>NW_017729032.1:195427537-195429191 GCF_001723915.1 Gavialis gangeticus
GTGGCGGGCGAGAATTAGAGGGTGCTAGATCTCCTAATTGCCATGGCAAGGGGGCGCTAGTGGGATCATGGCCACCCGTAGGCCCCACTCCATGACAACAGGTTACACTCATGTATATAAACCATATCTCAAAACTTTGCCTTTCTACAGGGATAAATCACAGAAACCAGTCTACAGGCAATGCACGTGTAATCTACAACACCAAAGCACACATGGGGCAGCCTCATACTAATTTTTCTTTTTTTTAAAATCTGTCAACTGAAAGAGCAGATCGCCATCACTGAAACTATTAATGGCTTGCTGAGGAGACTAGTGTTTGTACAACTTACTTTTTAGCCCTTTTCTATTATTCAGTTCCACTGTAATGAAACATCTGCAAAAAATAGGCTGTTCTGAGATGCTGCTGCAAATTCTCTGTTGTTATGTATATTACAAAATAGAGGTTTGGAAATAAGTGATGGGCTTGCTCTTCCTAGATAAATGGATGCATAGTGTGGTACAAAAGAAATGAGCTTAGGGCCCACTGAAACCAAATTCTCATGAACTTAAATGGTAGAGAATCTGGCTGTTAGTCTCTAGGGAGAAACAGTGCCAACTTAGTAATAGCTGGCCCTTTATCTTGCCAACAAATTAATAGAGCATCACTAGGGACAGTCTCAGAGAAAAATAAACAATGTGAACACCCTACTGTGCTAGAAAGAAAAAGCCATTCAATCTCTACTCGTATGTCCCCATCTATAGTCCCCATATCATGTAAAGATTTCATTTGTCTTGATGTAAATTAAACATTTAAAAATCATATTTATGAGAATGTTTGCATCTTTGCCCTAGTCTTAGCTGGTCCCTACTTATATAGGATCTACATAAAACAACTGTCTGAAAACCAATATCATACTTTGGAAGAGAGGGACTGGAAATCAACCTATGCCATCATTTTCCCCTGCGTATCTCTCTGTTTCTGAGGAAACTCAGGCTGGAAAGGAAGATCAAGCCTAAAAGATAAACACAGGGATAAGATTGCCAATTGCAAATTCTACAAAATCATTTGATTCAAGCCTAAGAATTGCCAATGCCACAATCATTCGAAAACCTAGCTTGTTGGTAGCAAATGAAAAACCAATGGAATTTCCTAAATGGAAACTTTATAGATAGCTCCCCATTTGTGCCATCTTTACAGATTTTGAGTTATGAGAGCTGGGAGATAAATTCACTATATTTTATTTCAAGTGTGATGACCCATCAAATACTTATAACTTCAGTTAGAAAGGTGTCTAGTCTCCATGCTATAATGAACTCTGTAATTTACAGAGATGAAGGGTCTACTACTATGATCCTTCTGCTGCTTTCATAAAGTGCTACCCTATTTCCTATAGGAGAAAAATCAAAAATACTTCAAAATTAGTAGGAGAATAAAGTAACTATCTTGTAACATACTGAACTAAATATCTACTTCTTAAAATTTTCTTATGTAGAAATGATTGATATTGAATACAATCTGTTATTAATTACTACTACTTCTTGTAGGTTAATTATAAACACATACAGGTTTCCCTGACTTTATGCTGTAAAGTGCACTCCTGGAAAACAGCACATAATTCAAATTCGCATAAAGGGAAGTCACTTTACAATGTAACACATAGGGATACGTTCCAAG
>NW_017729032.1:195434191-195474499 GCF_001723915.1 Gavialis gangeticus
TATATTTTATTTCAAGTGTGATGACCCATCAAATACTTATAACTTCAGTTAGAAAGGTGTCTAGTCTCCATGCTATAATGAACTCTGTAATTTACAGAGATGAAGGGTCTACTACTATGATCCTTCTGCTGCTTTCATAAAGTGCTACCCTATTTCCTATAGGAGAAAAATCAAAAATACTTCAAAATTAGTAGGAGAATAAAGTAACTATCTTGTAACATACTGAACTAAATATCTACTTCTTAAAATTTTCTTATGTAGAAATGATTGATATTGAATACAATCTGTTATTAATTACTACTACTTCTTGTAGGTTAATTATAAACACATACAGGTTTCCCTGACTTTATGCTGTAAAGTGCACTCCTGGAAAACAGCACATAATTCAAATTCGCATAAAGGGAAGTCACTTTACAATGTAACACATAGGGATACGTTCCAAGACTGTATCTGTACTGTACTGACCCCCAGACCTGTTTCTACCACTTTTACAAGACAATTTTGGTACTCACCAACAGCAGACAGTACACACAAGCACAGAGTGGTGGTGAATGTTATCATAATGGAGATGGTAACTATAGAAACGTGTTGCAGACAATGAGCGAGGAGCACAAATCCACACAAGAGACAGTATTTTGGTGCACATCATTCCCACAATGCACTGCACAAAGTAGTTGACTGCAGGCTTCTACCACATTGATCGCATAAGAGTGAATTTACCTTGCATATAACAAATTTTGGTATAAAAAGGGTCATTGCATAAGAGTGAATTTGCACATATAGAACTCACATTAAGCGAGGGAAACCTGTATTTTTTATATCATACTATTGAAAACAAAAGACAGGACATTTTATAAGCAGAGAGACTATATGACAATATGGTACAAAAACCTAACAAGCACAAATTTAGAATGGCCACAACAGTAACTTGTGAGAAAAGTTAATTCTGTGAGATGACCTATCTAAGTGCAAACAGAACCTTCAGGCCATACCAACATATACTCTTAAATATATCTGAGAGGACACCATTAATAGCACTAGACAAATCAATACTTACTTTTTGAGGTGGCAGTGCACTAATCAATTTATTTTATGTTGTTTGCCAAGTATTGTCTCTCAAAAAGACTGGTTCCCCAAATCTGCCTTTCTCCCTCCTCCTCTACATGCTTGCTTGCTGTATCTAGATGCAGGATAACAGCAGGAATAGAAATGACACTTTTGATGGTATAATTTGTTATCAGCTCTCCATGGTAAACAGATTGGTGAATAAGAACCTTGCTGGTTTCCAGACTGTGTAAACAGTGTGGGCAACTGCCACCTAGCACCGTATTGACCTGAAAAAGCACAGAGTATGCGCTGCACAATTTTTTGTGCAAAGAACATTAAAAGGGACATATTTATGGCCTTAATTCTTGATATAATGTCTCACTTTATGCAGTTTATTTGGGGGGGGGAACAGAATTGCAATTAAGCTCTTCTAAACATACTTTAAAGGGTAAATTTAATTCATGCCCTAATTATTAGGGTTCATAATAGCAGGAGGAAGCCTCTGGGTGTTGAAAGCCTCTGGTTTTAGGTGAGGCAAGAACAGCAAAGGTGATGTTATGGTGGGGAACTTGTTTAAATCACCTAACCAGGAGAAGGAGGTGGATGGGACTCTTTTCAAACTAATGTAAATAGCCAATTCACAGGACGTCATGGTGTTCATGGAGAAAACTAATTACCATGAAAATTGTTGTGAGGTTATCATACTAATGCACATGCAGTCCAACAAGTTCTTGGCGAGTCTCAGGCATAACTTTTTGGTAGAGATGGTAGAGAAGCTCTTCTTGATTTGCTGCTCAAAAATGGGAAGGAATTTCAGGAGAATGGAGGTGCAGATCCAGAATGGGCACCAGGGTGCATTTATATCTCCTCTTTCCACAGTATAGCTTGGTGGCTCCAGTCCTTTGCATGCCTGGGTTCCCTGCAGCATCTAGATCATGCCATGGAACTAGCAGCCAGGGACTTTAAGTCCCAAAACAGGTAAGAACTGATGCTGCAGGAAAAGACCCAGGATTTATAATGGACCATACAATAAATATAAAACCTTGTCATCTTGTTGCATAAAAAGCCAATACAGTATTGGGCTAAATAATAACATCACTTTCAAATAAAAGGAAGTCATTATTCCTAGCTATTTAGCCTTACTGAGGCCTTGAGTGGAATACTGTGTCTAGGTTTGGGTACCACACTTTAAGAAACATGTGGACAAATTAATGTCCAGCCAGGAATAAAAGTGGTTAGAGATCTAAGAAACATTACTTGAAGGGAAAGATTGTAAGAACTGGGATTATTTGGTGTAGAGAAGAGAGGACTGAGGTGGGATTTGATAACAGTTTTCAAAGACCTGAAGAGTAGTTATAAAGAGGATGGTGCTAAACTATTCTCTCAGGCTGCCAGGAACAGGACAAGGAATTATGATCTCAAATTGCAACAATGAAAATGTAGGCTGGCTATCAGGAAGAACATTTAACTGTGAGGGTTGTTAAGCACTGGAACACATCACCTACAGAAGCTTTAGACTCCTCATCCTAGGAAACCTTTAAGAGTAGATTAAACAAACACTTGAATGGTATGGTTTGGACAAGGATGATATGGCCTAGAGAAGGGGATTGGATTAGATAACCTCCTTGGCCGTATCCAGACAAGCGTAGACACCGTGTTCCCCGGGGAAAACTAGCAGTGGCACACCTTGTGCTGCTGCTAGTTGTCCCTGGGGAATGCCTGTGCCATGTGCCCTCTGGTGAGTGGGGTAGGGGAGGCTGGGGCTAGGGCCATTGCTGGTCTCAGGGGCCTTACCTGAGGTTCTGGGGGCTAGGGAAGCTGAAGCTGTGGCTGGCCAGGCTCCAGTTTTGGGTGGCTTGCTCTGTGTGTGTGCCACCCCACTTTTTTCTGCATGGGAGCTCCAGGGGTCAACAAAAAACAAAACTTGTGCCGCAAGGTAGCAGTATGGGAAACACCTGAATGTGCAGCATGTGGCTCCACAGACAGGTCTACTGTACCACCTATCACACAGCCACGCCCATCTGGATGCAGCCCTTATGTCCTTTCCAGCCCTACTTTTTTCGTTTTATCTTTTAAAAATAATTCTATGATTCTAGGCTGTAGATTTTCCCCTTCCACAAGTACATATATGAATTGATGTTTTGGAAGAGTCCAGTGACTACTTGCTTTGCTCAGATAATTAAGTTGAAATAAAAATCAATGTTTAGATTTATTTAACCCACTTCTCATTACAATCCTATTTGCTTCATAAGATCTGATATCAATATAGTGATCTAATTGGCTTAAGTAGGCAATTAATTTTACTATATTAATAATTATATAATTATTAATAATATATAATTCCCAATGAAATACTATATACTATTTTATATTCTATAGCATATACTCTATTACTAAAGTACATTTCTTTCTTTTATGTATTTACGTGTGTGTGTGTGTGTGTGTGTGTGTATATATATAGTGTGTGCGTGTATGAGAAAGAGAGAGAGAGAGAGAGAGAATGTGTGCATGTAAGCCCATTGGAAACATTCACTAGGGTCAGCCTTTCTTCAGGTTAACAATGGTGAAATAAATTCAAGCACAAGAGTAATGGTAAGTCCAAATCACTGTGATGTAAGGTCCCAGGTGCCTGTTCCTGACTTCTCCACTATCACCCATCTGTTTCAGTATTCTTAGGGTATCAAAACAAACAGTATACCACATAGTTCAACATTATAATTATTAAGTTCTCTAAACCGGTGATCTAACCTTATCCGAATGCCTGACAGCCATTAAAAGTGCAGAATCTCACTGAAAATAAAAAAAGATGAAATCTGAGAAATATCTGTCTGGTGAAAACATTCCAGACTTCTAACTTCCTTAATTTTCAAGAACACTGATGATGATATCTGAACACTGTTCACATGAACTTTTTCTGATGAATGACTCGTTCCAAATCTGATTTCTTTTCCAGTCACTTGATAAGAAGTTGCACTACTAATGGGTGCTTTAAGACTATCCAAAATATATTTCAGAAAATGTAGTTTCCCCCTTGACATTAACATGAAAAATATGTGCAATATGACACATCACAAGAAGGTGTTAAGGACCAGGGCATGGGCCTGGTGGTTAGGCACCTGAAGCACAGGTGCAGTCCAGGATGGTTTCCCAGGAGCTGAGGGTATGGAGAGGTCTAGTGTTGGAAGTGGAACCAGGAGTCATAACCAAAGTAAAGACAGACTGGACTCAAGAGCCAGAGAGAGGATAAACCAAGCATTAACCAGGATGAGAAACCAAAAACCAGAGCTGGAAGCAATACTAGAATCAGGAACAGAAAACCAGAAACAGGGGAAGCCAAACATCTGACAAATATTGAAAACTGGAATCAGAGCCAGGAGTCAAAACTAGAGAATCAGCTAGCAAGTGCATGGATGGTCAGGAGCAAAAATTTCACTTTTGCCTAGACAAAGAGACTGTGGGATTGGCCTAGCTTTTAAGGGCTGGAGTGGGTGGGGCCTCTTGCCTGCAGCTTCAGGGGACTGGCTGCCTTGATTGCTTCATTTAACACAGCAGGGACATGGTGGTGCCTGTTCAGAGGGTGAATTCCTGTGATCATTTGATTGGAACCAGCCAGGTCTAGGATTCTGATCTGGCGTTATTACAGATGGTGCCAGGATGTGCAAGCATCTGCACGTTAAAACTCTTTATCTCATGCTAATTGCTTTCTGACTATGTGAAAGTTATGCCACTTCAGGTGATTAACTCTGGCCATGCTACCTAGCTCACATTAAAGTAACTTCTGTCTGCTCTATGGAACTAAAAAGAGCAAGTTGCAGTCCTCCAGCATCCCAGATTGCTCAGATTGGGGGAAGCTGCAACCGGTGAAAAGATAGAGCCCAGATATCCTGGCTCCCAGCTATGTCCCCGCTCACCAACTCTTTAGTAAACTCTTCACCCATCACAATAAGGGCTCTAAACTAAGTGTTCCCAGTCAAATACATGTTTTCCAAATGAATCTATTTTCCTTAACTCTCTAGTGATGGCTTACAAATGGTATTTAAAGGTTTGCTTTTTGGGAATTGACTTAGACATATATGTATATGCATTAGAATGGTTCAGGATGGACAGCAGGGTTTAACTGGTTTTTGAAAACTTGGGTCACATACACAGTTTCACATAGCCTTCAAAGCAGACAGGCTGTCTAACACACCAAGGCCAACAGATACATACACAGACTGAGAAACTGGGGGCATGTATCATACTGTTCCATAAAATGAGATAAGATGGCACCAGCTAACAAGACCCCAGAGTGGGGGGGGCCCTGAATCCCAGTTTTTGAGGAACAGATCAAATAAGGAAAAGGCTTGAAAAGATCAAATTAGTATGTGTACATGTGACAAACTGCGTGGATGTATGATGAACACAGAGAGACCAAATGGCAACAGCCATGAGTCATCAGGAGGGAAGGAGAATACACACACAAGCAGAGACTTGAGAGTAACAAAGGGTCCCTCCTCCCCATCCCACCCAGGCCCTTTTCCTCCCTGAGAGGGGTCCCTCTCCCAGTCCTCCAGGAAGGTCCCTGAGGCCACCATGGACAGAGGGCACACCAGCAGCCCATTTCATCCATCCCACTGAAGGGGAAGTGGGGGTTCAGCATCCCATCTCCAGGCTGCTGACATCTGATACCTAAGAGAAAGCCTCAGAGTGAAGACTGCTTCCTGGCCAGATGTACTCTGGTGACAACCCTAGGATTTGGCAGATATATAGAATTGCTTGATTGTTTGTATTGCTTCTTTCCTGTTATCACTGTGCATCAATAAATTTGCCTACTGTTGAATGGAAAGGTCATGGTTGGTCTGAGGGTGGGGCCAGAACAAGACATCTGGTTCCTAAATCCAGAACCAACATCTAGTTTGTTTTTTGTTTGTTTGTTTTTCAAAGCAGAACCTTCAATCATTTTCCTCATTTCACAAATACATTTACAGGACCAAAAACACACAAACATACACTATATTGTATAATGAAAACAAATCTGGACAAGAGTTCTTTGAGTCTGGTTTCCCCATTAATTTTATGGAGAGACTTGGGAAGCCCCAGGCTTACACAATGGATTCGATGTCCAATCCCAGTGCGCAGGGCCTGGCAGCAATGGCAACACAGTATACAATTAAAAAGTATTAAAATCTGGACATAATATCTTTCTTCCCCCACCGCTTCTAAGAAATATCTAATTCAGGTCAAGAAGTGGTACATCTCCCACCACTCCTCAGATTCTGATTCAAAGTAGGTTTAGTATACAACCACTTAGGTAATTTACTTAGGAATCACTTTGAAATTCCATTTATTTTAAACAATGTTTTTTTACTCATGTTCTCTCCCATAGCATCTGAAATACTAAAAGATAAGTTAGTTACAAATATTTCCCCCAAAGGATATAGAACATTTTAAAAATCATTACCATGCAATTTAGCCTAAAACTTATTAAGCATGCTTTTCAACAGAACTCCACAACTCAAACTAACTATGTAGTATTCTGCTAGAGCCTTCCATTCAATACTGTACAGGTGCTGCATGCATTCACTGGAAGTGTTAGCCCTGCCAATTTTCATAGCTGTAAAGCTGCCACCTCAACCTTCTCTGCTACTGATGTAAATACAAGCTTTTGGGAGACAGGACAAGGACACCTTCTGGATCACCTCATGCCAAAATGAACTGAATTAATTTCCCACAAAAAAGAACGTGTGCTGTAAAAAATAAACAGTGTGATTAGTAGTTCCAGGGCACAAGTAGGTCTATTCCAAAAGCATAAGGGCAGTGAATAAAATCCTATAGTACATTATAATCTGAGGACTATTTACGACTAAGACAAATACCTAGGGCAATTCAAACAGGAGTCATCCTTACACTGTTTAGAAAAGCCAGGTTAAAAAAAAAGAAAGATGTGAATTCCTAATGCAGAAGAAATGCCTGCTCCAGCCCAATGAATTCAAGTGTTTGTTCAGGAAGTGTTTCACCTATACAAGCACAAAATTCCTGCTACAATGTGAATGTCACAGATGTAGAGTAGTCTGTCCTTCAAAATCTAGTCATACAGGTTTGGGGATTTTTTTGGTAGTATGTACGTAATTCATCCTCCTCTATCCACCAGCTCTATGCCCTCAGCCACTCTATAAACATACACAACTCATCTGGAATATATGCAAAATGTACACTTGAGAGAGTTCCTTTCCTTTATCCATTCCCCACCTCACTCCAACATTTTATTCTTGAAAAGTTACTTAAGACCCATATAATACCAAATTCTAGGACAAAGAACATCAGCTCTGTAGTAACACAGAGTAATACTGCATTTTAAAACACAGGGTCTAAATAACATACACAGGGTCTAAATAACATTCAAATGATGAACACAGTGGAGATAGTCACAGAATAAAATCAAGCAGAAAAAACAGTTAGAATACAGAGAATAGAGAAGGCTGGAAAAGGCTCAATGGGCATACTTTAAACCCCGCTGTGCTATCACAGACAGATCCTCTTACAATACACATCCACTACTAAGTAACAAGTCAACACATATTAACTTTCCTACACTATATGTTTGTTCCACACCCCATTTAACATCAGATTGCAAAAGCCTCCTAAAGTTAGAGAGAATGAACGTTTGCAAAGTGCTGTTTTTGTACACTTACTACAATTCCAACACTAACAAATGTTTCCTCTTTAATAATTACATAAAGAAGTCTAGATTAAAAGAATATTTAGAACACCGAGGCATGGAGAAAATAGTATGTGATTATCACAGATCCATAGGGCATGTTATGCCTCTGATCTTCATATTGTCTTTCAGCTGGCACAGATCCACGGTGCATGACTTTTATAAAGCTTTGCTGCAAGTGTATCCTTTTTAGTATTGTGCCTCAGCTCTTTTCAAGGGGAAACCTTATCGGTCTACAACTGCAGAATGGGGTTCCTGGCTTTAACAAATTTGTTTCTAACCGTTTCTTCAGCAGGTCCAAAATCATTTGGAACTCTGTTGGACACTTACCCTCTTGGGTGCTATAGTGTCAGCAAATTTTTATTATCATACAGAGCAGCCTTTTCAAGACGAGCATTATTTATTAGTCAGTTAGAATGCAGTATTTATGGATGTTGGGTTAGAATGGCGAAGCGCTGCCAACATGCATGTTGCTCACTTAACTCAGCAGCTTCTGCTTATTGAGTTAGGGAAACCCGGCTTTGTCCTGGCAGCAAAACCTTCATGCCTTGCCCAAACATTCTGGATTGAATCCCTGTGCACGCAGACAGAAAAATCTTACAAGTATATTGACATCCCATTTTTTGTCTCCATGTCCAGTCAACCCATTTTCCACCTCTTTGCCAGCAGTTGTTATAAGATATTATCCCAGTCCTTGATCTCTGCGGTATCTCCATTCACACATTAACTGTTGTTTTTAAATGAACTATTACCTAATTCTACTGGCACAGTCTTTCATGTGGAGCTCAACTCTGTATGTTAGGTAAATGGGAAGGTATATATATACCTTCCAGACTGAGCTCCTCACACTTAATTCATTCTGCATCACATTCAGGTATAGGTGCAAGTCTCACTGCAGGTACCCAAGCCTTTCTTTCAGTTTAGGACTCTATTGACCCTTATTTGCAACGCTCTTATGAGGCTCTACTAAGCATGTGTGAACTGAGATTTTTGGAAGAATGTAGTCTAACCTACTATGGGCAACTTTTCATAAGTTGCAAAACACATACCCATATAGCAGTGAGTTTCTCAACTATGGCACCATAAAATCCTCTTAAGGGTGCTACACAATATTAGATGGGCAGATACATATACATGATTCACAAAAGAAACCCAGATAGTTAAAATCGGAATCCACAGCATCAAAAATATTCTGAGTTCTTTGCAACAGAAGTGTTGCTCTATTATGTTTCCATAGTCAAGAAACAAGTGACAGATAAGAGCTGGATATTCCAACAGGTGCCTTAAGTACAACAAGGGGTGGATGCCTTGAATCTACAAAGTTTGAGAACCACTGCCTTGCATCATATGAAAATCTGTTACATTTCAAACCATAGCTCTAACAGACAAAGACATGAAAATTTGTCAATGCAAAAGTTGTAAAAAGAAAGGCCTGCATCATGAGCAAAACAGTGATTTCCTTCCCAAGCTTGATTTCAGAAACCTGCCCATGGTATTTGTTTAGTATTGCCATCACCTTTACTTCATACTTGGTAGTCTTTTCTGACAGTGAGTTATGCTTTTAAGTATTTCTCAGTGAGGTATGCAAGCAGAAATATTTCCCTACATGCACTTAATGGAAATAGGACTCCAGATAATTACTGGCTATGTGTTTCATATTCCTACTTCTATCACACTAGGAAAAAATAGTCTACAATTAAAGGAGTCCAGATATCTATAAAGCTCAGCAGTCCACTTAACTGGAGTTTGCAAAAGCTGTTTCAAGGGAGGCAGACCACTGATTTCATATGTATACTGAGTTATATATGTACAACTCTTCTCTTCCCAAAACCTCTATTTCAGTGGTTCTCAACCTTTTGCACCTTATGTCCTACCAACTATTTTGTCCAAAAAACCCTTGTCCCACCATGTTAAAAACAAAGCCCCATTTTTTTCAAAGAACTGTATTTTTACATGTACATGCATTTTAGTATTATATAATCATTAATGGAAATGTTTAAGGACATTAAAAATTAAAAATGTCCTATCTCAATTCAAAGACTTGGAACAATACCTCACCATGTGACAACCATCTCACTTCGGTATGCAGCAAAAAGTTTATGTGTTCAGCACCCAGCTCTGCACAAAGTACTTTGAAGATTCAGCGGTTCAGTGCTTTGGCTTTAATAATATTTTCTACTTTTATACAATAAGGCAGCAAATCAGACAGTTCAGGGACCAAAAAGCATTTTGTGATGGATCATACAGTGTATAACTTGCAAATCAGCATTTGCAACCTTGCAAATTCTTGCAGCGACCCTGGAATGCATGCCTGTCGTTGCAGCAGTGCCATCAGTACAAAGACCAACAATGCATTTCCAATCCAGGCCATTCTTTGAAAACTATTCATCAATAACGTGGAATATCTCTGAACCTGTTCTTTATGTGGGTATATTCCAAATGATAAAAACATCCTCAAGCACTTTGTCTTCATTGACATCTCGAACAAATCCTGTCAAAATTGCACTGTTTGAGATATCTGTTGATTCATCTATTTGAAGTGCAAACAACTTTGATTTTTTTCAATTGGGCAATGAGTTGAAGTCCCACCTACATGACCTTTGGGTCCCACCAGTGGGACATGTCCCTGTATGCTAGGTATATGAGAAGGTATATATATAACCACCTTACAGATATATAAGTATATATGGGAAGGTGTGTGTACATATAATATTCTCCACCCTGAGTATTGGTAAGTGCATTTATAGCTGTCAGTGAAGAATGGCTATTGCAACCCCAATCCTCTACTGAGGACCACACAGGTTGCTGGATGAAGTGATTATTGCTTTTCTGGACCCTAAAAAGGAGTGAATAAACAACTTGTTTTACTATCTAGTAAACGTTCCTTAGTTCAACTACCATTTTTATCAGTGAAACATAGCCTTCCTGAAAGTTTAGCAGAATTCTAAATGAAAGAGGTCAACGTTGCAACAGATTAGTCTCAGCATATTCCAAAAAAAGGGAGTTAGGTGCAACTCATAACATTACATACTTTCCTTAGACATTCATTTACTATCAACCCTTTGAAGCTATACATTTACTCACTGGCTCATTCTCTCACACAAAATACCTTGAGTCCTTAATGAGTAAGTGAAGCATGACCAAAATAAACCATATGTTACTCTAGATCCTCATTCTGCTCCAACACTACCTATATTTGACCAATACGTAAGAAGTGCTGTTATACCGCCCATATTGCTGTTATACCTGTTATACGTCCATTAGAGGAGGCTTCCCAATATCTATCCTCTAAACAGATGTTTGTTGTTTTTACTTTTAAACTAGATACTAATAAGAAGTGGGCCATGTCCAGACATGCAAGGATGTGCACTTGCAGCATCCCAGTGCTCATCTGGGTGTTGGAATCTCTCCTGGGTCATCTCCAGCATGCCACATGTTAAGTTTAAGGCATGATACAAACAAGCCATGTTACGCATCACATATGGAATAACATTATGGTTTATTTGCTATATTGTGCCATAAATTGACTTGAACATATGTCAGGGTTAAAATTTATGGTTCAATTAACACTTTGATTGTGGAAAAAATATAAGGTGTAGAGGGGGCCCGTGTTTCTTTAAAGCAGCACGCTTCTGGAAAAGTAGTGTTCCTAAGAATAAAATGCACCCACAGTAGTATTTATTATATTCAGTGCATAGAATATCTTTCCTTCTATTCTATTTCAAATCTAGAATGTATTTCCAAGGCAGTAAATCTAGCTAATTGATTATCTGCCAGATTTAAAAAAAATCACTCCTGTTCCATATTTCAACTAAAATAAAACTCTGCTCTTTAAAATTATTAAGATGAGGCAAAACATCTTAGTTAATAATCTTATTTATTAGAAACTTTTTCTTCAAAACATCAGTCAAGCATAGAATCTTGACCATGTTGAGGGCAATGACACATCTGGAACAAAACAGACCATCCCAACCTATCTATGGACAGCATAAACAAATCTCCAAATATTCCTGATGTCATCACAACAATTAAAAAAGTGACAGTTAATAATATATGAGCCACAGTAGATTCTCTCCTGAGTATTAAGGTGTCCTCCCATACTTCTTAGTAATAGACTGTCCCAGCCACCTGCAGAGGGTTCAGGATTGAGAGTATGGTCGGGGGTAGAAAGATAAGAAAGGTTTATTGACTTAACAAAAACACAGCTATGCATACTAACAAAACAAACAATGACAGACAAAAGCAATTTGTGTTGGCAACTTATCGGCAGTCCCCTCTGATGCCTGATACACAGCAAGTTCCTCTTTCCACAAAGTTCAGTGAAGTCAAGCGTCCCTGAGCAGCGCTGTCTGAGAGGTACCGGGAAGGACCCTGGAATGCAGTTCTTAGGCTCCTTGAGGTCCACAGGCCCACTGATCCAGGCAACAGCTAACTAATCCTTTTCACAGAGCTGCATCTTCCTTCTGAATGGTTTCCAGATAGTCCAGCTAATTTATAGCTTCTGAATTGTACTGATAACATACAACCACCCAGATTCCTTTTACTTCAACTGTCCTTAGACTAACCAATAGCAGTACAAGCCTTGCATTCCTTTGATAAGGTAATTTTAACTGTGCCACAGGGCTTTACTACTTCTAGGCTTTGCTAAATTTACTAGGCCTAACTTTATACAAGGCCTCACTACATCTTAAACTTTAATTAGGCTTTTAGCAACAACATATAGCTTAATATCTAAACAAATACAGAAAAACACTTGGTCTAATCTTCATAGAGTCTTCAGCAAGCACCTTTATCACACAGGTATACTTTTCAGCTGTCACAATAGACCACTTATTAGTAATGAAAACTGTTACAAGAGGTTATCTTCTATACTTCTCTGCACTGCTTTACATATTACAATTATTTACTTCCAACATACTCAAAAAGGTTAAGAAATTATAGATTGTAATAGCCCACTTTTACTTGTCATTTTTAATGTGCTCCCATTTGTTTTATTTTGTATGAAGGAACTAGCTTTTATTAAATAAATGAATATATGCATCAATACCTTTATATTATATAAATAAATAAATATTTATTTATTTACCCATATATTACCATATTTACCCAAATACAAGATGACTCTTAAGGTAAGACAACCCCCTTGTTAGATTCTACACAAGGAAAAATTATAATTTTAAACATAATTGTCCATGTATTGAATCTAATTTTTGAAGGATTTTCTTAAATTCAACCCATTCCTCCCCCCATTCCCGCTCCCCACACTGCAGGTGGTGAGGGGAGAGGTGATGAGGAGGGCAGTAAGGAGACAGACAGCTTGCCCCCTGACACCTGTTCCCCCTCAACTTACCCTTCCATTGTTCCTGCCGCCCCTCACCCCCTACAGGTTCAGGCTGCCCTGACACCTGCTTCCCCTGTTCCCCTCTCTTCCACTACAATACTTCTTTTCCCCGTGCAGCCTTAGATCCTTGTCTCACTGCTTCTACCCCTCTCTACCCCACACCCCTTTGTACCTTTTCTCCATGCCACACGTTCTGTCTCTACTGCAGCCAGAGGCACAAAGCATTACTCTAACCTGGTCCCATAGCAACAGCATAGGGCTGGTACTGCTGCTATGGGACAGTCTTACAACACAGAGCAAAGGTAAGGAGGAATGTGGTAGAGGGGGAGGGAAGGAGAAGTGGCACAGGGTGGGAGACTGGGGGGCTGCAGGGTAGGAGGGGCTTCCATGCAGTGGCATTGTGTGGGGAAGGAGCAAGCAGCAGCTGCAGCTCTGGCTTCAGCTCCAGCCACAGAAGCTTTCCCCCTCTCCCCCACCCTGCTGCCTTGTGCTTGATTGTATGGTGAAGGCTCTCCCTCTGCCATGTTAAGTGGTAAGGAAAACCTCATTTTCTAGGCAAGTAAATATGGTATTATGGGGACAGAGACATCTGAATGAACATTCCCTAAATTCTTAGGGATGATTATCTTAGGGATGAGTATCAGGATAATTTTAAAGGAGTCTGTCTTTAACTGGAGAGATGTTTTGTGTTCATTAGTTGCGGTGAAAGAGACCTCCTTATTCAGCTTTAAAGAGACTTTTGATTACATATTTTTGTTTAAGCTTTATATTTAATATAATTAGAAATTATTTATTTTAGAAACTTGTAAGGAAACGTATAATCAAATGGACATCAATATTTGCTTGTTATAAGGTTTTCATTGGCATCTATCAACAGCCCACAATCTGTAAGAATTACATATTATCAGGTAACATAAGAGCTCCGTGTATTATATAGAGGTTTGATGGAGAGCTGAAAACTCGTTATATATTGACTTGTCTTTTATTTCGTCTCCTACATGTTTATTATAAACCTACCTTTTATGCTTTTGACCAAGCTATTCTTATTTAATTCTTTTTCATCTCATATAATATATCAGTCAACCCCGTGCCTTTTTGTTGCTCTACTCTTGGTTCACTATAATTTTTCATTTTTTCCTGGCATTAAGGGGCAAGGAGTGTGTGCAGTATTCTAAGCATCATCATTAATTACTTGGAAAGGAAGACAATAAATATATCTAGCACTATTAACTTTGCCTGGAATACTAAACTAGGCAACACGATAAATTGCAATAAGGAGAGAGAATACATAGATAATTATAGGAAATTAAAGATATAGGTAGGAAACAACATAGATTTCAACCTGGATAAATGGCCTGAAATATTTATGGAGACATTATTTGATAAATAGTGTCAGAATAGAGAATGAATAATGACAAGGAGAAGTTTATACGTGAGCTGACAATGTGCTATAATTGCAAGTAAGCCAATTTGACTTTTAAGTGTATGTATTGTTGTGTGTCATAGAGTGGAGCAATGATTAAAATATGGCATACAATGTTGAGTCAATTAAAGAACTGAAAAATTTAAAAATACTAAAAATCTATAGTACACAGAATTCAGAACAGTAATGTGATGAAATTAAGAAAGGTAAATTATAGTAGACTGACTCTCAGGGGAACTTCCCAGTGTTGAGTCAGATCACTTTCTCTTCCAGAAATCCACACTGGAAAGGGGTAAGGGGGAAGAAAACCTTACAAAGGTCCCTTGAAGAATTTGACACAGGCCCATTTTTATGAGAGTTTACCTTACCTTCCAACCAAGACACTGAGGCCTCATGACTGACAGACCTCAAGAGATTCCCTGGCAGGCAAGATCACGTTTATGGCCATATTTTACCTTCACACCAAACCCAAAATTATGAGGCCTGCTCTGCTTCCACCAGGTCAGACCATAACTCCAGAGACAAAATACTGAGAGATTCCTATAGCTAAAGAGAAACTCCTAATAATGCTCCTACATTCTCGAGTAGTATTTAAGAGTTCTCATGGGCTAACATCTAAACAAGAAAAAGCATTAGGGGTGTGAGAAATGGGCTGCATTCAGATTTGGATTCAGCTTAAATGGGGAAAGTGATTTGAATAGTTGATTCAGATCACTGTCCCTGATTCGATTCAGCCAAATCTGAATCTGAAGATTCAATGCTGATTCAGAGAACTAGCGATTCGGCCATAGACACAGCTTTAAATGTTTTTTCTACATACCTCAAGGTACCAGGCACGGCTCGTGAATGCTGTGATTCCGGGGCAGATGGAGTGTCCCACAGAAGCGCAGTGGGGTCCCCCATGTGCTCGATGGCAAACCCAGAAGTGGACCAGAAGCACTGGTCTGCTGGGGAATGCACTGGGCACCCCACCCCCCAGGTCTCTCTGGCTCTGTGATTGGCATGGGGGGACCCTGGGTGCCTCCCAAGACCCAGGAGGGCACCAGTCACCAAGCCAGTGAAAAATGGACGTGTGCCCCTGCACGGTCCCTGGCGGACCTGGAAGTGGACTGAAAGTGCTTCTGGTTCACTTCCGGGTCTGCTGCTGAGCACGCTGGGGAGTCCCCCACACACCTGTTGGATTCTCCATCTGCCCCAGTATTTCACCATTCACAAGCCACATGGTACCTTGAGATATGTAGAAAAAACATTTAAAGCTGTGTCTATGTCTGAATTGCCAAATCTTCTCGAATCTCTCTGAATCGATTCAGAGGGTTCCAATTCAATTCAGAGAGATTAAAGGGTCTCCTGATTCAGTTAGGATTTGGAGATTCAGCCACCAAATCAGGCTGAATCTCCGCTGAATTGAATCAGAGACCAAAGCTTTGCACAGCCCTAAAAGCAAGCAATTATCTAGGGTCAAATGCACAATTAGTTATAATTGAGCATCTATATTATAGGGCCACAAGAAAGTACAGCTGGAAGGGACTTTACAAAGTCATCGAATCCAGCACTTTGCTCAAGGCAGGAAATACCATCTCCAAAGGAGAGAGGGCCAAGAAAGCCAGCCAGCTTGGCTTCATGCCACTTGGCCACACACAGCACCAGTTCTAATTCCTATTGTTTTTAACTCACTTTGGCAGGGCACCTTTGGTGCCTGCCACTTTAAGGGCTAAAACAGACAGCAGAGCAGCCTGAAAGTAATTGCACTTCCAATCAGGAGTCATATGGCCAGTAGGAGGTTGCCTGATCAGGAAGAGGGCACAGCTGCTAGTGATAAGAGCAGGCCCTGAGCAGTAGAGCCAGGAGTTGCTGCAAGCAGCCAGAGGGGGAACATTGCCAACCTGGAGCTGCTGATCACATAACATCTTGGAGGTACAGGACAGGAACTATGGGGATGCTGGAGGTTCCTAGGGCATGACCTAAACCTACACCCTGCTAGCGTAGGATGCTGTTGTGGGGCTTCCTATCGCTGCCAAACCAGTTGCCTCCCTTGTGAAAGGTGAGTATGGGGCATCTTATAGCCTCAGCCTCCACAACCTGGTGGGTAACCTGGTAGTAGGGACAGGAAGGGTCCAGGCACAGCTAGAGACACCTGAGTCCCATGGGGGTAAGACCCTGTGGCACTAGTGAAGGGGGACTGATTAGCGGCCACAGTGAGGGGGCAGAATAGGGGCTCTAGTAAGGGGATGGGATAGTGACCCCAGTACGGGGCATAGAAAGCATAGTAGGCCACACAGGGACGGACTTTGGGCTGTGCATGATGGTTCGCGTAGGCAGGCCTGAAGGGCTGCATAGGGATGTACAGACTAAGATCTGTGAGACCTGAAGGACTGTGCACAGGCCAGCCCCAAGAGTTTGATAACATAAGTGGAGGTCCTAATGAAAGGGGCATCAATTGGAGGCCTGAGTGAGAGGGCAGGAGGCCCAGGCACAGCTGAGGATGCCTGGGGCAGAGTGTGCACTTTGGATGCTATATGAGAGGCTTAGAACATGGTATAAGGGAAGGTTTGGAACTATGTATAACAACCTTGGCATCAGGGAATAAAATGGACAGCCTCCTGCATAACTACATCCTCTTCTATACATCAAGACATGGCAGACTAGACAGGGAAGACTGCCCTAGACAGGTGGGCAGGCCAACTTGGAGACTGGCCTTGTGCCTTCCCCCGTCACACTCGCACATTTTTACCCTGGGAACAGTTCTATGCTAGACAGCACTTTTAAATAGGAGAGGACAGAACATGTATTGACACTTAATTCACAATTTCACTCAATGCTAGTTATCTTTAAAAAAGCTCAGATGCCATATGTAGCATGTTTGTGTCCAGCCATTACTACTCAAAAGTGTAAACAAAACTGTCACTAGGGGGGAATCAGGCATATTTTTACATATATACTCTCCAGGTTGTCCAGTGTTCATATTTTTTAGGTTTGAAAATATAAGTCAAATATAGCAGTACACTCACACATCCACACTAATGTATTATCCAAATCATTTTCCTAATTCATTTGCGTTTGCTTTATAATTATATTCCTTATATATATTAATTCATTGCATGTTGTTCAATTATTTTTATGGAGTTGGTCATTGAATCAGCTGTGGAGTCATAACACACACTTTAATTAGATTTTACATTATTTGTGTTCCTGCATTATTACTGTATTAATAACTAATATAAATCCACTGGAAGAATAAAGTGCATAACATGAACATATTTTAATATGTGCTTTTTTTCCTCACTGGCATTTATCTGTCTCTATTCTTGCTTAACTAAATATTTATTGCAATAAATACAAATCTATAAGTTGAAAACTAATGTAAATACATACTAAGAAATCTGTAAGTTGAAAACTAATGTAAATACATACTAAGAAAATATATCAGGAGAATGACTGTGCAACTGCAGGAGATGCACTGTAAGTTAAAAGACATCTAGCTCCACTTCCCATTTTTGCAAGATTTCCTATAAAAATCTAAAACTATTTCCTTCTGATCAACCTCAGTAGACATATAAGCTTGAAACTCTGTTGATCAATCTTCTCTGCACTAACACCTAGCCACTCCTTATACAGTTTTCTTTTGAACTGAATGACCTCTCAAAATATCAGTCCTCTGACCATTACTTCTTCAAGACCTGCTTCTTCTATGAAGCCTAAAAACTTGATCATTCAATGGCCTCTCCAAACCCAAGACAGAAGAAATCAGATTTACTCCAAGAAATGTACCAATACAATTTTTTGCAGCCGATTGCAGGTGAGCACGCTGCATTCATTGGGGCTTGCCAATGCTTTACAGTTGTGCAAATAATCATTTACACATTTAAGATTGAAAATAGGCTCTTGAAGTCTATTTATGCAAGACTATTTGTAAAATTAAATGCTTTCCTTGAGCATGCTTTAATACAAAATCATAGTCTAGATATCCAGTCTTCATTTCCCAGTGCCTCCTTCTACATACATGTCAGCCTCATCACATTATATTTATACTTATGCACAACCGCAAAAGGTTTATGGACCATTTAAATGAAGAGAATTTTAAAAATGACTTAAGTGATACCTGGAGATGTTTCCCCCTTAGCTAGATGATCCCTAGGCCATGGATTTTTATGTTTATGTAACCACAAATCTATGCTATACTTCCACACTTACCCAAATTCAAGACAACTTCTAATTTAAGATGATCCCCCACAATTCAGTTTTACACATGGAAAATGTATAAATGTGTTAGAATTTTCCATGTATATCATATAATTATTTGAGAGTCATCTACCCCATTGCTATAGCAGAGAAAACAGAGACAGTGAAACATGGGTTCATGAGATGAGGCACGCAGTGGGAAAGTCAAGCAGCCTGACTGCCATCCTTGCCCTCTGCTGCCTGTCCCCCTCATATCTGGGTTCCCTGAAATGAAACCTCCAATTGTCTGCCCCCCTCATGGCCTATTTTCCCTTTGCCTGTGCTCCGCTGTGCCAGCCCCCCCGCCATCCTTGCACTCTCCCACCCCTGCATCCTACTGCCACTTGCCCTGACCATGCCCCTTCCCCGACTTGGCCTCTCCTGCCACTGCTTTCCTTGAGTCTCAGTTCTGGCTCTGATTGGGGTACAGGGTACATGCTAGCTCTTGCCCCCACCTGGGGAGGCAACAACAATTGCAGGAACAGCAGGTCTGGGCTTGATCTTGAGGTCAGGACCAGAGCTGCCACCACCACTGCTTCCTGGATGGATGGGCCTGGAGCCAGCATGTTCTCAAAGCTCCTGCATGGAGCTGGAGCCAGGACTTTGGGTAAGTGGTGGCAGGATTCATAAGGCAGGTGTCATCAGAGGACAGAGGTATAGCAGGCAGGGTGGCACAGAGCAGAAGTGGTGGGGGCAGAGGCTGGTGCAAGGGCATGGCAGAACCTGTTGTCTGGGTTGGGGCTGGTGCTGGAGGCACAGCAGCCATCTTCTCCCATCCTCACCCCATACTTGAATCCAAGATGAGGGTTTTTTCCACCCTGTGTTAAATGGGTGATGGGGGATCTCACCTTGGATTTGAGTAAATATAGTACTTTATTTCTAAGAGACTGAAGACTGGTCAGTGACCTGCAGGGAAGGGTGGGAGGAGGAGGGTGGGAGTTGAAAAACAATGTTCTTCCCTTTGCCTTCTGCATTTCCTCTCATTTCAGATCTCTACTCTTGGAATTTTGGACTAATTAAATAATGTTTCTGTATATTTTGAAGACAACCACAGAATGTAAACTAAAAATGTTCTGACAGGAAATATGAATTAATTTTTTTTTTGTTTTAGGAACACAGGCCAGTTAAATCTATTCACCTAACAGGTGAAGATTTTATTGGGAGATTAACTCTGGTGTATGATTGCAGATCAATTATGTATTTATGGAAGCTCCAATGTACTACCATAAAATGGTATCAGAAGGCAGAAAGCCTTTTACATTCCTGTTTAATATATGCTGATTTAAAACAGTTTTTTTCTACCCCATTACCAATGGATACTCATATTATTCCTAATTAGCAAAGAAGTTTCACAGACATTTAGAAAAAAAGCTGCATCTATTGACATACCTTGCATACCTTTTCATTCCCTTGTCTCATAAAACCACCAAGCATATTATTAGCACAACATTCACAGGGTTTAAAGACCCATTGATGCCTTGGGATAAATAAGCACGACTCTTTTTTTTATTCTCCAAGTCCAATGTTGCCAAACAGATTATTGTAAGCTTCAAAAAGGTACCAGTTACTTTGTGTTCATTTTTATTTTTTTCATTCATCAAAGCTGGATCAGTCATCTTTAGAATGAGAGAAAACAACTAAGATATATCCAGTGATTTTCATCTGTTGTAAAAGTGGTTGAACAGGCACTTCCTTTCAGTTCTCCTTCTTGTTACAAATACATTTCCTAATGGTGGTTTTACCACAAAACTGGTGTTTCTGAAAGCCATTCTCAAGTGAAGTGATGTTTAATTGTAAATCATTATGGCTGCTTACAGATGTAAAAAAACAAAACAAAAAATAGCACTTTAGGGGTTTGCCAAGCTGAAAGTATTTCACACAAGTAAATGGGATTATAATTGTAATGAAATAGTGGGAGACTGTTGTACCATTTCAACATTTTATAGATATCTCCTATTGTATCATAAGGATGTTCAGAGTTCCATTATTCAGTTGAGCTCATTACACTTTAGCCATTGATGATTCTTGTTTATGCCATATTCACACAGAAGAGGTCATAAAGTCATCGTTTATTCAAATGGTTTCTTGCTATTCACAAAACCCATGAAATCTAGCATGCGGCAGCTTTCTTGAAAAGTAATCACCATTCCAGTGAAAATTTTACCAGCGAATTTTACTGCACAAGTACAACAATCACTCTAACAAAATGGAGTATCAACATGGTAAAGATAGCACAAATCCCTTTCTTTATGAATTAAGCAAATAAAAAAATCAGTGAAAAAACAGTTCATCCATTACAGTCAGAAGTTTCATTTAAAAACACTTCCTATTCCATATTTATGAATAGATTTATTATCACCCCACTGACCTGAGAGCAATTTAATTATGTATAAACTACTTCACAGTCACTAACTCCTACAGTTTTTAATAGAAATAATAAATGACTTGAAGAGTATTGCATTAAGAAGCTGTCAAGAAAAACATCTTATCTGTAGGATAATTTAAAATAAAGAAGTGCATTTTAATTTAGGGTCAAATACATTACAAAAGGAGTTTTAGCATATCATATTACAATGAAGTTACAGATTCAAGAGACAAAATCATACATATTAGACAAAATGGCTTGAGTACAGTTTGACTTAAAAAATAATGGCAATAATATAGTTTTCTGGCTAAGGACTCTATTTTCCCCCTTATTTTCAGAACTCTGTTAGATACCGTACACAAACTATTATTGCACATTCTTTACTCAGAATAGCAATATTTAATGACACACCATGAAGAAGTAACTATAATTTTTGTGCTTACAACTGGAGCACAGGTATTACATGTTTTGGGGAGTCTACTGGTCAATATAGTTCTTCTAGACAAATGCTTATGAATCAGCAAGATTAATATGTCAGGATATGAAAGGACTTGAACAACTAAAGTGATTGCTCCAAACTATTTAAAAACTGGGACTATAATATTTATACATGTAATAAATTATTTTGTTTAGGAGTTCTTAAAAGTTTTTAAAGTTTTGGGGGGGGGGGTTGCTTGTTTGTTTTTGCTTAGACTAGGTCTTCCTTGAGGATTATTTTCTCTCTTCTTGTTTTGACATGGTATATGATTTTAGATGTCACATTATATCGGATACTAAAATCTCCAGAAATCATAAACTCAAAGGCAACAGCAAGCATCTAAGCAACAAAGCCAGCAGTCAAATTGCAGAATATTCCAAAAATTCAGATGATAATTTGTGTTAATTCCCTAAGCATTCCTCATCCATCTGGAAATAAACGCTAAAACACCTTCATAATGACTGAAAAAAATAGTTGTATACTTATAGAAACTTTGCCTTTAGGACGATTTCACACATTTGTAGTTGGAAACCTCCCAAAGAATAGTCTGGCCAGAACTCAAATATTTAGAAATACCTAAAAATATGGTGTCTGTTTGTTGACTGTTTTTGTTTGTGTTAACTTACATGAACATTTTTGAATATCAAAATAAATTAAATATTGTTTACTTCTGATTTTTCAGGAGGGCTTAAAATTTTGTTTTCTTTTAACACACACATGCACATTGACTATGCTGGTAGTATTAGACTGCCACATAGGCAGAGAAGTAGAGTAGAGAACTGTCTCAAATCACCAGTTTGCCTGTTCCTGACCACAAGCATCCCTAAAATACATGAACAGAAAAGCATGGCACTTAAAAAAAAAAATAAAACAACACACATGACATTGATATAACTTTAAAACTATTTTTGTATACTCATAATTGCCAGAGGAATTAATTTTGGTGACTTAGGAGCCTGGAAAAAGGAAGGGGGACTATTTCAGATCTACATTTACTACCAGACCTTTTGCACCAGAAAGTCTGAGAAAGCATGTGATTTCCCAGAAGAGGGACTGCTGATGATACTAAACCAGGAGATGATTCTAAAATTTGGAGATAACATGGACAGAGTCCAATAATTATACTATAACAACCAAAAACTTCTTTGCAATCTCTGTGACTTACACATTTTACTCTTACAGACTAGCTCTCCACAGCTATTTTGGCTTCTGGAGCCAGAAAGAGAAGTGAGAGAAAACCATTTCCTTCTGACTTCCTCCTTTAATGACCATATTTTTTAAGTGCTGTTCCAGTGGTAATTCCAAGACTACTAGACAACCTCCCTAAACATAACCTACGAACTGTACAAAAGTATCATCATTGTGCTCCTAGACAAAAGATTTCTGGACCTTATGATACTCAATGTAACAAAACACACACACACACACACACACACACACACACACAGAGTGCATATATTGTTTACATACAATATATAATACAATATTTTAAACACTATTGTTTAGAAACTAACATAAACTATATATGGATAAAAGCTTTACAGGATCAGCAAGAAAAATTCCATATACTACCTTTGAATATTCACAAGAGGCAGGGTTAATTGATTTAGTGAAACACTATACAGTGGGGATTCTTCTATTTGCTATATTGATACCTAAATGTGAAAAATGGGTACAGAGTGATTCCTTTATGTAGAGTCTAGCATTGCTGCTATACATCAGAAATCAAGATCAATCAGAAAAACACATCAAAGGGAAAATTCATTATGTCTCATTATCACTTAATAACAGTGCAAAGAACTCATACCATCTCTGTAAATTAAGGAAAAAAATATGGAAAAGTGAACGGGGTAAATTAAATGAAGTTTTATGAGGTCATAGAGTAAAGCATAAGGAGCATGATAGTTACTTGGTGCAAAAGAAGACAACAAAAATATTGTTATATAACTTCACAGTCTATTTATTATTGGGCTAGCACAAACAGGCTCAACCCCTAGAAAAATGACAGCAGGCACAAATTCATTAAATGAAAGAACCACATCTGTTTATGGCTGGGAGGAAATGCACAGACAATTCACCTCCTGCTGCTGGCATCTTTATCTTATTCATAATTCCTCTCTCTGACTTCCCTTCAAAATCACTTCCTGAAATATCAGTCCTACAACCTTCTCAGCAGATCTTCGGAGCCGAGTGTGTGCCACATATGTGTCTACCAAGGTGGCAGTGGAATTCTGCTATAATACAACAAATAAGTACTTGACATGTTCGGGCCATTACCTCAGAATTGGAGTACATGCTACAAAGCAGTCAGATGCAACAACAATCTGCAAGGGTTTTTCTTCAATATCCACTAACTCGGTGGTGATAAGGCACTTATCTGAAATCTGCAGAAAAATGCATGATTTTTTCTTTTTCTGCCTTATATGCTACAACCCATGTCTTATTTCTAGATAACATATTAAGGTCTTCTTAACAATGAATCATTGTTTAAACAATTTACTAACACAATAAACCAAACAGTAAGGTTTGCAAGATCACCACAATAATAGTGAAAAATACTATCTTATAGATTACATAAAGTGCTTGGCTTTATAGGGGGTGTGTTGTATTTTCTGAGTTTCTTTGACTATTTGTAATGAATACATACAAGGAAACAGCTATTAGGCTATAGATAATTATACAGCCAGAATCATTTAAATTAGCACATTCTCCTAACAGCTAGGCCCCTATTACACATTACATACATTACACAATTCACTGGATAATCAAGTAATAAATTTAAACCAGCCACACATGCAAAGTAATTATCATACCATAAAAATGATTATCCACCTTTAAAAAGATCCATGCAGCTATAAATCTAGTTCTTGAAAATATGTAACAACTGTATAACTGGTTTCTAGCTAGCTTTAATCTGAACATATAGCAGGGCCCCCAGTACTGTAATATAATTGCTGGTACTTGTAATACATTGTATTTAAGTATATGGTTTTAGTGAATTTGGTTAAAAGCAATAAAAGTGAAACTCATTCCTGTACTGGAGTTAGCACAAAGCTTATGTAGCCCTTACATCCCACTGGGTGCATCTACACTTCAAATTAACATGACACAATAAACTCCAGAGCAGTTTGAGCCAGACTCAGCTGCTCCTGGGTGCAGTGTCTACATGTGTACTTGAGACAGCAGCAGTTTGAGCCAGGGTAGAGCAGCTCTGGCTGGCAGCAGGCATGGGGTTCAGTCCCAGGCTTTGGGTGGTGGTATCAGGCACCAGAGGGGCTGGCTGGGGCATGAAAATGCTATAGTGAGGAGCCATGAGGCAGGCAACCCCTGCACCTTAGCACCCCTGTGTCCCAGGCAGCCCCTGTCACCATCTATATGTTCATTTTGTTGCAATTAGTGCTGTCCCCAACAGCACTAACTTATGGTGCAGTTAATTAATTTACTGTGTCCTATTATTGGCACATGTGTAAACAATGACACTTTACTGTGGAGCTAATTAGTCAACTCCACAGTGAAGTGCACGTGTAGATGCACCCACTGCATGTTATTGTCAAGTTTTAAGTAGTGCCTAAAACTTGTGGCACTTTATGCACAATCAAATTTCATCTTAAAAGAGTAAATTTGGAAATTGGAAATGTAATTTCTGTATACCCTTAATATAAAATGAAGGCAAGGCAGGGTAACACCTTACAGACTAACTCATTCAGAGATGCTTTCATAGGCTATAGTCAACTCCTTCAGATACTCTGAATGCACTTGCAGAGAGCAGCAGTACTAAGTAAAAAGGAACAAAGTTATTTAAATAAAAAGGGTAGAGAAAGGGAAAGAAGAGGACACTTTATGGAAAGTGTTCACAAATATGAATGCATTTCTAACAGGAAGAGGCTTTGGTAGAAACTGTTTAGCTCAAATATATCTTGTATTTAAACCAATTCAGCAACAGAATTTCAGCTCAAAATACACGACAAAATATTTACCAGCTACCCATGGGGTGTGTATGTATATAGATAGATAGATAGATAGATAGATAGATAGAGATCTTTCTCTCTCTTTTATATATATATATATAGAGAGAGAGAGAGAGAGAGAGAGAGAGATATGGAATGAAAAACAATTTGGAAAAAAAACTTGATATCTTCATGTATAACCTAGAAAACAAATATTTCACTGAATACAAATGTTCATATTTAAAAAGGTAATTATGCAGCCTGAATGAAACTGAAGTATTCTACAATTTTACCCTAAAAATAAACACTGTTTATAGAATATCATACATTTTTATTGCTAAAAACTATTCTTACATAGAGTAGTGACACCTTTTCTTTAAACTTCAAAAAAAGACAAGACCAAACTTTAAATATGGCATTTCATTACAAAAAAAACAAAAGAAAAAAAAGTGTTCTCTTGTTTGTTGGAGAAGCTATAACTTTATGGTATATTTAAGAAACATATTACTACACTAGCTGAATTTCATTTGCCTTTTCTTTTAGCAATTACAAACATATTGGATTAAGGATTTTATTTTTACTAACATAACAGTCAGAGCGCACAGTCATGTAAAGCACAGTCTACCTATCATGCAACTCATAGACAGTAGGGCTGGGAGGGACCCCTGGAGGCCATCTTGTCCAACCCTCTGCCTGATGATCCAAAGCATCCCATGTGGACCAAAAGAAAGCCAGCATGGTTTAATGGCAGAGGTGCAGAGGCAATAAATAGAAAAAAAAGGATTCTTTTCAAAAGTGGAAGTCAAATGGGTTCCTAAATAATGAAATAAGAAGGGCATAAACACTGGTACGGCAAATGTCAAACTGTAATAAGACAACCAAAAAGAGAATATGAGGATCAACTTGCTACAGAAACAAAAGGTAACAATAACAATTTCTCTAAGTACATTAGAAGCTGAAGACATGCCAAGGAGTCAGCTGGACCTTCGGATGATTAGGGTTTTCACTGTGGAAGATGTTAGGGAAATTCTTCCACCAGATCAACTCCTCTCTAGAGACAAGTCAGTGGAGCTGACCCAAACTGAGGTTTCAATAGATAAAGTTGAACAGGAAATTGATAAACTAAAAAGTAGCAAGTCACCAGGACCTGATGACATTCACCCTAGGGTCCTGAAGGAGCCCATATTTGAAATTGCTGAACTTCTGACTGTAGTATGCAACCTATAACCAAGAACAGCCTTGGTACCAGAGAACTGGAGGGTTGCCAATGAGATTCCCATGTTTTTTAAAGGCTCTAGAGGATAAAGGGAACTAGAGACCAGTGAGCCTAACTTCCGTTACTGAAAAACTGGTAGAAACAATAATAATAATAAAAAGAATTGTCCATTACATGGATGGGCATGGCTTGCTGTGGAGGGATCAACACAGCAGTGTCAAAGGGAAATCTTGTCTTACCAACCTAATAGAGGTCTTGGCAGGTGTCAATAAGCAGGTGGATCGATGCAATCCAGATGACACAGTATATCTGGACTTTCAAAAACTTTTGACAAAGGTCCTCCATTGGAGGCTTTTAACAAAGTTAAGTGGTCGTGGGAGTACAGGGAATGTTTAATTTGTGGATTAGAAATTTGCTCAAAGATAAAAAGCAAAGAGTGAGTATAAATGGTGAGTATTCAGGTTGGAAAGAAGTAAGCAGAAGGGTCCCCACCTAAGGATCTGTGTAACCTGCACTGTACCTATCTTATGATGAGCTCTACATTAGCTGTCACAAACCAAACAGGAAAGAGATCTGGGAGTTACTACGGACAGTTTGCTAAAAACATAGTCTGTGGGCTGCCAGTTGGACAACCCTGTTGTAGACTATACAAAACCCAGTTCTTCCAACATTTCCTCACAAGTCATATTCCCAAAAATTCCAATAATTTTAGTTGCACTCCTCTGGACTTCTGCCTATTTGCCCACATCTGTATTATTAATTATTATTAGAAGTATTATTTGGATTTATATCCTGCTCTTGAAGCAAGGTGCCCAAAAGTTGACATAGCATTCCAGGTAAGGCATTGCCAGGACTGAAGAAAGGAGAAGAATGCTTATTTATACAGCCAAATTTCCTATTCGTCTTTTGCAACAAATGCATACTTATATTTAAGGTATAGCTGGGAACATAGGAATAAGTCCTTCTGGAGCCACAGAATGTCCAGGAAATGTGGCATCCCATGAAATAATCTGGGTGAGACCAGAGGAATTTTTGGGAGCAGAACCAAAATACGCCAGGCTTGCAAAGGCAGCAGCAAAAACTGCTGCCTCATTACATAATTTACTGTTACCTCTTTACATACAAGTTTCTGTAGATAATGATAAAGAGTTTTTTCCACATCAGAAGCCTCAAGATTCTACACGGTCCATTGTAACACTCTTGTCCTTTTCTGCAGTACTGCAGCCTAGCCTGTATTTTCTCAGTCTGTCTTTGTATATGTGATTGTTCCATCCAGAACTTAGCACTTGTTCTGACTGAATTTCATTTGAGTAATTTTGGACCATTTCTTGAGGTTATCAAGGTCATTCTCAGTCCTAACCCTACCCTCCAGATGTAGGGTAAATGTATTAACTGTACACTCAATGTCATTCTTCAAGTTATTACTGAAGATATTAAATAGTAGTGGAACCAGGACAGACTCACTGAAAATCTCCCCTAATTAGACATTAAGCCAGCAATAACTATTCACAGAATACAATAATACAAGGAATACAATAATTTAATGAATCCACCCTACAATACTTTCACCTAGACCAGTGATTCTTGACATGGGTACTGCAGCACCTGGATGCTATCGTCTCCTTTCAAGGGTGCTGCATACGGAATATTAGTGTGCTTAGATGTATAAAGGCCTACACATGATTCACAGGATAAATTTTGATATTTCAAACAGGAAACCATAGCATCAAGAACTTTCTGTTTGTTGTGATCTCCCTAAATTCTTCTACCACAGAAGAATTGCTCCATTAATTTTCTGTAGTCAAAATCAAGTGAACACTAAGAGGGATTTTCAGAGGAGTGGTTTGAGTCTAACACAAGGTGTCTTGAATCCAAAATGGTTGAGAACCATTGGTCTACTGTATTCCTTTCTTTTACTAATGAGAATGTCAGAGGACAGTGTGTCAAATGCCTTGCAAAAATTGACATATTTCATAGACACTCCTCTCCCCTAGTTCAAAAGGCCTATCACCTTGTCATTGGATGAAGTCAGTTTGGTCAAGCATGATTTTATCTTGACATATCCATGTTGACCATTCCCAATCAGCCTGTTGTCCTATACATAATTAGATATAGGCTCTTTGATAACAAGATCCATAATGTTCACAGATTCATAGAGTCTAGGGTCGGAGACACCTCAGTGGGCCATTTAGTCCGACCCCCTGCCTCTAGCAGGCAAGAAAAGGTCACCAAACCTGGGATCATGTGACTCCAGCAAGGTAGCTGTCCAGTCTTCTTTTGAAGACTCCCAAGGATGGGGCAAACACCACCTCCCTTGGAAGCCCATTCCAAATCCTGGCAACCCTGACCATGAAGAACTTTTTTCTAATATCCAATCTAAACCTTCTCTTGGAGGAGAAGTTGGAGCCAACTTGAAAATATCCAGGTCCTTCAAGTCGGCTCCAACTTGTTCTTTCCCTAATCTAGGCTGCATATCTCCTCCCATATCCTTGCTACCAAGTACGCTTATCATTTGACATTTACCTTATTCATGAAGAGTGAAGCTAAAAAAAAAAAAGACATTTTAACCTTATATACATCGTCCAATATTAGAATGTTTTCCACATTTTGTAAGAGACTAGATCTTCCTGTTACCCCTAACACTGTGGAATTCTTTTTGATTTCCCTTGTTAGCTGCATCTCAGTCTGGTCCTTTCCCTTCCTATTTTTACACTGCATACCCCCATAATGCACTTATACTTATCTGTAATATATGGCTAAGTTTTTACTTTTTGTAGTATTTGTTTTTGAGTTTCGACTTATTGAAGAGCACTAAGCATATGTAAATGTGCTAAGAAAAGTAGTGGATACACAGTCTAATAGTATTTCTCACATACTGATGATGTACTGACAACTCTAGACATAAATCAGCAGCAAGCTGGTCATTATTCTCGAGAAACAGATTTTTTTTGTTCCGAGTTACTCAGGATTGACAACAAGCATGAAGATAAAAATAAAATGTTTATATTGGTGTTAGTCAAGCAGTCAGAAAGTGGATTGTAATTATAAGTATCGAGTTATTTCATTATGTGTGGGTTCATATTATTTATTAATATTTATATTGATTATAAATTCCAAAACTTGCATAATTTTCATTTTAAAAAACAATCAGCATCTATAACGGATTCAAAATATATGCAAATGACTATAAATAAATGTCTGAAGAAAAGCAGAGCCCATTCAAAACACTTTGCTTGCATAGAAAAAAAAGCTCAAGTTTTGTGTTTGAAGTTGAACCAGTTATAAGTGAAATACGAAAAGGGTTAATAAGGCTATATCTTGATCTGTTTCAGGCATTGGATGAAATCCTAGGTTTATCATATTTACTCAAAGACAAAATAAAGTTTTTTCTCCCCAATTGGCATGGTGGAAAACCCTCCTCATTTTATAATCCTACAAAGAAATCTCACTAAATATATTACCTATCATTAAACTGCTGCCAAAATCAACATATACACAGCAGTGGATACCAACTACAAAGTTCATTAAATGCAGCCAACACTGAGCATGACTGTAAAACATATGGCTCACACTGAGCAAGCATGCTGATGGGAACATACCACAAGAATAGATTAATAGAACCCATCTGAAAAAGACATATAACAGTGCCCATTAAGTGCAGGCCCCCTCACCACTAACTCTTTTTCAAGTCATGGTAAGCCATAACACTGAATACATTTCAACTTCCTCTTCAGTCCCACAGCTGAGCTCTGACTTGCTTTCCCATTTCCAATGATTTGTGTTTCTTCAGCAGTCTTAAATGTAGGAGTACACCAATAAAGATTTTTTAGACCAACACTGAAGGCCAATTATTAATGAGCCATATCTGCTGACACCAATCCAATTGCCAATATGCAGCCTAGCATTTTGTAGATCAACATCCAGCTGGTAAGTCTGTTCAGACAGGGTGGAGAGGAGTGAAGGAGCATGGGGGCGGTGGGGACAGATGAAGGCCCCCACAGTGAGGGAGGGAATGGGGCTGGGGCTTGGGCAGGTGCTGCACAGCCAGGGCGGGATGGAGCTTTGGATGAAGCCACGAGCAGCTCATCTGGGGAGTGTGGAGGAGCCAGCCCCCACTGCTGCACACACTCTGGGGGAAGCACGGGGTTCAAATGCTCCCAGCTCTGCATGTGGGGCAAGAGCAGGCTGCTGCTGCAGGCTGGGGCTGGGGGCAGCACTGGACTCTTCCCAGAGCAGAGCTTAAGCCAGGGCTGCACTCAGTGGTGGCACTGGGTGGGCAGCAGCAGTGCTGGGAGGGAGGGTTTGGGGGGGTCTAGAGCAAATTTGGGGGAGGCTGTACCCTCCCCATAGCCCCCCATCCCACTCACCCTGAGCACAGCCTGGGCCCAGCCCCCATCACTAGGAAGAGCTGGTGTAGCCCCTGGCCCTAAGCATGCAGCAGCAGCTCATCCTTGCCCTGTGAGCAGATCTGGGGCACATGCCCCACATGCCTCCCTTGGGGGAGTGCACAGCAGTGGGAGCTGCCCACTATCCCTGCCCCCCAGAATGAGCTACTTGCAGATCCATCCTGCACCCTCCCCACACTGGCTGTGCAGCACCTGACCCTGCCCCAACCCCACTTTCTCCTTCACCGTGGAGGCCACTTCCCTTCCCTGCAGCAGACTTATCAGCTGGACTCTGCTCTCCAAGCTGCCAAGCTGCACTCCTGGCCATGTGCATCTTGCAGCTGTGCCCATGTAAGTGGCACTTATCAGCAACATTATTGGCCACATCAGCCAAAAAAAGCCAATTGCCGATAACGTCAATTTTCCTTTTATCGGTGCCAATACAACATAGACTTATGTATTGGTGTATCTCTACTTAAATGCCTGACAAACATCACCAAATGGGGACCCAAACAATTCACCCAGAATCCTTCTCTTTCCCCCTCTCTCAGCTTGCTCACATAATTAGTGTCCCAGCCCATCATGAGGTAAAACCAGACCAGGTTGTGCTGCTCTTCATTTGCATATATATTTTTGGAGCAGACCAGGACTCATAACAAGAATACTCAGTTCCAGTCATGAGTCGGGGCTAATTAGCACATGGATCCTTTGTGAGGCGTATCTGGAGTACACACACATATTGAGGCATGCCAAACTGTGGGGTCACCATGTCTTGAAATGCTGTTGACTCTGGTGGGGCCTAGTCCAATGAACTATGAGGTATATCAGCAATCTTTGGCTTTGTACTAATATCATGCATTGTTTGTACTACTTATAAGTAGGTGCAAAAGTGCTGCTTAAAAGTATGTTACCTGTGCTAAAACTTGTAGCAATTTCACAAAAAAGTAACATGTATCAATTCTACATGAACTAAGTGTATGGCTACTATATGGAAATTGCTACAGCTATATTTAATTTCAAGGTTATTGTTTTCATATTTGCTCCTCATTTCCATTTGCTCAAGGAGAGCAGGGTCTGAGTAAGGAGAGGAGGAAGGGGCTGCCAAGGGAAACAGTTGGGGGTGTTTGCTTAGAAATGGTATTTAAAGGTTTATTTGGGGGGAATTAGCTTATAGGTATAGATATATGTATTAAAATGGTTTAGATGGGCAGCATGAATTAATTGATTTCTAAGAGCTTGGGTCTCACAGTCGCACAAGATCACGGCCTTCAAGGCAGATAGGCTGTCTAACACAACAAGGCCAATGGATACACACACAGTCTATAAAACAGTCTGGGAACATGCAGAGTATGTATTATAGTGCCCATAACATGAGATAAAAGTGGTACCAGATAACAAGGCCCCAGAGCAGGAGGGCCCTGAGTCCCATTTTGGGGGAACAAAGCAAATTAGGAGAAGTCCCGTAAAGACCAAATTAGTATGCGTGCATGTGATATGCTGACAACACAGGATGTAGACAGTGTGATCACAGAGAGGCAACCAACCAGTGATAGCACAGCTCAAGAGTCATCAAGAATCATTAGGAGAGAAGGAGAATACAAAAGCAGAAACTTGAGAGTAACAAAGGGTCCAACCCGGTTTTCTTCCTGTTCCCATTCCCAGCACCCCAGAAGGGTCCCCGAGGCCACCATGGACAGAGGGCATACTACCAGCCTGTCTCATCCATCCCACTGGAGGGGGTGTATGGGCCCTGGCATTTCACCTCCAGACTACTGATATACTGACATATGACACCTAAGAAAGAGCCTCAGAATGAAGACTGCATCCTGGTCAGATGTACTTTGACTCTGATGACAGCCCTAGGATTTGGCAGATATATAGAATTGCTTGATTCTTTGTATTACTTCTTTTCTGTTATCACAGTGTATCAATAAATTTGCCTATTATCAAATGGAAAGGTTGTGGTCAGTCTGGGGGTAGGAGGTGGGTTTCCCCCCTCCCTTCCCCACCCCCAGAACAAGGTATCTGGATCCTAACTCTAGAGCCAACAGGGGGAAGCAAAAAGCAAAATGGCTACCTGACCCCCAGTTTTATGCTCCATGGTGTAGCAGTGGAAGGGGGACAAATTCAAGGCAAACCTCCAATAATTATATTCTATACCTGGAAATTTATAACGTATTTATAAATTTCCCATATATAGAATCTAATTATGGGGGGGTGAGGGGAGGTTATTTTGTAATAAAGTTCATCTTCTATTCAAGTAAATAAGGCATTTATGTCAATGGAAGATTTGAATCTACTTCAGTACAGCCAGGATATCAACTCTTGAGTGTACGAGGAGATAACCTGACAAATCTAAGAACCAGAAAGAATAATTTTGTTACTGGTTTAATAGACGGAATGAGAAATAACATAGCTATTAGAGTATTGCATGCACACTTAGAGCATGCTTTCAAGGCTGTCTACCAGCATGATTCTTTATTTTTCCTATGATAAAGAAAGTTGGACAAATTTAAGAAGCACACCATGCAGTGCAAAGACCTGGGGAATGCTGTGTGCATTGAGGTCCTTCCAAGTCATATTAACTTACAAAAATGCATGTGTTTTATGAATGAAAGATAGTATTTTCAGAAATGGTCAGCACTAACTCTAAAGTCAGTATCAAAATCCTACCGAGTTAGACCAAAACTGATCTGGTTCATGTGTAATTAGCAAAATATCTTCAAGTCAACTACAACTGGCACATGCTAAACAAAATACTAATATTTATGGCAGTTTACTTTTATGACTATGTGATTGCAATACAAAATGTCTGAACCACAATTAACACACACCCATACCTTCCTATTTCAAACCACATACATTTCAAATAAAATGATATTACAGCTACTTACACAATATTTTAAAATATGAATGCTTGCAGTTTGAATACATACGTAAGCCAGATTTTCAGAGATGATGAACACCTAAGAGCCCTTTATAAGTAATACGGACTTAGAAGAAAGAGGAAAAAAACCCCAAACCCTATTCAGATGCCAAATTCAGTGTTCATATGGTAAAATGTTGGCCTGAAATCTGAATACATTGACTCATTATGCTATACTAATGGAAATAAATCAACCTTTAAAGATAGGTAAACTGCAGTAATATCTTCCATTTATTCTCAATCTTTCAAAATGCTAAATCATTTAGCATAGACATCAAATACATTCTTTTTACTCAAATGCGTGAAACATTGATTTTCCATCTTGAAAATAGTACATGATTTGCACTAACCTTCAGGATCAAGGAGTTTCTCAATACCCAAGTGCCGTTTAGCTACATTGAATGCATGGTCTAATCGTTGTATCACTGACTGTTGGGAAGCCAAACTGTTCCAATCAAACAGATCTGGTCTAAAAAAAAGAAAGAAAAGAATAATGATGTGACTGATAAAAAAGAGCAATCAAACAACCCCTGTCCATCCTGTCATTTGATTTAATTTTAGATCATTTCCATCCAAAACAGCAGATAATACATTTTATGTAAAAATGCATATTTCTCAGATGAATAAAAAGCTCTAAGTCCAGCCAAGGAATTTAAATGATATTGGTGAAGCACTAAAATATAATTTAAATTTTTCATAAACAGACGTAGAACCATCATGGTGGAATTACAAATTAGATATACAAACTGGAACATTGTATTATCTGTGTTACTATTTTCAATATAAATAATTTTAGTAATTTTACGATACTTGACATTTCAGGTAAGAGTTACCCATAAGGAAATCTGAATTTGTTATAAGGCACTCTGAAAATGTAATCACGTATACTGGAGTTTAATCAATATGCATACGATCTTGGGGAAAGCACTGACATTATTGGGAACACAAGGATTATTTTTTTGGTAATATCTTTTATTGGAACAACTACTTATGTGTTTTTGGATACAAAAATGTTCTGATTGAGTTCTAATATATGACTTTACATGGGAATAAAACAAGTATGTTATCTACCCATATTAAAAGGTTATGATAATGTATGACATATAACTTTGAAATGTACATCTCCAAATTAGAATCCACAGAAATGGCTTGTATTTCATCAGCATCTTGTAATACACTGAAATGGTGTCAGGAGACCATAAGAATGATATGCTATTCACGTATTAGTTTTCCCAGTTACACTGTTCCCTTGCACTTGGATTTGTTCTGGGGAGAAAGAAGCAATTTTCATAGTCATAATTACATTATTTCTTAGTAACTGCGTTGTAAATTTCTCTGCTGTGTTTGACTTCCATAGGCAGAAGTTTTAAACTGTCAATTAGGAGCAAAGACAGTGGCATTCCCTCCAGGACCAGAAAGACACTAACACCTACGGGAAAGGCAAGGAGACTAAGCACAAAGAATGTGGCATGTAAAACTCTGTGTCTATTCCTAAAACACAAAAGGGATCACCTTAAAAATTGCTAAGCTGTCTAGCTAAAATAAAATCTCATTTTACATGCACATGCATGCTTCATATTTTGAACATGCTTTTAATTGTGGTATTTACATCCCAATATAACTGGTTTGACAATCAATACAACCTTTAAGTAAACACAAAATAGGTGCCAACTTTTTTCGTTTTCTGCAGACATAATGCCCCATCCCAAAATGGTGTTTTACTTTTAACCTGTGCATGGCCAAAAGAGGCTGCACATTACACTTCAACCCATCTCTGCAGCATTTATAAAGATTGGGCGCTTTAGGTGGGCCTTTTTGGCACTTTTATATAATAGCTAATTGCTAATTGATTGAACCAGCCTTAGTTAAAAGTGCCAGAAAGCTCTGCTGAAGCGCCTGATCTTCACAGACACTGCAGAGCCCAGTTGAAGTAACACACTGCTTCTTCCGGTAAAATGCATTTTTGTTTTTTTCTTAACAGCTGCAAGCATGACTTCATGGGTGCTGAACACCTGCTAATTTTTTTTCAGTGGGTGCTTGAGCCCTGGAGCACCCACAGAGTCAGCACCTATGAAACATAGACTTAATGACTTCTTACCACTGTGTCTCTTTCAAAATATAAGATTTCAGCTTTGATGCCTTACAAAAGTTTAACAAAAAAGACTTGATGATTACAACAATATTGGTACTGTATCAAGATGTTGCCATTTAACTTACTCGTACACCTATAGCCACCACAAGAGTCTCTGAACTTCTTGAAGGCCTTGTATTAAAAATAAATGACATTATTGTGTTGTAAAAGATGAATCACATGGGTAAGGCTTTCAGCATCAGGAAAATAAAGATTGAAACTAAAGAATGCAGGATATTTTTCTCTCAAAATGTTTTTTTTAAAGAATTTGTTATGATGTTTTAAGTATATCTATTCAAGTGTGTGTTGTTTCAAGTAGCATAATTTAAATGCAACTGTTACCTAATGCATATGTAGGTTCTTAAACGGTGAAATGTACTCTTTCCTAATTAGTAATGTTGCTTCTGGGAAAGTTCTAGAAAAAGAGAATAATTCTGTACAGCTTTTGTTGTTTGGGTTTTTTTTAAAGGATGATGTAGTGTAATATTGTTTCAGTGTGGAAGTCATCATAGACACAAAGTAATCTCATGAATGTTCTTATAACCAGCTTCTGAGTTGTGCATGCCAGGTGATAATTTTGAATTTGCCCAGACTCTAGTATCCTGTCTCCTTCTGTCAAGAAGGATTGGCATTTTTAAACAGGAGGAGAACAAAAAGATCATTGATTTTTTTACTCTTTCAGATAGACTTGTATCTTAATGGATCAATATATGCTCAAGAAGTGCAGAAAAAAACAAGGCTATATTACAGGACTTAATGTTTTCTGTTAGGGTGACTGTATTTGGATCTTGGGGAGCACTGGTTTGCAGCTGAATAAAAGGCTTTAGTCTGTGTCTCAGCAAAGCTGCTGACAACAAGGCAGAATGGTATATTAAAAGTAACATTGCAAAATGCTAAGGCAAGCATTTTTCCAGCAATGGAGTAGTGTTGTAAAGTATAGAGCCCATTGTGTAAAAGAACAACAGGATGCTGCCCATCAGCTATCATCAGGAGACAGAGCAGAAGCAAGACCTTGGAGATGGTGCTGAAATCAGCAAGAAATGGCAAGTGACCAAGAGAAGCCAGGTTCACAGTCTTGAGCATGCTCTCATAGCAGAAAGGCAAGTAAATGAATGAAATGCATAGGCAATTCCATGCTAATGAAGTAAACAGTAAACAGAGGCAGAGCTTGAGATAGGAGGAGGGATGGGTGGAACAAAGGCGAGGCAAAGGTGGAGTAAATGTTAATGAACATGAACCAAGGTGTATAAAATGTGAAAAGAACTAATGTTCGTGACAGGTCCCTGGTTTGTTGGTTTTTTGGGACCTTTGCCCAAAGTTGTCTCCATTCTGAATAAAGCTGTTGCAAGCAATGTGTGTTGGTGTTTGCTCCCTGCCTGCTCCCTGAGTAACTGTATCCATGGGCAATTGGATCGTCATCTCCCAAGTCGTTGGGTGCCACGTGGAGTCAGGGTCTAATGTTTTTTATGCTGATCTGCTGGATTGTAACCGTACAGCCAGCATCTACCACCAAACAGTTTTTAAAAAAGAATTACATGTATTGTACATGAGAAAAAAACACCATGAGAGAATGCTACCTCAAGGTTGTAGTAAGACTTTCTAATAAGCCACTGACTGGATGGGGAACTAGGGAGAAACAGGGTTTTTTATATTATCAACAGTAAAATGGATGGAAGTAGAGAAAGGGGACCTTCTAATTTGAATTTGATTAGACCATACATAGAGGCATCCATTTTGTCCTGCAAAAATAGGATTGTCTTTCACAAACACAAAGCTTAAGACCCAAAACAAACAAAAACAAAAAACCTGGTGGGGGACTTTAAAAAACGGTTCTCCTCATTTAAAAAATGACTTAATTTTTCAGGTTTCTCGCTTTGTCGGGAAACAAGTAAGTGGCCCCAGCTCTATGGTATGCATATCTGAATGGCAGTTTGAGATGTCAGCTTTTCAGTATGATGTCTTTTTTACAGCTAATGGGTCTACATTCAGAGACTGATGCTGTCAAGCACAATCCCCAGGGTCATTACAGGATAAGATTTTAAAATGCGCTTGTATGAGGCAAATAATGTTATGGAAACAAAATAAAATAGCAATGCCATTAACAGATACATTTGATGTATTAAGACATTAAAATACAAGGATTTGTAGCTTCAAGGGGCAGTAGAAGATAAAAAGCATAAAGGAGCAACTTTGATCCACTCCTTGGCTAGGGACAGACATTACACATAAATGGGTTTAAGTAACTGGAAAATGATTTAAACCTATTTACTGTTCCTGTTACTGGTTCAGACGGTACAGGTTCAACTGGTCCAAAGCAAGGTAAAATATCCTCACAAGTTCTCTACTTGATATATTTCCAAAAGCATGCAATCATCAGCAGGGATGCAGTTGACAACACTCACCTACACTTCCAATCCTACCAACTTCCAGGAAAAGGTATATTCAGAACATTAAGCTGGACAGAAATGAGATCCAGGTATCTCCAGCCATGGCTTGGGCTTCAGAAGACTACACGCGGGTGGGAAATGTTACTGCCGAACTCCATCTACTCTAATTTACATTGGAGGGGAATTTGGGCCAGGTACTGAAAAGCCATATTTGTCTCCCAACAGGCCCCTTGCTGGAAGCAGAGAATGCAAAGGATCCAACAAACTCCAAGCCTCTACAGAAAAAAAATACAACCCTAACAATGGACATGATTACTTGAGATTTTACACATTAGAGTTAGCAAGTGCTAATTCTTAGGACTGCTCAGGGGTTGTTATATGTTACCTTATATATGTGTTAAAAGTTCTTAGAACAGGAGGTCCACACATTACAGCAGGAAAACATGAGCTAAGGGTCTTCTGAGTGGCTCAGAGAATCTTCTTCCAGCAAGGATGAACTCTAAGGCCAGGTACAGACATCACATTTTACTGGTATAAATGATCAGAAAAGTAGTCTATACCCATAAGAGAACAGAAGTTAGGCACACAAAACTTACAGAAAACTATGTAACTTAGATTGATTTCACCACAGGCTTTTTGAATATCTGTACATATCCTAACTGGTTTAGTGAAGCTCATGTTGCAGTCACATTAGACCCACAGGCCCAAGACCAGTTCTGAGAAGACTTCCAGCATGCTAGATGAACCATCCACTCCCAGGTGAATGCTCTGTCTTCCCCCCAGAGTGGCAGTAGGGGCAGCTGGCAGAGCCCTAAACGTACAGATGCCTTCCTGCACATTCCTGGCTCACTCCTTCCACTGGGGCTCACCCCCTCTACCCCTGCCCCTTGAAGCCACCTCCTCACCGGTAGGGCTGTCCCCTTAACCCCCACCTCCTGGGGCCCCGACCTCTGCCTCAGAGCTTTCCCCACTTTTTCCCTCCCTGCTCCTCCTGCTTCCCCAGTACTCACAACTCACCTCCCACGTCCCCTGGCTCAACTGTGGCTGGTGCCACTGTCCCAGGGGAGAAGGCTGGGAAGGGGAACCAGCTTGGCAGCCTGCCCAACTGCTATTTCTGAACATTAGCACAAGTTTATTGTTGTGTAACTACACCCTCAGTCTGCATTAAGATTAACCGGTGCTAGTGAGCAGTCACATGTTCAGGTTTAACACACTAATGTGCACTGCTCTGACCTGCTGCAAGAGGGCTGGCAAGCAGGGGTGTGGCTAGGGGCTGCAAGTCTGCCCCGTGTCTGCCTTGCTCACTGGTTCTCTTACCACAATATAGACCAGGCAGGAAAGGAGGCATGACACTTGGATCACTCCCTCTGCCCCACAAATCACCCCACTGACCCCCCCCATCAACTCCTGGATCCCCCTTCCATCTCACAATTGGCCCTTCCACCCCCAGATCGCTGCCCTGCTACTTCAATTAACCCAAAAGCAGTGGCAGCAGCACTGGGGAGTTGGGGGATTACCCTCCCTGTCTGCTCCTGGACTCCCCGCAACCTGTGCTACCCTGACAAACTGGACTACAGCCCCCATCAGGCCCTGCAAATGCTTGGCAGCACTTTGCATGTAGGGGTGGCATGATCTGCAGGGATCCCAGGAGCAGGCAGGGACCACCACTACACACAGGCTGATTAGCACAGCAGAGAAGTGATCAGGGGATAGATATTTAGGTGGCTTGGGGGCTGGGGGTGGGTGG
>NW_017729032.1:195474509-195475468 GCF_001723915.1 Gavialis gangeticus
CAGGGGATAGATATTTAGGTGGCTTGGTGGCTGGGGGTGGGTGGGAATCTTAGGGAGGATCTTTACCAAACACTATGAAAAAAAAAAATCATTCAAAAATCAGAAAAACATAGTAGGAATAAACAATGAATATAGAAACTAAGAAAAAATCCAGTTTAAAAACACGAAGAAGAGGAAAAAGAACATCAAAATGTGTTTATACTTCTGTTTTGCTTCTTTATCCACTGGGAATATGGTCAGGGTAATCTATAAGGTTCTTCCACATAGATCATAAAATAAAATTTAAAAAATCCTCATTCTCCAAGGTGCTTATGCCAGTTAAACTTGAAGAGCTGATGGATTCTGCTTAATAATAGTCTCAAAAAGTAAAATTGTTCTGGAAAACAGAATGAAATGAATTTGTTACCCAAATGTTGAATATTTTAATAAAATAAGTCAGAATGGCTATACCATAGAAGAACTCCCTTTATTCCCAGCCACAAAAACAAAATGAAATAAATTAATATTTATAGAGAAATAGTTTCATTTAGCTTGTTTCTTGATTTATAATGACTGATTTCTGGATACTTTCAGTGTTAAAAGTGACTTGGACTTATCTTATTCTAAGTCACATAGTGACAGTTCCTAATTCGAATGAGTGATACTCATTTATCAGACAATGAAGACAAAAAATTAGTTAATCAAAAGCACCTGGAGGAAAAGGGCAAATTCTGTCCAGAATGAAGAACCCACCTCATTGACCTCAAAGAATGACTGTTTTTCATATACTGAGTCAGATATCAAACCACGCTCAGCATGATTCTGTTCTATGACACAATAAATATTTATTTATTTACAAAAAAACCTTTATTTTGGGAACCACTGTGCTCATGATTTTGATAAAGTTTTCAATAAAACCGTCCATTACGAACACTGAATATATTGAATATATATATATATATATATATATATATATATAT
>NW_017729032.1:195476084-195476754 GCF_001723915.1 Gavialis gangeticus
CTGTGGCTGGTGCCACTGTCCCATGGGAGAAGGCTGGGAAGGGGAACCAGCTTGGCAGCCTGCCCAACTGCTATTTCTGAACATTAGCACAAGTTTATTGTTGTGTAACTACACCCTCAGTCTGCATTAAGATTAACCGGTGCTAGTGAGCAGTCACATGTTCAGGTTTAACACACTAATGTGCACTGCTCTGACCTGCTGCAAGAGGGCTGGCAAGCAGGGGTGTGGCTAGGGGCTGCAAGTCTGCCCCGTGTCTGCCTTGCTCACTGGTTCTCTTACCACAATATAGACCAGGCAGGAAAGGAGGCATGACACTTGGATCACTCCCTCTGCCCCACAAATCACCCCACTGACCCCCCCCATCAACTCCTGGATCCCCCTTCCATCTCACAATTGGCCCTTCCACCCCCAGATCGCTGCCCTGCTACTTCAATTAACCCAAAAGCAGTGGCAGCAGCACTGGGGAGTTGGGGGATTACCCTCCCTGTCTGCTCCTGGACTCCCCGCAACCTGTGCTACCCTGACAAACTGGACTACAGCCCCCATCAGGCCCTGCAAATGCTTGGCAGCACTTTGCATGTAGGGGTGGCATGATCTGCAGGGATCCCAGGAGCAGGCAGGGACCACCACTACACACAGGCTGATTAGCACAGCAGAGAAGTGATCAGGG
>NW_017729032.1:195481754-195498244 GCF_001723915.1 Gavialis gangeticus
TAATGACTGATTTCTGGATACTTTCAGTGTTAAAAGTGACTTGGACTTATCTTATTCTAAGTCACATAGTGACAGTTCCTAATTCGAATGAGTGATACTCATTTATCAGACAATGAAGACAAAAAATTAGTTAATCAAAAGCACCTGGAGGAAAAGGGCAAATTCTGTCCAGAATGAAGAACCCACCTCATTGACCTCAAAGAATGACTGTTTTTCATATACTGAGTCAGATATCAAACCACGCTCAGCATGATTCTGTTCTATGACACAATAAATATTTATTTATTTACAAAAAAACCTTTATTTTGGGAACCACTGTGCTCATGATTTTGATAAAGTTTTCAATAAAACCGTCCATTACGAACACTGAATATATTGAATATATATATATATATATATATATATATATATATAACCTTTTTGCAGAAAAAAGGATTCCAAGTATTTTAATCAGCTTAAGTCTCCATTTGGGGTTACAGAATATTTTGAGCCAGGGTCTACTAGAACCAACACAGCAAAACATCTCTTTGTGTCATTCTAGAGACTAAGATTTCCTATCCAGTGGGGTGGATAAAAGCTAATACACAACTGGGACAAACAAGTTGTTGTGCACTATAGAAAAGATTGTTGGGGTTTTAATTGTGTCACTAGTACCCTACCAGTTAAAACAAACCAAAACCTGTAAGATTAAAAGACAGCGGGGTAGCCAAAGTAACATGTGAGAATAAAAACAATTCCCATACCTCTTTATTTCATTTTTTCTCTTGCCTTTACTTCTGTTTTCCCTTTAGCTTCCCAAAGGCAAGCCTTCCTCTTCTTTCCCAATCTCATTTCTAGGCTACATGTACCTTTTAAAAAAAAAAAGAAAACAAAAAACCAATATTCCTTCTCCCCCCATCTGCCACCCTGAAGCAGAGACAGCTGCAGTGAACTGCTGCTTTCTTGCTTTCTAAAGCAAGAGTCTGGCTTGAGTTCAGGCATTTTAAAGAAGCAGGTGTGCAGGAAGCTAATAAATGCCTCTTGCATTCACTTAAATTCCTGATTAAAAGTAGTGGCTGGGCCAGAGAAAGCCTGGAACTAGGGATATAACATAAAAGGCAGATATTTCTTTAAAAGCTACTTTGAGAGACTTCACTGAAGGGACAGAAAGCCTGTGTTACCTGAGCTTAATTAAGGAACCAAAGGAAATGAACTGGCATGGAAATATTGCTGAGCAATCTGCTTAAGTGGCATTGAGCTGTAAGTGGTCTGGGGAAAGAGTGCCATGATTTTAAAGATCTTGTCCTATTCCTCCCTTCCCTCTACCCCTATCAAAGAAAAGATAATTATCTTTATACTGCCAGGAAGATTGTGTTTCTTCACAGAGCTTGTCCGTTGGCTATGCAATATCAAGCAAACCACACTGTTCAAGAAAACATATCTGCTAGATCTTTAGCCTCTGATTCACGAAACATGCATCTCAGGATAATTCACATGCCCTTGTAGCACTAGCAAGTACCCTGAAAATAGAACATCAGCATATCTGTCTCTCTACAAGGATTCAAAGGACAGCAACAGTGCAATAGCCTGTTAAGTAGAGATGAAGTGTCAGAAGAGAGAAGGAGATTATACATATGGGAACCTTTCCTCTAAGAAGCCTCTTGAAAGGTAACTAAAGAATGGGGTATGAGAAACATCTGCTGAACACAGAGCAGCTCACAGTTAGGAGAAAAGGGAGGAATTAAGAGATCATAATAGAGATGGCGAGTAGGTTAAGGGTTAACATCCCAGTGCATTGAGGTGTTTCCTAAAAGAATTCTGCTACTTACAGGACCCTCCTCATTTTTTCTGGCTCCGGGAAGAGGCAGTCAGATATCAAACCACGCTCAGCATGATTCTGTTCTTTCACACAATTTATAAAATTTAATTTATAAATTAATTTATAAAAAGGTCCACAAGGCAGAGAAGACTTATGAAATAACCAGGATGGCCTAGCTCAGTCCTGAAACATTCAGTTCACCCTGGGTGATTCATTTATTTTTAACATCTGATTGAGCCTATGGACAGTCATTACACTCGCAGAGCTATACACTCCCTTGTAATGCTACCAGAAGAAGGTGTACAGATGGGCACTCTATTCATAGTGCTACAGAAATGCTCCTGGATAAAATTTGACCTTTTCTGTAATGCTAACTTTTTGGGGTTTTTTAACACCACATGTTATATCTCCACTGTTACATGTAGTATCTTTTCCCCCCAAGCATCCCAAATTGGTGCACTCCACACCCGCCAAACATGGAGAGAAAGGGAGGCAGAGCAGCTAGCTCCATGACAGCTTGAAGACGGTGTAGATTTGCACATTATAGAACACCAAAGCGTACACACAAATACATGTGATAGGGGACTGCCTCCCCAGTCCTCAGTCCTGGGTGGGATGCAGTTCTGTTCCCTGCATCTGATAACATCCTTCCTTTTTCATGTCTTTGTGCTAAAGTATTTAGCAGAATCCACAGATTCTTTGGAATCTGGCAGGGCTGTGCCATGAGCACTTCTGCTATAGTCTCAAACTTACAATGTCTGAGCTGTCAACTGTGTACCTCTAGCACCCACACCACCCCAGCTCCCATCTGATAAACTGATGTATATATGCTATGTACATACATATGTGTGTGTGTGTTTGTGCATATGTATGTGAGTGTGCACTATATATATATATATATTCTATGTACACACTCACATATATCTTTATCTATCCATCTATCTATATTTATCTATCTACAGATAGATAGATATACCTATATGTGAGTGCGTACATAGAATATATATGTGTGTATATGTATCTATCTATATCTATTTATTTATCTATAGACATATCTCTATCTATATAGATCTATATACATATCTATACATATAAATAGAGCACAGACTCCTGTGAGTTGAAGTTCACTTCTTCAAATGCAGGGAACAGAGCTATCACCCCGCAAGGACTGAGGGTCGGGGAGGCAATCCCCTATCATTCCCTGGCTAGAGAGCATACCTTTCTGGTGACTTTGTAGCACTCAAGCTTGGGGGCTCTGGAACATAGGTATGCACTGTCTAGCACTGTATTCTGTAGCACTACAAAGTATTGTGCACACTTGTGGTGTTACAAAGGCATGTCTGTCCATGGCCTGAGACATATTATCAATCATGATAGAGGGTGAACAAGTGGACTTTATATTTATTATATGATGACCTCAAATAATTTTATCAAAATATTTTAGTCTGGAGCTATTTAAAAAGGGAGGCTACATCAAAATGAAGAAGGTAGTTAGACAGAAGGTAAAAGGGGCCCCTGAGGCAGTGAAGAGTATGCAAGCAGCACAGGAACTGCTGAAGAACACCATATTGAAGGCACAGAGCAAATGCAGGCTGGAAATATAAAAATAATCATAAAAATGGAAAGTGGACCAAAAGAAAGCCAGCATAGTTTAATGCCAGAGTTCTAGAGGCATTAAGTACTAAAAAGGGTGTTTTCCCCCCCAAAAGTGGTACTTAAATCCTAATGAGGCCTATAAAAAAGAGCATAAACTCTGACAAATCAAATATAAAACTAATAAGAGAAGCTAAGAAATAATTTGAGGAGAAACTCACTAGAGACACAAAAGGTAACAATACCATTTTATTTTAAGTACCAGTACATTAGAAGCCAAATACCTGCTAGGGAGTCAGTTGCTGTGGAAGATGTTAGGGGAATTCTCCTTCTAGGGACAAATCAGTGGAGCTGACTCAAACTGAGGTTTCAATAGATGAGGTTGTAGAGGAAACTGATAAACTAAACAGCAGCAAATCACCAGGACCTGATGGCATTCACTGTAGGGTCCTGAAGGAGCAAGCTCAGATCAGAAATTGCTGAACTAACTGTAGTTAGCAACCTATCACTAAAAACAGCTTCAGTACCCAAGGACCAGAGGGTTGCCAATGTGATTCCCATATATTAAAAAGGTTCTAGAGGGGATGTAGGGAATGTCTACTTGTGGATTAGAAATTGGCTCAAAGATAAAAAAGCAAAGAATGAGTATAAATGGTAAGTACTCAGGTTGGAAAGAAGTAAACAGAAGGGTCCCCTAGGGATCTGTGTAACTTGCACTGTACCTACACTATGATGGGCTGTACATTACCTGTTACAACACAGGAAAGAGATCTGGGAGCTGTTGTGAACAGTTTTCTAAAAAACCTCAGCTCAGTGCTCAGCAGCCACCCAAAAGGCAAACAAAAAGTTAAGGATTGTTAAGTTAAAAAAAAAAAAAATAGGAAACTACTGTCATGCCCCTTTATAAGTCCATGGCACTTCCACACCTTGAATACTGTGCCCAGTTCTAGTCTCCTCACCTCAAAAAGACTACAGAACTTGCGAAGATACAGAGAAGGTAACAAGAATAATTAGTGGTATGCAGAAGCTTCCATATTAGGAGAGAGTAAAGAGGCCAGGCCTATTCAGTTTAGAAAAGAGATGGTTGAGGGGAGCAATGATAAGGGCTCACAAAACACTAAGTGGTGTGAGAGAAAAATGGAAGAAAAAGTAAATAGGGATTTACTACTTAATGGGTACTTCTGCATGTTCATTAATGCAGTTGTGGCTCATTAAGTTTACTACCTGTCATTACACTAAACTTAATGCGCCATAATCGGTGATCCTGCGCATTAGCACAAATGAATGGTTTTTTGGTGATGTTAATGTGAATTAGACTAAATCTACTCTGCATTAGCATAGGCATTGCTCACCATGTTAATGCACAGTAGAATTAGTCTTCTGTGCATTAAGCATCTTGTGTAGATCTGCTCACTCTCTCTCACAAGATCTAGGGATCACAAAATGGAACTCGTAGGTAGTAAGTTTAAAACTAACAAAAGGAAGTTCTTTTTCCCACGGCATATAACTGAAGGGTGAGACAAAGGGATTGGAGGAAATTCTTGGATGAAAAGGGCCTTAAGTAGCTATTAAGCACAAGAAGATACAGTTTCTGAATGAGAACTTCTTAGACCTTAAATATGGAGGCCACAAGTGACACAGAAACAGTGGAAAAATCCTGGTCATACCTAGTTCACTCTCCCTTTCAGCACCCACTGTGTGACACAGGATGTTGGGTTAGATGGATCCAGTCTGACCATGTAAATGGCAATTCTTATGTTTTTATGCTCTTATGCTGCCCTTGAGACAGATAATGATTATGCACTTATTCATGTAAGTAAAATAAAGCTACAAGGTTTTCCATGGTACTGTTTAAACGTCAGCAGGACATACTGGACAGAAGTGACCAGCTCCAAATCATATAAAACCCGAAGTAAAGAGAGGTAGTTAGTCTGAAGTCAGGCAGAAGGCAGGGTAGACTAACTGAGCCAAGGACAGTACTTTAAAGTCCTTCTACTGAACCCAATAAATCACATTTCCTCTCAGAATATTTCCTTCATTTCAAAGAAACAGAGTTTCCAAGTGAAGCTTTTGCCATGAAGAGACGATAAAAATGTGACCATGTCTGAAATATGTTCAAAGTAATCAATAATGCAACCATTATGATACAGCAATTGCATACTGAGTAACTGTTATATTTTAAAGGATAGCAAGTAATCATTCCAAACAGCTTTACCATATCTTCTATGAGTTGTAAAAAGTTGACTTTGCAAAAAAAGTTATTTAATATAATTGAAATCACAGTAAAATGGCATGACTATAAACACTTTATGTGTACTGTATGTGATGTTTTTGATATGTAGAATGCTAATTAAATCTATTTCTGGTGAATTACAATATACAAATGCGAACACTCAGCTAAAAGTTTCAGCTGTGGCAGTACAGTACACAAAACAAGGCAGTGCAATGTATTTTATGAAATGTTTTTTTCTACAAAAGGCTCAATACAGTTAAAAGGAAAAATCATAGCCTGGTTTAGATGTATTGTACAACTAATCAGAGTACCCGTAAGTGATTTTAATGGCTTAGTACTTGGCTCTAAAACACCATTTTTAATAGCATTTTATAAAAAAAATAATATTATGAAACACAATTTTTAAAAGCATTGAGTTAAAGATGGAAGTTCAATATATTACACATGCCTCACTCCTATTAACAACAAAGGGAATTTCCATTAATGTTAACAGGAAAGATTTCCTAAGTTTTAGGCACCTAAATATGCAGAGTTACAGGTTATCATATTTATTCATTTGTTGCTGGTTTTTTTCTTTGTACAAAGGAAAAGGAAGAAGTGGTATTCCAAAGGTCAGTCTGAACCTAGATGGCCAATCAGGCTTACACAATTAAAACCTAGAAATTTCTGAAACCAACAGCACACAAGGCAGTTGATGCAACTGGCTGCTTTTGACTCCTTAGGCCAAGTATGTCAACAGCTGGTTCTCTTTGGCGTACATTTACAATGAGACTAGAACTCAAGCCTTGAGAGCTCTAGCAAGATACCTAATCTGTTCTGCCATACTGCCACTCTTAGGTCTGCAAAAGATACGAACACAAACTGGCCTTTTCTTTTTAAGTTCATTATCATGCTATAATTCTATCATTTGAACACCCTTTCTTCTGACTACTTATGTCCTTGGAAGCATTTTCCCATACTGAAAACTGAATTCACACCATGATATAAGGGTGAACACAGAAGTAGATCTAGGGGTTGCTAAATGACAAGGCCTTATTTCAGCAGTTTTGAACATTCAGAATTCCACGTGTTTATCATGACTGTGGATGCTCAGCAACTTTCAGAAGGAAAAAAGCATATGTACATCTGTGTTTGTAATGAATCCATTGCTGAACATACAACTAGACAATATTGTCAATATGGAGCCTTGAACCTAGGAACTTCAGCAGCAAAGACTACATTAAATGGTTAAATCAGTGCAGTTCATATAATCTCCAGAATCAGAAACTAGGAGGAAGATATAAATATATGCTTACATACATATTGTAGGTAATTTTCCATGTGAATAGTTTTAGTGTATGCAGTAGGTGAATGCACAATCTTTCTCTATGTATATCTCCACTTTTTCTCATAATCTGAAAAAACAGATCCTTGCATTTTAATGGTCTCCAAAAGAGAAACAGGATGGGGTATGTTGAGGGAGACGTTAAAAACACAGGAGTGTCTGAGGGAGAGAAACAATGGAATGGCTCTGACAGGTGAGAATTGGGCAGAAAGACAGTGGAGTGAGCTAGATAGGAGAAGCATCTGGGTGAAAAGGGAGGGAAAGAAGGTGAATGAGGGAAATGAAAGGCAATCAGAAGTCAAGTGAATGAGAAAATTTGGAATGAATTTCAGGGACAGAGCAGGAGTGGAAGAGACTGAATGCAGGCAACAACAAGTGGAGAAGGTCAGTAAAGGACAGAATGGAGGGTCTGGACTCACAAGAATTATAATAATTCTCACTCAGCCTGACATTTTACTACAAAATGAACACAATATTAAGAAAGGCTAAGGTTTGTTGAGACCAAACATCCCTTTGAAATCTCATCTATCTGGATTAGAGTGCAGTGCTACTGGTGTTTTTACTGGAATATTATATGTCCCCCTTCAAGATAAGAATAATAAAAGTCAGAAGAAAAAATTATCAACCAGTATAGTAAATGACTGTGCTTGTGCTACAAAAATACATCTGTTTTAGCTACTTCTTGAGAACTTTGTAGGGGCTAACAATGAATGCATCCATACTGGCATAAGTCGTCACTCAAGGATCATTGCTTTTGCTATTAATCATCTTCCCACAAAATCTTCTGTTTGATTGACTTCCTATATTCAAGCTAATAAGAATGAAATCACAATGAAAGGTCTGAGAGAGAAGGAAGAATAGATTCACACCTTACAGACTAACTAAATCAGGGATGTATAGCATAAGCTTTTCTAAGCAAAGGGCTTATTTCATCAGATACAATGAAAGGAATGAAAGGAGAGCAAAGGAAAATGAAAAACAATGAACTAAAGTCTAATGATAAAGAAAAAAAAGTTAGAGATCTTATGACATGGGAAAAAAATTCTCAGCAAAAGACCCTTAAGGCTACAGGTGTCCAAAATTAGTCTAAGAGACATATATAATAAAACTAGTGTTGGTGTTGTTCCTCTCACCAAGATATTTTCAGTGATTTTATTAATGACTATACTAAAAGTCATCAATTAGTGACAGGCTTCTTCACAGATGCAAATTTTATAGAGGTTTGTACCTGCTACTTCTTGACACTCCCTCTGCCACCTCTTTGTCTGTTACCACAAATAAATGGTAAATTACAAATAAACTTGCAATTAATTTCTTAATAAAACAAATAAAGGGGAAACACCCTGAATCTATAAACAATAAAATAATAGCTGTATCTGAACTTTGCTGGATTGCAATCAGATTAGTGTTGGATTGTTTCTCTGGTTGGATGATATTATCTTCTCTTGGGCTAGGCCTAGGTCACTGCCCTCATTTTAATGGCTGTTCCAGATGACTAAATAATAAATCTTACCATGCTGCTGTTACTCAGGTCTATAAATAAAACAATATATTATTATTATCCATATAAAAAGTTATCAGCTATTGCCTATCACTAATATGCAATAGCCCAAGGGTTGGCTATTAATGGTTGACAACTCATCCCTGCTGCAGATGAAGGGGAGGGAAAATGTCCTTTCAACATTAAGTTTTCTCCGATTACCTCACAGTATAAATCAGCCTCCACTGTGGTTTTAAAATAAAACACAAACAATTTCAAGCAAGCTGACATAATGGTGGTCAGAGCTAGAGGCCAGGTACTCCAACCTGAATAGCAGTAATAAGAGTTCCCCAAAACTAACATAGCCAAAATATGTATTATTTGATACATTTTGAGCTAGCTGACTTTGCTTTCAATAAGACATTATCTGTAGGCTTCTAGCCTCACAAAGAATACATATAACCATGTTTGTGCAGATGTGTCTCATGGCTGCAGTTTTAATGGCCCTTCTCTTTCTCTTTTGGTCTGTCTGGATCCATATCTTATGCCATGAGTCAAGCTTGCCTGTCCTGATGCAGTACTACTGTTCTCTAGCATTCTATCTCAACTATGCTTACGTTCAGGCGCCTGGTAGATGTTACACTTAAGACATGATTAATCAGTTTATCATGTCTTAAGTAGCAACTGGGCCATGTATTCATGCAATTAATGGTGTGATTAAACAGGGAACAAGCCACAAAGTTATTACACAAAGTATGTGTAATAACTTTGTGGCTAGTTTCCAATATACCTTGAACTGAATGTGTGGCCAGTACCATCCAGCTGCATTGGAATGAAAAGCTTCTGTGTGCTCCCACAACCTGGAGCTCCAATCAGCTGGCAGGTGCTCCCAGCCTCAGGAGTTCACAGAAGCACTTCAAGACTCCCTCTACCCCAGCAATTGCTTGTGATTGGGATTTGATCCCCTACTCCCCAATCACATCTCTGACCAAGGAAGCGTGGCATGACAAGTGCAATTGCTGGGATTGCGGATCAGATCCCATTGCACCTTTAACTGAAGATCTGCCAGCATTCTAACAGTAATCTGTTTAGCACTTGTGGTTCTCCCTTTTGGGAGTCTGTGATCAGAGATGAATATAAGTTCTTATTATGTGTGACACTGTGAGCCACACAAATGTTGATCATGTTAGTGCTAGCTTGTAGTCACACCTCCAACTAGAGTGGTACATCTGTGGGGTGTGGCCATACCTTAAAGGAATCGAAGTTGGGTTTTGCAGATCAAGAGATAATCTTGTCCATGGGGTAGTATAACTTTGAGCCACATAAAAAGTGCTTTAAGCCACTAAAAGTTATTAATGTGCACACAGTCCATGGGTTAAAAGCCTCAGGAGCCACCCAAATTTAACATGTAACAAAGGCCCCTAATAGCCAGATAACCTGCTTAAACCAAAGTACTGTTCAATCTTAACACAAGAACAGATAATTTTGTGTAAAGAATTTTAAAACAATGATTTATCTTGCCTAAAGACCTACCTGATCACCCAGAAAAACCTATTATCTTCAAACACTCCAAGAGGTATCTGTAATACTATTAGTAGTTCCCCAATCACAGTCTCAAAGTTACTCACAGGAGGCAGACACAGAGATGTTTTAACTAGACAGGGAGGCTTCAAATCTTCTGTTTCCTAGCCTCGACTCTGTACAGAGAAGCATGTTTCATATCCTGGCTGTATCTTCAGACATAATAAGCTCAGATCTTGTCTTTTAACAACCTCAAAATGTGTACACAGGAAGGTTTATCACAAGCCATTGTGTTTCACTCCCTCCTTGTTTTTCTTACAAGCCTTCCTGTTACACTAAACCAATGTATGCATACCTTAAATATCCCAATAACCAGGTCACATACAGTATTCATAAATTCTTGCAGAACAGTATCATGCCTGTCACAAGCTGAATTCTTGCTTATAGTAATGCGAAGTTTTACAAATCTAGCTTTTCTTCTACCTACCCAGGTAGGTTTTGAGAAGAGCTGAAACAGAAACAAAAGACATTTTTCTAAGAGGAAGAAATGCAGTCATTTTGTTTTGTTTCAGACCAAAAGAACCAATCTTTTTTCAACCAAAAAGGCACAAGCCATTTCAGTTGTTGCTGGCTTTGTGGCTTTTTTCCCCCACGCTCACACAGTCCTTACTCCATCACACAGTACATAGGTTAAGTGGAATAGGGGATTAGTTTCTCCAGCCTCCAGCTCCTTCTGTGAGTGACTGTTCTTTGGGAAAAAAATTAGCTACCACCACTTTAGAATGAAGTAACTGGTTGATAACATCTTTCATTTGTGCCTGTTCCACACAGTGATCACGCTGGGATTAAATTCATTCTGTTTGAGGACTTGGGCTCTGCACTGGAGGAGTAAACGAAGTGAACTTTAACATCTCTGGCCTAGGGTCAGAATGGAAGTGTTGCAGAATTATCACTATTTGCTTCTCCAGTCACTGCATTGTCTAAAACAAAAACTTTCACCCTTCTGTACTTCATGTTGCTAAATGGAAGAAGGGCCAAAGCTTTCCCATTGTTTTGTTTATCTGAAAACAGCTTGTTTGCCAGAATACGTTAACTAAATAGCAGCTGCTATAAATGTCACCACTCAAACTACAACTTCGGTCAATGCTTACCCAAGGAGAGTGACTCATTATATACACACAAAGAAAACCCAGTGAATATTGATAGGTACAAAGGGCATGGGGGTTGCATGTCTTCTGATGCCTTGATTGTTATTGTAGAATTTGCTGTTTGACAGAGGAGTTAAAACCAGGAGGTGCTAAGACCACATATGCAGATGAGCAGAGAGTTGCTTTCAGTTGCCCCATTTGTCAATATTTAAAAGGGATAACACAGGTGTCATTCATTTTAAAATTTTACCTTGGTCTCAACAATTTGTCTTGTAAGCCTGGACAATAAATTGAATTTTACAGCAATATGAGATATTTAAAAGCTCACCCACTTAAGAACAGAGAAAAGAGACATGTAGCTTCTGAAGAATGGGCTAAAACCCAGTTCTAGAAGCACTAGGTCTACATGAGAATATACACAAAAATGATATTTCCATATTTTTTATAGTGTCTGTTATGCTTCACTCACACACCACTGTGATTAGATGACAATGTGTTTTGAAAAGGTTGATTTGGCTAACTGTAATCATCACTGCTTTCTACTTCCATTGGGAAATATTGAGGACCCTGTTACAGCCAATATAGAGAACAACTGAAATCTGGGAACCCAGCATAAGAATGGGAGCATAGACAAAGAATACACTATAACTGAAATGAAGACAAAAGACCTGTCATCTGAAATGGTGCACTTGGAGAGGAAAGAAGAGGTAGTAGTAGCCCTGTAACTCTGACAGTGAGTGATTTAAGTATCTAGACTGCAAAGTCACCAGACCTGGCAGCACACTTTAAACACACAAGGCACCTTTACAAAAGTCTACCCCTCAAGCTGAATCAACACCTTTATGCTGCAATGGTAACTAGCCCATGCCCTCAGTACCTCAGACACAGCTACATTGCTTCTAGTTGGGTGAGCAGTGTGGAGGGAAAGCATGGACATGATGACTGAGTCCATGCTTTCCCCATGAGATACCCTTCCAAACAGTGCTGCTGTCGGGCATGCTAGATTCATGGTTCAGACATGGTCATGTTTCATTTTATTTGAAGTTAGTTTATAATTTATGAAAAAGTGTCATTGGATCCAACAAAAAGTGTGGCAAGACCATAAAAAACATGGATCTTAAACATCCCTTGCGGTCAAAGTGAAGGGCATGGCCCCTCTCATTCTGCATTCATACAACACCTAAAAGAATGGTTTTCTGATTTCATTTGGCCATTTAGTACTCTGGTAATACAGTAACAAACAGCCATTATAACATATTCCTGACTTGTACTAATATCTGGTAAGTCATTTTCCTCTCTTACCAACAAGACTTACCTATATCATTATTCTATTCTCTTAGATGGAAAAATGCCAAGCAAATGAAATCTATACTACCAAGTAACACACACTAGTACTTTTATAAGAAATAATAATTAAAAAAAAACTATATAAAAATATAATCTCTTTAGCCTGGGGTTTAATCTGATAAAATGCCATTTTCTGACTGATACACAATTTCCACTGGTAATTTTGGACAACAAGGAACTTTGCAGGATTGAGGCCTCAAAATGAAAGTAAAAACAAAACAACCATTTTAACATTGCATAATAGAAAGCATTATTTTAAACCCACTATCTTGTAATATACTTTCTAAAATAACATGCATGGTTTTTCCTACCTGTGACTGTGGATGAGTGCATTGAAAGCCAATCCATCAGACCAGCTACTGGTGAAATTGATAACATTGACCTGTGGGTAACTACGAGTTGATTGGCGGACCCAGCTTAGTAAGATCTTTTCACTGTTTGTCTGCTGCAACCCAGCCATGATGTTTTTCATTACATCTTTGACCTGCATTAGGAAACAGAATTTCACTCAACGTTGAACTTATTTATTAAAAGCAAACTCTATTTCTGGCACAAATAGTAAAAAAATAATGGTTTCTCATAAGTAAATTGATATCACTGTGTAAAAGTAGCAATGATGCAATCATTGTTAAAACACCCAGTTTTAGCTTGTTCGTTTGTTTATACTAGTATATGTAGAATATTCACTGGTACAAGAATGCAAAAGGTCCATTTGTAAGTGCACTTCTGAGGGAGTTCATTTAAAGAAAATCTTTTTTTCCTCTCATATTTTCTTTCCTACAGCAAATATTTCCATGATTAACAGGACAAGCATGGCTATGATTAGTCAACTAGAAGGAGTACTTTCCTCTCTTCGTTCCTATTAATGCTGTTTGTTACAGGCTGACATTATCATTAATGAGTGTTAAATGTCCCTGAAAAGTAAAAAACTGATCATTATTCTAGAAGATAAAGGTATACTTATGAAACATGCATAGGTATTCGTATAGACTGAAACAAAGTGGGGCAAAACTGTACCATACAGGCTTTTTTTCTTAGTTCCTTTTACTTAATTAATTATGAAAAGTTGATCATTTAAAGTGATTGGATACCCAGTTCTTTTTCAGTTATTTCACTATGGTGACAATTATTAGTTTCTCAAAGGACAATAGTTTAATAGATTTTCAAGCCTAGAAAATGATATATTTCCTATCCATCTGTATTACAATAAAAACAGTCTTATACACTTCTGTTTCGGAATTTATGAAAGTGTGTGCCTTTACAGTCTCTTCTGTTTCTTTTCTTTTTTATAACTACATTCCCTATCTATTTATTTTATGTTTGGCAATCAGCATACAATATTCACTAGGGTAAAAAACTACATAGAAAAACTGAAAGTTTATAATTAACCCAATTAACTATGTATTGTTTCATTTATAACACAACACCAGCACTGTACACCCACAAATGTCAACTGAAGAATAATATTTAGATGTGAGGCAATTAGTGTGCCCAAGCAACCTGGTGGGAGGACGAGCCTGGCTTGACTCTGAGGCAGCAAAATTGTAAGAAATGTGAAATAGTTAGCATTTTTTAAATATGCCCACTAATTTATCCATCTACATACAAATATAAGTAGATAGGCATTTTAATACAATTCTATGGAAAAAATAGCTATTTAGGTGAAGAATAATAGAATAGTATTAGAAATCTGCAAGTACTGCATTGCCTTTAAAATTACTTTTTCCAAGTTAATTGTAACTATTAAGATGTTATTTGAAATTTTAAAAATTCTATGTGCTGCTATTATCTAATATCATTTTTACAGCTGATGTTATGCCATTCCTGCTTTCATAACTTTAGGACGCCTTTTACCCAGAGTATTATGTGGGATCTAGTCTGCCCAAAACCACCACAGATTTTAGGCGTTGTCTGCACATAGCCTTGCACAAATTTAAATTAACTAGTTTAGATACACTTGGGCAATTCTCTGCACAGATATCTATCAGTGTCCAGCTGGTCCTCTAATTTTACACAAGTCAAACAAACAAGACAAGATATATTCAAACCTATTTAATTGTACTGACACTCAAAGTTGCATCTGTTTTATCTAAGGGATAGAAAATCATACCTTCAATTAAATAAGTGGAGCTGTGTGCAGTGCCTAGACTGAGAAAACACTTAGCACACTGTAACTCTTGTTGTGCTTAGAAAATGTCCGAAGTGCAAGCTGTAACCAGCTCTGAGTTGCTTAAGTGTAGGATCAGTTTTATTACTTCCTTTGAGTGTGTAAGTGCCCTCACCCCCCATTATAGGAATAGGATGCACCTCTGGAAATGTGTAGATGCCCCTTCTGATAATGGGGTTAGTTGCATCCCCACAGCAAGTAAGGGAATCACTATACTTTATTTAGGTCATTCAAAGCCAGTTACAAGCTGTGTTGTGGTCATCTGCAAGGTGAAGCAGAATTCTCCCACTGGTATTTACTTCACCATAAGAGAACAAAGGTTGCAAAAATACCCACAAGGGAAAATTTATATAAGGGGATTGGGAGACAGACTGTTAACTCAGTGAATGAGTTCAGTTTGACTGCTGCTGATTAAAACAAGATTAACAGTAATATTATGAGATGTGAGGCTAGGTTGTAACTTTGAAAATCTTATTACTTGTTGCTTAACAAAATGCATCCATATGTTTTAGGGTGTCATTATGCTAATGCACCACAAGATTCATAATGAATCAGGCATACTGTTGATCTGGGCACTGTGGAAAAATGTGAGCTTTGATGTCGCTGTATAGACTTAGGGAGAAAATGCATCCCTTATGAAGTCTATGGCAAAGCTCCTAGTGAGTTGTGCACAGGCAGGATTTCACTTAATGGTAGGGTGACCATATGTCCCAGACTGGACAGGACAGTCCTGGATGTCATGGCCATTAGGGGAAATAGAAGCAGAAGTCCTAGACTGGAGGGAATTCATCCACACAGATGGCTTCTGAGTCAGGAGCCGGGCACCTGTAGGTGGGTTTGCACCCATCTGGGACTTTTGCTCCAATTTTCTCCAGGGAACCCAGCTAATGGGCCACTCCTTGGTCCAGACCCTGCTAGCCTGCAATAGAGTCAGGGGAGGGGTGTGCATGGGGAGCCATAGGATTGTGGCTGTGTGCGCACATGTGTGCATACGTGCGTGTGTGCATGCACTGCACTGTCATGCCCGGCCCCACTCCTGGAAGCTGTAGGGTTGCGGGGGGTGTTTGTGTTTTGCGTGTGTGTGCACACTACACTATCCTGTCCTGCCCAGCCCTGTTCCTGGGAGCCTCAGTGTTGGGGCTGTGTGTGCATGCATCATGCTGTCCTGCCCAGCCCAGCCCCACTCCTGGGATTTGCAGGGTCAGAGGTGTGTGTGTGTGTGTGTGTGAGTGTGTTTGTGTGTGTATGCGCACGCGCGTGTGTGTGTATGCGCGCGCACACACGTACATGCAAACACTCCCCCCCACAACCATCCTGGATTTCCCTCAGGTTATTACAGTCACCCTGCTAAATGGAATCTATGTAAGTCAGGATATTCATGACCTTTCTTCCCCTCTGACAAAAGTTGCTTTTCAGAGTGAAAAAAAACACCATTTTAAGTCACTTTTATTAACCCTAGAATAAAATCACTGGACTTTTATGTAATACTTATTTTTTATGCAATGAAATCTTGATGACAAAGTTAAATAATCTCTGAAATCCTTGCGTCAGATTCTTTGTTGGCATCTCAGATATTAATTTGTGCCAATATAAAATGAAGCTACCATATTAGAACTACAGAATTTTACCCTCACTTTGCATTGGCTTAAAAAGATATACAATGTACAAGGCAGTAGGTATTTGGGCCAGTGTTTGGTGCAGTTTAAATTGATTTATATATTTCCTTGGATCTTTTTTAGTGTCTTTGTTCTCCTTTAGCATGTGCACTTAGTGGCCGTTAATTTTGAAGAATAACAGAATCAGTCAAGTTGCAAAATCTGTGAGAGTGAATTGTTCAAAACTAACTCCTTTGTTTTGTTGTTTGAGATGATTAATATGC
>NW_017729032.1:195503244-195509298 GCF_001723915.1 Gavialis gangeticus
TGATTTTTATGATGAGGCCTTATGTCTCTTGAACAAGAGGATTTGTTGATGATTAATATGCTTATATATAGTAGTTTGGGGTCATTGTTCTTTGGGGATTTTAAAGCAAGCTTCATGGGCTGCTTTTCATTTACGGGTAGAGATTCATCCTTGAGTACTTCTAATAACTGGAACTATTTGAAACTTACATATAAAAAACAGGTTCTAGCAAGATGCGCTGAGCCTTCAGCTGAAGGCAGAAACCAGGAATTTAATGATGATGGGTTCACCACATTTTTACCTCAAATGCTATTTTATTATATGATTTTTTGTTTACATTCAGAATTATGCAAACATCCATCTTTACCATAATCACACCACCATTTAAAAGGTTCTGATTTCCTGGTAAAATATATGCTGTCCTGATTTAGAGGTTTTTAAGAGTTGGGTAGACAAAGCAGGAGGTTGGACTAGATGACTTTGTGAGGTCCCTTCCAGCCCTAATTTTCTACGATTCTACATCAGGAAGGCCAAAGTGCAATTGGAATTACAGTTAGTTACAAGAGATTTGAAGGGTAACAAGAATCATTCTATCAGTATGTCACCAACAACAGGAAGAGCAGACATGTGGGTCCCTTACCGAATGGGGGAGACAGCCTAGTGACACGATGTGGAAAAGGATGAAGTACTCAATGCCTTTTTCAGTCAGTCTTCACAGGCAAGGAGAGCTCCCAGATTATTACACCTGGCAGCACAGTTTGGGGAGAAGGTGAGCAGCCAACAGTGGCAAAAGAAAGCTTAGGAACTACTTAGAAAAGCTAGACACATACACGTATACAGGGCTGGATGCGATGCACCTGAGAGTGCTGAGGAAGTTGGCCCATGTGACTGCAGAGTTGTTCGCCATTATCTTTGAAAACTCTTGGCAATCAGGGGAAATTCTAGATGACTGGAGAAAGGCAGATATAGTGCCGATCTTTAAGAAAGGGAAGAAGGAGGATTGCAGACTAGTCAGCCTCACCTCAGTCCCTGGAAAAATCATGAAGCAGGTCCTCAAGGAGTCCATCTCTAAGCACTTGGAGGAGAAGAAGGTAATTAGGAACAGTCAGCATGAATTCACTAAGGACAAATCATGCCTGACCAACCTGATTGCTTTCCATAATGAGATGACTGGTTCTGTGAATGCAGGGAGACCAGCGGACATGATATACATTGACTTTAGAAAGGCTTCTGATACAATCTCTCCCAACATTTCTGGAAGAAAGCTAAGGAAGTATGGCTTACATAAAAGGACTGTAAGGTGGACATAAAGCTAGCTGGATCACTGGGCACAAAGGGTGGTAATCAATGGCTCAATGTCTGGATGGCAGTCAGTATTTAAATGAAGTGCCCCAGGGTTGGTCCTGGGACTGGTTTTGTTCAATGTCTTCATCAATGACTGGGAATATGGGATGGAGTGTGCTCTCAGGAAGTTTGCAGATAACACAAAGCTGGGAAGAGTAGTAGATACACTGGAGGGTAGGTTTAGGATTCAGAGAGACCATGACAAATTGGAAGACTGGACCAAAAATTCTTATGAGACTCAATAAGGAGAAGTGCAAAGACCTGAACTTAGGACAGAACAATCTCATGTACCAGTACAGGCTGGGGACCAAATGGCTAAGCAGCAGCTCTGTAAGAGTGGGCAATAAGCTGAATAGGAGCCAACAGTGTGCCCTTGTTGTGAAGAACACTAACTGCATACTGGGCTGCAATACTGGAGCATTGCCAGCAGATCAAGAGAAGTGATTCTTCCCCTCTATTCAGCACTGGTGAGGCCACATCTGCACTGTCCAGTTTTGGGCTCCCCACTACGGGAAGATTGTGGACAAATTGGAGAGAGTCCAGCAGAGGACAATGAAAATGGTTAGGAGGCTGGGGTGCATGACTTTTGAGGAAAGGCTGAGGGAACCAGTCTTATTTAGTTTGCAGAAGAAAAGACTGAGGGAGGCTTTAATAACAACCTTCAACTGCCTGAAGGGTAATTCCAAAGAGGATAGAGTTCAACTGTTCTCAGTGGTGGCAGATGACAGGACAAGGAGTAACAGTCTCAAGTTGCAGCAAGGGAAGTTTAGGTTAAATATTAGGAAGAATTTTCTCACCAGGAGGGTAGTAAAGCACTGGATCAGGTTACCCAGAGGGCTGGTGGAATCTCCATCCTTGGAGGTTTTTAAAATCTGGCTAGACCTAGCCTTGGCTGGGATGGTATAGATGGGGGTGGTCCTGTTATGGGAAGGGGTCTGGATGAGATCAGTGTTTCTCAACCCATGGGTCATGACTCAGAAGTGGGTTGCAAGGATATATGAAAGGGCACTGAACAAACTTTAAAAATGGATCAACAAACTTTTAAAATGGATCCTTCTTTAAAGAAGAAAAATGTGGGAAACCATGGCTGTTCCCTTGCAGGCTGGCAGAGTTCTAGCCACACTGGGAGGCTGGGGCTGAGGCGGGTGCTGTGGGTCAGGAGCGAGAGGCACTGGATCAGGACCGACCATTGATGTTTACAAATGGGTCTTGGTACAAAAAAAGGTTGAGAACCACTGGACTAGATGACTTCCTGAGATCCCTTCCAATCCTAATTTTTTTATGATTCTATGCGAGAAAGTTGGTCCAAGGTATCCCAAAAGAAATTCCTTTGAATATGAAATTAAGAGTCTTAGTTCTCTTTTGCCGAACTGAAACTTCCACGGCAAAATGCAAACAGATAAATATGTAACTATAAAGACAAACAACTCTTCTAGTGAATTAGCATTATGTAAAGTGATTATATATCATGGATAAACAAAGTTGAGTGTTAACAGAAAAACAAAGGAAAAGAAGGCCTGCTGTCAGTAAAGCACTATTTACCAGGGTTCAAGAAAAAAAAAAAGTTCTATACCAAACCTCTGAAGGCATTAGAGTTAAGAATCGTAATGAAAAACAAGCCAGAAAGTATCTGTCATAGTGGTAACAGGAAGATTTTTTTTTCTATTCCTGAATACGCTTTTATAGAAATTAGCCAAAGGCTATCTTTGAGCCATTCAAACTGAAACAAATAGTGTATACCTAGGACAATCTGGATTCAGTCCAGAACAGTTCTTTTGAGACAGTGATTGATGATTTCCTTCTCTTGATGGCTGGAGGGTAGACATCCTGTCTCTTCCTCCTCTCTGCAGCATCCAGTCAACCATAAGATGCTGCAGTCCTGTCTGAGGGAAGTGGCAGGTGTTCAGGGTAATGGGCTGAAAATGGTTTGTGTTTTTCCTGGAGGGGTCTACTCAACAAGTAATGATGGGAAACTTCATATCCATCACTAATCTCCTCATTAGTGGCATCCCACAAGGATCAATCCTCTCTTCAGTCCTAAATGGTATTTCTATGAAACCATTTGTCAGCTGAGCTCAGACATGAATTCAGAACACAACAGTATTTTGTGTTGTGTCAGGGTTGATAGTAGTTTTTTGAAGAGTTTAGATTATGGATTGTATAAAATGGTTTGGATAGAGCTGATCCTACCTCAGGCAGGGGGGTTGGACTAGATGACCTCTAAAGGTCCCTTCTCTATATTTTCTTTAAGAACAAGTAAATGACACAGTGTTCTACTGCACATGACAACACTACCACCAGAATGGCTTAGGACTGAGGCTGAGACCAGCTTGCAAATAAAAGCAGTTGCTGGAACTAAACTGAAGCAAGAAAGAGGTGATCTTAGAAAGCATTCTGAAGAGTTGGCAGCCACCGACATCTCTTTGCTTTGAAGAGACACACCCCACAACCATAGCATTTAAAATATACTTTAGATTTCATAAAGTGATTTGTTGGTCAGTTTTATTTTCACCTTGTAACCAAATATAGGTGAAATTTTTTTAAAAGATCAAGTGATATATTCAGATCAAAATTGGAACCTCTTTTGGGTACAGCTGAAAAGAAAGATTCAGACCATACAACACTGAACAAAATAGTATACAATACAGCATAAGAGTGCAATCTGATAGAACATGTTAGCAATAATCTGGAGAGGAAGATAAATAAGGAGGTAATAGAGCCCATATGAGATACTGAGAGAAATCAGATTTTTACATGAAACTGAGGATAGGAAGGAACCCTTGCAGAAAAGGAAAGGAAAGGAACTTATGTATGCTATAATTCATATAAAGACCTAGCCAATCTTTTGACAGCTGGCTCATTATACACCTTATTTCCTCTATTTGTTCTTTTCCCCCAGTTCATATAGAAATACTTGTTTGAATCTTCTGATGTTGGTTCTGACTTGCTATCAGAGAATCAAAAGTTCTGCAGGAGTGGGCTTGTGTGATAAGGAACATATTTAATCAGTAGTTTATGGTACATCTGCCAAGCATTCCTCCTCTGAAGTTCCTTTCAGGCTCCACCCCACAAATTGCAAATAAAAAAATTGACAAATTAAAAGAAATAGAGGGAACAGATATCCTCTACAAATATTGTCTATAAGCAGACAGTTTGGGGAGTCCTAGCTTTCTAACTGGGCTTTTCTTTAGCAGCAGTCTGCCAAATATCCAGCTGTTTAATTACAGAAATAATCTGACGTAAGCAAATTTTAGTATGGATGCAAACAGGTCTACTCTCAGTCCATTACAATGTACCTGCACTCCAGCCTTCTTTTCTTTCTTAAATGGTTAACAAGCTTTTCTACCCTTACTCCCATTAAAAACCCCCCACAATAGTTATAAATATATATTTCAAAACAAAGAATTAGGAACACTCTCAATCACTGCTAAACTTAAATGTAAGTCACCTCAAGACCTAAAAAACCTGCAGAAATGGACAAGAATTTTCTCAGAGCTGTTACTAGACTCGCCTGCTTCACCAGGGCCAACCCTAAAAGGCACACAAGTTGTTGTCTATAGCTTTAGACTGCAAGACAGCTGGTATATATACAAAGGAGAACAAACCAAATTCAAATCTGACTTTACTCAAGTTTTTCTTTTTCAGCAGAACTATGGATACTAGTTGGCCTTTCTCCCGACCTTTCTTTTCATCGTAACATCTGTCATTAGACAAGGCATTGGAACAAAATGTGGGATATTTAGCTGATAAAATGCTGTCTTTACTTCCTGAGAGGAACTTGAAAAGAACTTTTGACCAACATGGTCCTGTACTCTCCTTTCAGTTGGGTGTGAACAGGCTTATCGAAAGCTGAGAATTTATATTTACACACTCATACACATGCACACACGCACACATGGATAACACAATAGGTACTGGGGGTGTATGAAGCAGGCCCTACTTGGTTTGGATTTGGATTTGGCCCAAATCAGGGACAGAGATTCGATTCATTGTTTTGGATCATTCCCTGATTTGATTTGGCCAAATCTGAATCTGAAGATTCAATTCTGATTTGGAGAATCAGCAATTTGGACCTAGACACAGCTTTACATGTTTTTTCTACATACCTGGAAATACCAGCATGGCTTGTGAATGCTGCAATGCTGGGGCGGATAGAGCGTCTCACAGAAGTGCATGTGGGGGGCCTCCACGTGTTCAGCGATGAACCCAGAAGTTGCCTGGAAGTACTTCTAGTCTACTTCCAGGTCCACCAGGAAGCACATGCTCCCCCCCACCCCACCCCGACCCAGGAGGCACCAGTAGCCAAACTGGGTGGGGACATGGGGGGAGGGGTCCCCTGGCAGACTGGAAGTGCTTCTGGTCCACTTCCAGGTCTGCTGCCAAGCGTGCTGGGGAGCCCACTGCGCTCCTGTGGGATGCTCCATGTGCCCCAGCATCACAGTCTCCATGAATTGCCTGCTACCTATGTAGCAAAACCCCCAGTTTTTCTTTTTTTTCTTTTAAAATGCATTCCCTCCCCTTCCCCAACCATTTCTGACTTTTTCTCTCCCTCTCTATTTCCTATAGATAAGTATAAGTGAGCTAAGACATAGGCTAAGTTTCAGCATTTTTTTTTTGGTAGCAGTTGTATTTGTTTTGTTTTTTCTCCTTCCTTATATTGTATAATTATTGTGTTTATAATGATTTTTACTGTTCTATATTATAGTTTTACTGATACTATATGATTTAGAC
>NW_017729032.1:195514298-195515170 GCF_001723915.1 Gavialis gangeticus
CAGAAATGGACAAGAATTTTCTCAGAGCTGTTACTAGACTCGCCTGCTTCACCAGGGCCAACCCTAAAAGGCACACAAGTTGTTGTCTATAGCTTTAGACTGCAAGACAGCTGGTATATATACAAAGGAGAACAAACCAAATTCAAATCTGACTTTACTCAAGTTTTTCTTTTTCAGCAGAACTATGGATACTAGTTGGCCTTTCTCCCGACCTTTCTTTTCATCGTAACATCTGTCATTAGACAAGGCATTGGAACAAAATGTGGGATATTTAGCTGATAAAATGCTGTCTTTACTTCCTGAGAGGAACTTGAAAAGAACTTTTGACCAACATGGTCCTGTACTCTCCTTTCAGTTGGGTGTGAACAGGCTTATCGAAAGCTGAGAATTTATATTTACACACTCATACACATGCACACACGCACACATGGATAACACAATAGGTACTGGGGGTGTATGAAGCAGGCCCTACTTGGTTTGGATTTGGATTTGGCCCAAATCAGGGACAGAGATTCGATTCATTGTTTTGGATCATTCCCTGATTTGATTTGGCCAAATCTGAATCTGAAGATTCAATTCTGATTTGGAGAATCAGCAATTTGGACCTAGACACAGCTTTACATGTTTTTTCTACATACCTGGAAATACCAGCATGGCTTGTGAATGCTGCAATGCTGGGGCGGATAGAGCGTCTCACAGAAGTGCATGTGGGGGGCCTCCACGTGTTCAGCGATGAACCCAGAAGTTGCCTGGAAGTACTTCTAGTCTACTTCCAGGTCCACCAGGAAGCACATGCTCCCCCCCACCCCACCCCGACCCAGGAGGCACCAGTAGCCAAACTGGGTGGGGACATGGGGGGAGGGGTCCCCTGG
>NW_017729032.1:195520170-195543604 GCF_001723915.1 Gavialis gangeticus
GCTGTCTGCCTCAGTTTCCAGCCCCAAGCTCCCAGGTTTCTTCCTCAGTTTCTTTCCTGGCTGTCTCCTCCATGCCACTGGGCTTTTCCCCTTGCACCAGTGACCTCGAGTAACCCTGGGACCTCTTGACCTTAAGTAACCCCAAGCCTCAGTTCCTCAGCCAGCTTCTCTCTAGTCCACCAGTTCTAATCCTGGTTCTGGCAACTTTCACTCCCTACAGTGTAACTCTCTCTCTCTGTCACCTTAACCTTCCCCCAAGTATGCCAGGTACCCCAAGCACACACATACACACTGTATCATCCAAGTTAGGAACTTACCTGTGTGTATGTGTAGGTGGGTTGTATGTGCGTGAACTGGTGAGTGTGTGTGTGTGTCATTGTGTGCAAGATAGACAAATTAGTGATTTGTGTATGTGTACTGAGCGTGCAGGTATGGACAGTTGATTTTTGTCTAACTTTGGGGTGTACAGTGTATGTGCTTGAATTAGTGATAGATATGCATGTGCTTAGGCTGGTTTGGATGTGTATGTACCTGAGTTGGTAGTGTGCATGTGTGTATGAACCCAACTGACTTGTATGTTTGTATATGCGCAATTGTGTCACACCCTCCTGTCTAACAGTGCAATATTGAGACCCTGAGATTTGGCCTGACCCCACAGGGCAGCACCTAGAGGTATTTAGAAAAAACATCTAAAGCTGTGTGAATTGCCAAATCTTTCTGCATCTCTCCAAATCAATTTGGAGGGTTCCAATTCAATTTGGAGAGACTAAAGGGTCCTCTGATTCAATTTGGAATCAGAGGTTCAGCCACTGAATTGGGCCAAATCTCCACGAAATCAAATCAGGGACCGAAGCTTCACACAGCCCTAATAGGTATTAAGGATCTCCCTCAGAAGTCTTTTACGTCAGACCCTCTTCACAGTTCTGGCCCTTATCCTGCAAACACTAACATGCTTAACCTTTTACAAAGGAGTAGTCCTTTTGAAGGTATAAACGTAAGCACAGGCTTGGATTCATTAGTTTAAAGCCCTTTGATTTCTGCTTCCTGCTCTACTCAAACTTTAAAACAAACTGTCTGGGATGGGCAGTGGCATTTCTATTCAGGAACTGCGGAGGGAATCAATTGACTTAATGGCTCATTACCTGATTCCTGCTAATAACTCTTCACTCCACAGCTGCTAAAGGCATTCCTCCTTTTTAATGGCCTTGGTGTTCCATTTATCAAGCTAGCCTTCCTTTTGCAATTTTGCTGTGAGCCATTCCTGGTAATCTTTCTCTCTTATTTCACAGCTCTGCAGACTCTTTTGAGTTCTAGCTAAATACCTTAACTCAGGTGTGATAATATTAACGGAGGTGAGCATTAATCCAAGTGTGAAAATGACCGACAGTGAAGTAGTGGATGTATTGTCACGAGGCTCAGGAAGGCTATATTTTGTTTTGCAAATCTGAATAAGAGATGTACATTTAAATATAATGACTGCAGGACTGCAGATACTGCAAAAACAGTATCTTTTGACAATTTTTGCTAAGTTTGTTGTGTATTTTTAATTTTATATACAATCTACGAAAGCTGTATTCCAACAAAGTTTTATTTGCTGTTGCTTTGATCTTAAACTGAATATTACAGAGCAGGACCCCTAGCATATTCTAGTTTCTCTTTAACTGGAGAAAAATATGTTACATTTTATGTGATGACGCACAACACCATCTGCATCCCACTTTTCAAAATTCTAGACCTGCCCATGCTAAAGCCCTTCTGTAATTATGTTCTTTCATATTTCCTTTTATCTCCTTTTTCTCCCTCAACATAAAGAAGGGTATAGGTACTGAAAGATCACATTCACATACCCAATCCCTTTCTACATTTTCCCAGCTAACGACTGTCACATGTACATACCTATGTACCACAAAAAGACTGCTGAAAATAAGACAAGACTGAAAGACATGAAAATTAATTAAACTATAACTAATAGTAAAGCCTCTCTCTAATAAAGCTCAAAAGAGGATTGAAACGATATGCGAATTTGAACAAAAGGCTGTTTATATCTGCCTGCTGTGTGTATTAATTGAAACATGGTATTTCAAGCATTAACGGTAGAAGGGATGCAACTAGTCTTTCCCTTTACATATACTCCAATGCTCACAATCTCATTACCTGGGTTTTAGTTTCAACATTCTAATCCTTCAAAACAATGACTAATCTTACACTGCTGAACCAAACTGGAGTCATATTAAAGGACAGAAGTGAATCAGTATTAGATTTTTTGAGACCTCTACTCCAGTGGTTCCCAAACTCTGGCAGACTGCGCACCACCAATTTAAAAGGATACAACCTTAGGTACTGCCAGCAAATTTTTGTCACATAAAGTAATTATAATAAATCTGTTAATGCACACCACTGGCAGGTGGTCTGTGTACCACTGGTGGTATGTGTACCACAAATTGGGAACTGCTGCTATACACATTTTGCTTTCTGTAACTGTATTCATGTGCAACAACTCACAGTAGAATTAGCATTAGAAGAGCACCACTGTTCCCATATTTGGGAATTTGTTTGTGTGCATTTATAGCAGAGCAATATTATTAGTTTGGTTTTTCTTTATGTTACTCTTATAGTTATTGTTTCCTGTTGCACTGGATCAAATTTGGTTGTACTTCATTAGGCTGTCAACATTCCCTTGTTGATTTCTGCTTTCTCTGTGGGCTGAACTTCTACCCCTTTTTCAGAAGAACACATAGACCCTGAATTAGCATTCAAGCTCAAGCTCTTTCTAGACTTTGTTTTTACTAGCAGCTTAGAAACTGTAGATATCCTAAGCTACCTACCTAAACACATCTGTTCAAGATCCTTGCAAGATCTTTGTTTGTCTAAAACAGTTATTCTCAACCTTTCTCAGACTGAAGGCACCCCTTGTTAGACTCCAGGCCCCTCTCAGAATATGTAAGTTTTAACTTTCACTGTTTTTCAACTATGGAAAAATAATTTCCACGTGGGCTTGTCTACTCATTTTGCTTTTTTGTAATTATATTATGTATTTATTTGCAACAGCTGACAGTAAAATTAAAATTAGAAGAACTCCTTTTAATGCTCCAGAACCTATTTTATAATCTGCCGATTCCTAATGTCCCAGATAATATGTAAACAAACTTCATAAGATTTGCTAATTTAAAAAATAAGCACTTTGTGCATGACCTTATTTTGTTCAAAATGCCTATGTTTGCTCTGCAGGTTGTGGCTGGGTAATAACAGAAAAAGGATTAGGGAACATACACACATAAGTGAATACACATCTCTTAGGCATTCAGCAGCACCACTCACCTGCCAGTGGAGGATTATACTCCAGATCAAACCAAGCGTTAATTTATGATTTCCATCCACTATGTCTGTGCTTCCAATATTCACCAAATCAACCTATTAAAGAAATACAAAACAAGAATTTAAACTGATTTAACAATTACCATAAGAAAGCTTTTATTTATTTCTATTCTTATAAAAAATAAGTCTTTCATTTAGTAAACATTTAAAACATGTTAGATAAACAGGACAATTAATGTGCTGCCAAAAAGCAAGTAGAAAAGTTAATGATACAAAGTTGTAATTACTTCAGCTTTAAAATTCTATGAAAATGTAACAATATAACAATGAAATAAAATAACACCTCTTATGCTAATGAAATGTTAATCAGGGATAATTAAATGACATAATTCAAGGAAATATACACAGGAAGACTCCAACAACTTCAATGATGCTACTTTCTCTATTAAAAAAAACAAAGAAAAACCCTGTAGTAGTAAATCTAATTCATTTAGCAGGAAAAAAACCCAAAAAGAATATATATTCAACATAATCATTTTAACATTGCTATGGGAGCTGCAATGCTTTCTTTATCTGACTGTATGCAACTTTTGTTTAGTGAATTCAGATACAAAAGAATGATATCCCGGCTGCTTTAAAATTAATAAAAAATGCTGCCACGGATGTCAGAAGAATGACGATTTCTCACGTACATGTTATGCAGAAGGTAGAGCATTGTGGCACTTTAGGCTTCCTATACACATGTTCATTGGCATTCCAATTCAAATGCATCAGAGCTGACTCAATTAACTGAGTCTTCTCCATGCCCTAATTAGAACACTGCAGCATTGCCTCAGTGTTATGTGTATTAAGCCCCTGCAAATTTAAAAATGGCAGTGGGGCAATTTAAGTAAACCTCATCAAATGAAGTTTAGACAAAGCATTCCACAGACACTTTTAAATGTATGGGGGCTTAATATTTGTGACACTGCAGCGTTTTAATTAGAGCGGCTGCCTAAAAACTGCTCAAATTAAAATGCCTCCCCCTACCTCCGAGCATGTACATAGCTTTAGAGACTAATTGGTTTGGGAAGGAACAAGTTTTTGTAGGCAACCACCTACCATATTTATTCAATTATAAGTAGGGGTCCTGGTTTTCTCCGATTTAAAAAAATACCCAATTTTTGGTTAAAAAAAAGTAACCCCAAATCCACATTTTCCCATGATTTAAATGAAACACCACTATAGATATATATATATATATATATTAGTGACATTTAATTTAAATCATGGAAAAATGTGGATTTGGGTTTGTTGTTTGTTTTTTAACTGAAAATTGGGGATTTCTTTTAAAGTAGAGAAAACCAGGATCTCTGATTGTAAGATGAGTTTTTTTCTTCCAATCAGCATGGGGAAAAAGCTCCTCATGTTACATTCTGATACAAGGAAACATCTTTAAACGCATTTTTTATCATTAAACTGCTTCCAGAAGTCACTCCAGTAATTTTTTTTTTTAATAATTTGTATTCGAGGCCAAATTAGCCGAAACTAATTCCAAATCCAGGAGTCCAGAACCATAAGTGGCCCTACTACCTGCAAACATCCTCCACCCACACCTGGGGCTTCAGATGTTTCCAAAGCCTTTGGCGGGCATCCTACATGCAGACCCAAATCTAGAGGCTTGGCATTCAGATGCCCCAGAGTTTTGCTCGCCCTTAGCCATAAGGCGCTTGGAGCAAGCAAGGGAGGAGATTCCCATTTCCATAAACTGGGCTTAAAGCTGCTGCACCTTGGCAGGTACTGAACCACATCAAAAGAGCAGTTCTCCCACTGGGTGGTTCAGGAAAACTGCCTTCTTGGACACAGATAGTATTTCCCCTGCCAGGTTAAGAAGCTACTATGCTTGATCTCAGCCTTCAAGAGGCTAAGAAGCCACATTTCAACTTCTTCACTCCCACAACTGAGCTGTGCCTTTCTTTCCCATTTCCAGTGATTTCCAGTTCTTCACCAGCCTTAAATGTCTGGCAACCATCACCAATAGGGCTCCAAAGAGTTCACCCAGAATCCCTCTCTTGCTACCTCTCTCAGCCTGTTGTATACGACTAATGTGGCCCCCCCACCTTACGTAAGTTGCAGCCAGACCAAGTTGTCCTGTGCCTCATTTGCATATACATTTTTAGAGGATCCCAGGGCTCATAACAAGAAAACCTGGTTCCAGTCATGAGTGGGGGGTGGTCAGCACATGGATCCTTTGTGGGTGGGTATCTAGAGTACAAACGCATACTGAGCAGTGCTGAGCTGTGGGGTCTCCGTGGCTTGAAATGCTGTTAATTCTGCTGGGACCCAGCCCAATGAACTATATGGTAAATCATGAGCCTTTTGGCTTTGGACTAATAACATGCATATTTTGTACTATATATACTTATATGGCAGAGGAAATACCAGGGCCATGAAGGTGGCAGGGGAAAGTACTCTGACTAAGTAGGTGGCTTAAAAATGGCTTTGTATAGTGGAGGGAGCACCCCTGTCTGCTTGTGGACAGGACTCCCTGCAACAGCCTCATAGTTAGCTTCCCACTGGCCAGCTTCCAGGGGAAGGATGTCAGCTACACACTGACTTTATGGAAATCCCCAGGAGTCTTTCCTGCCCAAGTGCAGGGGGTGAACCCGATGATCTGTAAGGTCTCTTCCAGCCCCTAACATCTATGAAACGAGAGACTCCTCTCAAGCTTGCTCTTGTGGCCATATGGCTCAGGGCAAGTGAAATTTGGGGCCATCTGAACACCAAGGTTCCAGGCTTGAGCCTGCACATAAGATGCCTTCCAAAAGATTTGGAAGTATCTGAAGCCCCAGGCTGAAAAGTCTAGGGTGGAGGATACTTACTGGTAGTAGGGCAACATAAGGTTTTTGAATGACTCAAAAGATTTGGAACTGATCTGGCTAATTTGACCAGAGACATACTTAAAAGTATGTTTACCTGTGCTAAAACTTACTGCAGTTTCAGAAAAGATAAAATACACCTATTCTGAATGAATTAAGTCTAGAGGCATGTTTATTTCCAAGTCAGCATTTTCAATTTTGTCCCTCACTTCCATGTGTTCAGGGAGTGCATGGTCTAACAGTAAAGGGGAGAAGGGACTGCAGGGAGAAGTTGAATGGGGAGAGGGCAAGTGGGCCATGTGGTCCCTCCCCAATTTATTTTTCCTGCTGTAGCAGTAGGAAGGGGACAAATTCAAGGCAAACCTCCAATAGTTAAATTCTATACCTGGAAAATTAAAACAAATTTGTATTTTTTCCAAATATAGAATCTAATCTGGGGAGGGGGTTGTTCCATATTCAGGGGTACCTTGTACTTGAGTAAATGCAGTACTTATACGTATATTCACTCACATGTATTGTGTCTTAATAATAAAGGGTTAAATCTTAGTTTTACTCTGAGCTTTGCTACACAGCAAGGGTTCCAGTACATGACCAAACCCAGAGAAGCCAGGTAACACAGAAGAAAAATACCAGTAGAGACCAAATTCTGTCAGATGACACACACAAGCATTCAAGAAGAGGCATATCCAAGACGGACACCATAGGTTGGAAGCTATGCACATGTGGCATGGCAGGGAGCATGATTGCTGGGATGGTGGATTAGATCCCATCAAGTCATAAAGTGAACAAAGGCCTTAGACCCTAAAATGCTGTCTACTGGGGTTGAAGTGAAATCAGTTTAAGCTTTGCCTTCATAGGTTTCCAGTTAAGAAATCTGTAAGACTTTGACCTGGACATTTTTACATAATTTTACACAGAACTATTCTCTCAGTTTAGCATCTAGGCTTAAGGGTTGCTCTGGGAGGCCAGTCCAACAATCCTTGTTTAATCAAAGCTCTTCAGCTCACTTAACTAGGAATTGGTCTGATCATTAAATTCCTACCAAGTGGGAATGTAGAGTGATTAAGGGAGAATGAACCAAAAGGGGAAGTTCTCTCTCCACTAGCCAAAGCTGAAGGGCGAGCCAGATAAAAATAATGTTCATCTAAACCAGGAGAAGGAGGAGGAGGAGTTCTACTTATAGAAGAGGAGGGGGAGGCAGCCTTCCATAACACTTTACTTTAAACTCCAAGGATATTTAAAAAGCAAGGTTTAGGATAAATAACATTTACTGTAACCCTTTATCATAGTCCATCTGTTTACACAGACACAAGACAATCCCCTCTTGTTTTCTAGGTCTATGGCGTTTGGAGTTAAAACCACATGATCCCTTTATAATCTTGCTTTCAAAATATTCAGTGTCATGATATAGCTCTCATGTGGCCCCAGTCATTGCTTCTGAGACATTCTCAAAGCTCAGGAAGGTACTTATATGTGACAATGCAGAGTAAATGGGCTCAAATAATGACAACTTCTGGAAAGGTATTTTTGTAGCAAGAACTTTTGACTTTAAAATAGTGTGTGATGTGCATGGGAGCTGAGGAAGCCTTAAGAAATTAATAGGGATATTTTTTAATTGGCGTAAACAACCTTAACAGTCAGTACATTTTCTTAATTAACTAACTAACTAACTAAAGATTGTTTCTTTCTATTGGACTGGCATGTGCTAAACTTCTACATGCATTACAAAGGCACGCTAACTGTGTGCTAGAATTTGAATAAACAATACACTAATAGAGTTTGATAATATCCATTAAACAGAGACTTTAAAATGTTTACAGAATTAACAACGTGCTGGATGTAGGTATGAATGAAATGAAAATCTATTTAGATGAATGTCTGATTACTATTTTTTTTCCAAAATTATATATCATCTGTATATTGCACAATGGATCCTTATAGTTTTATAGATTTGGCAAATTGTTTTTATATTTTTCAATTTAAAATATATGACCTTCTAAATGGATAAAAGAGGTCTTTACACCTCTCACGTAATGTCACTTTCATTTATGCACAAATGCACAGATAGGTAAAAATGACCTTAGATTTATAAAATCAATGAATCTATGCAGCATCTGAATGCAAGCACATTGAGTGACCTACTATACCTATCAAGAAATCCAATATAATATGTGGCTGAGAATACATTATTATTATTCCATCAGAGCTTACTGTTAGGTTTAAGTGAAAGTTATAATTTATCTGAATTTATTCTTGAGGGGGATATGTGATATAATTAGGTGGCTACTAAAAGTGTCTGGTAAAGTTATTGGTCAATTAGAATGCTTGTAAGAAGAAGATATTAAGAGAATATTTACTTCAACATTATAAGCAGCATATTGGCCTGAAAATTCAATCTTGACAGAATAGAACTGACTGTTCTTTTTGACCTGATTCACTTCTTTAATGTTATTATCCAACAATCACCTAAGGAAATTTATTAGAAATTGTTTCACCAAAGGAAAAACTCAGGTTTTTTGGACTCTGTTTAATCATATTCAGAAGCTAGACATTTCATGAGTTGAAACTCTGATGGATAGCCTCACTTTATTGTAATTAACATTTCAAAATTTATTTTAAACACCACCAGATAATCAAAATGTGTGCTTGTTGATCAGTTCCATACAGCATTTAGGATATACTTATTAGTCAGACAGTTTTTGGCAGCAGAGGTTAAACCATTTTGATTATATCCATCACAAATGGCTCATGCTGGAGCAGAACCCAGTGGTAAGTTGAATCCATTTACCAATACTGGTTTCATTATAAGGAGGCTGCAGAAACTGTATCACATATTCAGGGTTTGAGCTATCACTTACAAAACATGAAGCATGCTGTCTGCAGAACATTCTGACCCCATCCAGATGATTACTTACGTTATTTTTCTGCAAGACCTGCAGTGCTTTGTTGACATTGTTCAGAGCATGAACTCTTGTGGAACCCTTTTCTTTTGCCTGTAAACCAAATAAAATAACACTGACTGCCCAGCATGTAGAGTAATATATATAGAGATATTGCTGTACGTAATGAGAACATTTCATTATCCCCAAGGATTTGTGTTTTGCAAGTTTATGACAGTATTGAAGAGGATATTATTATTCACTGTACATAGTCACACCCCCAAATAATAAATAATAATAAATAAAAATAATTTTGAAACAAACCGGATCTTTAGTTTGAGTGCTAATTTGGTTTCTGACATTTTTCAGTGAACATATCATCGAAATGTATATTAGAATCAGATAAATCTGGGTTGTTTTTATTATGATTAATCTTCAGTTCCATGGTACAATTTAGGAACATTACCATGACAACCAAATAGATAAGCATCAGCATGTATAATATTTGCAAGTATATCCTCTCTGGAATTTGACTCAGACTGTCAGCTTGTTTTTCTACATTTGTGAGAAAGTTTAAGAGAAAAATCTCAAGCTCACAAAAAGTGAAAAGGAATGCAACAGACAGTATTAATTTAGCATTTACATCTTATTGGGCATGTCTCCACGAGATGCTGACTGAGCAGTTATTACTGCGCAGTCATTTAGTACTTGCATAACCAGTACTGAATGACTGCACAGTAACCAGCATTACTGTGCAGTAGCGTTCCTGTAAGGTTGCCTGGTGATACTAACTGCACAGCAGCAATGAGCTACTACACAGTGGGCATCTCATGTACGCGTGGCCAGTAAGTGTAAGTTTTGACGCCCTTTTAATACAAGGCACTTTGGACCTCAAGACAGACATTAAATGTCAAATTTGTTGAACAAAGCTTTTGTAATTCTTAATTTATTGTAAAATCAAATGTATACATTTGAAGCATGTTGTTTTAGTTGGCAAAGCCTTGAGCTTCTTAAATGTAACTCGACAATGTATGCATAACGTAGTGCTGGTAGAATAGGAAACTTCTCCCTAAAATTCATACTCAGTTTTCATTCCTGCTTGATTTAGACTTTCAAAATTAAAGGTGCTGGGTGCCTCAGTTCTCAGTGGGACCTAAACATGCTCAGTACCTCATGGAGGCTCCCATTGCACCTGTGTCACTTAATGAATAAGGACTTAAATCGTACTGTAAACTTAAATAAATCGTACTATATATAAACTATAAATCATGCTAACTATAAATAACTGTGTAGTGAGACCTGCAAGGGGCAAGGATTTCTTAGTGTTATCTCTTTTATTGGGCCAGGTATGTAGCTGGGTAGTTAAACAAGCTTTTGAATGCAAAGAAGAATGTGTTGCATTTGAAAGCTTGTCTAACTCTATCCCAGTTACATAGTTGGTCCATTAAGAGAGATCACCCTAAAAAATCCTTTTCTCATAATTTTTGTACCATCATGGCTACAACATCACTCTGACACTAGCAAGATCTGTAAATATGTAAATATACACATACGAGTTTTTGGCCTGTAAGACCTTCAAGGAGCTCCAGAAGTCTTCGTCCATCTCGAAAATCAGTAAAAAGGTCTTCAATATGATGTCTCCCAAACTAAAATGAAACAATAGCAACTTGTTAATTGGAACAGTGAAGGATAAAAATGCCAACGTGACATAATATCGTCATGTCACAGCGTGAACTCACAACCAGCAAACTGGAAAGTAGCTGTGCCACTTAAAGATTCAAAATGAAATGTCTTATATTGAAGAAATTCTTCTTCTTTGGAAAAAAGCTAATTCAATGTGATTCATAGTTTCATAGATAGATGTAGGGTCAGAAGAGACCTTGTAGATCTTCTAGTCCAACCCCCTGCCCTGGGCAGGAGAGAAAGCTGACCCCAGCCAGGTAAACATCGAGCCTCCTCTTAAAGACCTCCAGGGTAGGAGCCAGCACCACTTCCCTTGGAAGTCAGTTCCAGATCCTAGCCGCCCTGACTGTGAAGTAGTGCCTTCTAATGGCTTGTCTAAACCTACTCTCTAGCAGCTTATGGCCATTATTTCTTGTTACCCCTGGGGGCGCTAGGGGGAACAAGGTCTCTCCCAAACCCTAGTCCCCCCTAGTAAGTTTATAGACGGCCACCAGGTCCCCCCTCAGCCTTCTCTTGCAAAGGCTGAACAGGTTCAGTCCTGTAGCCTCTCCTCATAGGGCCTGCCCTGCTGTCCTTGGACCATGCGGGTGGCCCTCCTCTGGATCCTCTCAATGCTGTCCACATGCCTCTTGAAGTGCGGCACCCAGAACCAGCTGCGGCCTGACCAGTGATGGTTTCTCAGATTCAGAATGGAATTGAGAGATCCCTGGCTCCATTAAATTATTTCCTATGTCTGTCTGCCTCTGTCCAAATCAATATTTATGAATATTGCACCAACCACTGGGATCCTGCCCCATCCAGGACATTCTCTTTCTTCAACTCCACCATCCCCTCCAGTCTCCATATTTTTCCCTTCAAAAAAGCAAAAATTTTCCTTTTATAGAAACAGAGCAAATTTTGTACCCTGAGAATCCACCACAAAACCTCAAAATATTTTTTTTTGGGCCAGCCCTAATGCTTAATGCTGCTCATTCAAAAGTCTTCTGAAGCTCTAACACCAGCATGGGCAAAGAATACATATGCTGCCATTTGTCTGGCTGTCAAGTTTGTCAAATGATTCTGAACAGATTCATAGATTTTGCTTACTCCTTTCAACCTTTGGTGGATTTTCTGTTTAACAAATAATGGTTAATCATCCCTGTTTCCTGCATTGTACCCAGCATGACTATAATCTTTGGTAAAATGTTTTACAGTAATAGGACGAGGATTTTCATAATTTATGATAGGACATCAGATAATCATTTGCTGGGACCATGAAAAACCTACATGCTGTTTATGCTGTGCTGAATAACACTGTATAAATTAGCATGGGCATTCGTTACATGCTTTTGGTATTCCTTTTGAGTACCAGATATCAGACAGTGATGAGATGAACCCAGGGTCTGTAGGATGAATCAAAACAAATACTCAGGATGATGCCTTGCTCCTCATTGTTAGTTGTTGGTTAGTGTGACAGGGGACCCTAACCTCCTGTTAATAAAAGGAAGAAAAGGACAGCTGACTGAGGACCAGCAATGGAATCAGCGTCTAAAAAGGAAAATCAGTAGCTGCGAAGCTACAGGAAATCTGCAGGCCACTTATCTGGAATGAGATAGAAAAAGGAATGGCTTATGAGGGCTGGGCTCCAGGCAGAGGATTAAAGAGTAGCAGTGGCAGAGTTGAGTGGGCTGCTGAAATTAGGCAACTGAGTAACCTACTCCACTTAGAGCAGATCCAGGCAGTAGAAAAAAGTGGCTACAAGATAACATAGAGCACAGTCTGCAAAAGAAGCTGGCTTGGCTACAAGGCAGTGCAGAGGGTGGTTGATTGGGGGAAGCTGGTCACAGAGCTGTGAGTCTACCTACACAGGAAGGCAGACTGAGAAGTGGCAAACCCGTAGGCTGGCTGAAGGGCTCTGTGCTGCTGAAAAGCACTTGTATTTGGGTCCTTTGGCCCCATTGAGCATGGCCATCAGCAGTGAGCCGAGTTCACTGCCACCCCCATCCTCCTGTCACTGCCTCAGCTCCTACTGACTGCCAGACCTTGCGCTGCTCTGGTCCCAGCTGGATCCTGCATTGCCCCTACCCCTACTAGACTCCCCTCGTACTCTGGGTTGGATCTGACCTGCAAGGAGTCCCAGGGCCTGGATCCAACCCCTAGGTGAGTTTGACACCCCTTCCCTAGGGTAGGATCCTGGGAAACAGGATACACTCATCTGGCATGTTTATGCCATTATACTGTGACATATTTTGCATTTCAGTTGAGTTCAAGCCCATGTGATGCCAAAGCTAGAAATCAAACTTCTTTAGGTCAGACCATGTCTTTAAAGGTTGAAATGAATTGGGGTTCTCACAAACAAGACTTCTGAAAAATATTTAATTTGCAAAAAATAAAATGACTATTGATATTGAAACTTCTAGTGCAAAATCCAGACGTTCAAACTAACTAAAGTTGTAATTTACAAGCAATGTAATCATTTTGATGGGGGATGGGGCAACATGGGTACTACAGCTCATGGTTGGCAGCCTAGAAGTCACAAGTTTGAGGCCATGGCAGAAGCAGTCAGGGTGTAGTCCTGTCAGATTTCAACAAATCTGCAAATTCTACTAAATACTTTGTCATAAAGACTTGAAAAAGGAAAGGAATCATTTTGATTCCAGTTATCATGTAGGTAAGATCCGAACAGCGACAATGGTACTGATTGCTTGCAAGACTAGAGCTCCTAGTCACACAGAACAGGGTTTTTTCCCCTTTTTTCCCTAGTAAGCATAATCATTAAGCCAACAGACTAAAAGACAGAGTTAAGTAACAAAATGTGGAGTGAAGGTAATGAGCAAAATCAGATTTTATAGAAGAAGAAATATCACACAGTCACAAAATCAGTGCTTAAGGACAGTTGTTGAATTAACATCTATCACAGCGTACTCATTGAAACTCTTAAGGAGACAAGGTTTACCATGACACTGTCAGGGTCCATTTTTGCTAAAATATGTCAGTAAATGAAGACAGAATGTCATGTCATTTTGACAAAAAAAGCACACAGAAGGAAAACAATCTGCAAAGAAAGTGACTACTGCTAAAGAATGAAAAGACATTCTCTGCTTGCAGGGATATTACAACATACTGTTTTTTTGTGCTTATCCTTATGTTGTAAATCACTTTGGAAGATGCAGCCTTCTTTTGGTATTCCTTTGGAGAGATTTTGTACCTTTATATTATCATTCCACTAAAATGACTTCCTATTGGTTGGTCTTTGAGACAGAGCGTTGCCATAGAGCCATATGTGGAAATGTCAAAATCCCGGTAAATTTTGAAAGGCCAAGCAATGATCAAAGGGATTTAGGAAATGAGAGAGTGTCCCAACTTATAAGGGCCCTATTGCACCTCATGCTGTGAGCTGCACGAATATGCTGTGAGCCCCATCCCCATCACGGCATTACTTGGATGCCCATGCTGTCTAGGAGCAGGCAGAGAAGGGCTAACTTGCCTGCCTGGAAGTTGGCTGCTGCTCTTCTGGTGCACAGAGCAGCAGCCATGGTGCCCAGGCAAGCAGTTTAACCCTTCCTGGCCTGCTCCTCTGGGACAGAACACATGGGCAGCCACTAGTAAGTGAGGTGAAGTAAGAGGAGATCCAGGGTGCTGGGTAGGGCAGGGGGTAGCAGTGGTACTGATCTGGGCCGGTGTGGGGGAGGGGAGGCTGATGGGGTGTTTACACTAAGGTGAGGTGAGTGATATTCTTCTTGCTTTCCAGGGTACTAGGAGACATACACAAAGAACAAGAAGGACAGGAAACCAAACACTCCATTTCAGGATAGATAGCAAATATCAGTCCTAACCTCATCATTGATGCTTCTGGTTCAAAATGGAATCAAAAGACGATCAATATATATGTATCAGGCTTGCCTTTTGGAGCTTGGGGTGAGTCCCAGGCTTGAAATCTTGCTTTTTTAATTGGTGGAGCTCACCCCCCCAATCAGGAGGCAGCCAGGAGATCAGTCACGCCCCTTTCCTGAGAGGAGGGGGAGGAGTCCCGCCCCCCGCGGGTCTGATTGAAGACTGCAACACTCAGGTACAGAAGACTTCAGGGGTGGAGCCCTGGAGCATATAAAAGGAGCTGCATGCCCAGTATGAGGGAAGCACGTCTGGGAGAGAGAGAAGAAAGGGGCTTAGAAGAGCTGAGGAGAGCTGCTCACTAGGGTGAAGCAGTAGCCCAGAAGTGCCCCTGAAGACTTCCATCAGCGGGGAACAGTAGATGGCTCCAGAAGCTAGGTTCTCAGCATCCAGCCCCTGGGAGCTGCGTGAGGCAGCTCGGGTCTGCAACCTCTGGTGTGTGGCCAGAGACACAGTGCACAGAGTAGGACGTTTGGAGCACTTGGGCAACTCAGGTCCTCAACCCCTGAAACGAGGCTGGGAGCTCAGTACAGGAGGCACTGCATGGAGGGTCCAGGAGTGGATCAAGCCTGGTACTGCATGAGGCAGCCCAGGCCTCTGACCCATAGCAAAAGGTTGAGTCCAAATAGCCAGACGGTGCTCGGGCTACTGAGCTAGCCAACAGGGCCAAGCCAGAGGCCCCAGAAGCCCTGCATAACAGAGCCCCGTTCCAGCGGACAGCGACCCCCCACCGAAGCCCACTGCAGGTGAGAGAGCAGCCTGGCGCAGAGGATGAGGACCACCTTCCAGACCTGGGAGCCATGATCCGCTCCCCTAGACCTCAGCTTCCAGGTCCTTGGCCTTAGTCCTGCCCTTTTTGGGTCCTTTTTCATGCACTCTTCCAACCAACAACATCCCTGACCCCAGGCGGGGCTGCCCTCACTGTCTCCACCCTGACTCCTCTGGTTTCTGACCCAGGGTTGTGCTGCTTGCTTCCTCAGACCTCTGGTCCCTGACCAAGAATAAGCTGCCTGATGCTGAGTGTCCTCCCAGAAACCCCAGTGTGGCCTCCTGTCCTCCCCTCCAGCTACTACCTCTGGCTCCGATAAAACTATGCCAGCTTAATGCTTTAAATAGCCAGGCTGCTGCAAAAGCCTCTTCCCCAGTTGCCAGCCCTCTTTGAATCCCTGGAGACCCTGTTCTGGCTTGCAGCTTCCACCCCTTGCCTGCCTGCGCTGGCAGGAGCTCGTCCCCATGCAGAGTTCAGGGCCACACTACTCCTCTTCTTCAGGCTCATCTCTCCTGGGCTCCTCCGCTTCCAGTCGGATGACTGGTTGCAGTCATGCTCCCTTAGTTTAACAGGCAGTTTACTGCACCTAGGCTGCAGTTGCTCCCTTGCTGTCTTCCCTCCTGCAGCTAACATTCCAGTTAGGGTTTTTTTTTTCCAATTTGGAAAACCTATTTGCTGTGAATTTAGGACTCAAGATCCAGTTTAAGCCAGGGATTTCAGAGAGATGAAACAGAAACCTTTCTTTATGGAAAATTAAAGAAGTTTGTCTTGTTGAGTTTAGAGAACCCAAAAGGGAGAGGGGATATGATACCTTTTTATAACTATGCATGTAGGTGAATGTTAGAGAAGGTAAAGAGCTTTTTAGGCTGAAAAACAACAGACACAAAGCTAAATGACTACAAATCACTGATGGATACATTTTGATTGGTACCCAGCTAATTTCTAACTATCACAGGAATGAAGTTTTGAAGCAGCAATAAACCACCTGAGCATTAATTAACTGATATCTTCCCAGTCATTGAAGTGGCAAGGCACAGGCAGTGCCTCTGTCACCACTGCTTTTAGCTGCGGCATGGGATGTTTATGATATTTCAGATATTGTTCCTTGTGGTTGTGGGTGAGAGTTTGAAGTGGACATTTGGGGGACTCCGTTCGTTACCAACTGCCTATGAATGCAAGGGAACTGGATAAAATAGCTCAGGAGACCCATTCCACTACCTGCTGTCAGAGCTAGGCAATGTAGAAATGTAGAAGCCCTTAGATGGTGGACTACACCTCAGGGTTCAGTCCAAAGGGTCTGCCTAGGGCACCTCATATCAGGTCTTCCAGGTTCTGGATTTTTTTTTAATGCTTCCAGTGAAACTTTTTAAGTAAAAAACATCAGCATGTTTTGACTGTCTCTACTTATGAATATCAGTCTTATAGATTCATAGATGTTAGGGTCAGAAGGGACCTCAATAGATCATCGAGTCTGACCCCTGCATAGGCAGAAAAGTGTGCTGGGTTCAGATGACCCCAGCCAGATGCCTGTCAAACCTCCTCTTGAAGACCCCCAGAGTAGGGGACAGCATCACTTCCCTTGGGAGCCCGTTCCAGATTTTGGCCACTCTAACTGTGAAGAAGTTCTTCCTAATGTCCAGTCTAAATCTGCTCTCTGCTAGCTTATGGCCATTATTTCTTGTAACCCCCAGGGTGCCTTGGTGAGTAGAGCCTCACCAATTCCCTTCTGCGCCCCCATGATGAATTTATAGGCAGCCACAAGGTCACCTCTCAACCATCTCTTGCAGAGGCTGAAAAGGTCCAGGTGTCCTAGTCTTTCCTCGTAGGGCTTGACCTGCAAGCCCTTAACCATATGAGTGGCCCTTCTTTGGACTCTCTCCAGGTTATCCACATCCCTCTTAAAGTGTGGCGCCCAAAACTGAACGCAGTACTCCAACTGCAGTCTGACCAGTGCCCGATAGAGGGGAAGTATCACCTCCTTGGTTCTGTTTGTCATGCATCTGCTGATGCATGATAAAGTGCCGTTAGCTTTGCTGATGACTTCATCACACTGACAACTTAGGTTCATCTTACAGTTGACTAGGACTCCTGGATCCCTTTCTGTTTCTGTGCTAACGAGCAGGTCATTTCCTAGGCAGTAGGTGTGCTGGACATTTTTCCTCCCTAGGTGCAGCACTTTGCATTTCTCCTTGTCAAATTGCATTCTATTGTTTTCTGTCCATTTGTCCAACCTGTCCACATCTGCCTGTAGTTGTTTCCTGCCCTCCGGTGTGTCCACTTCTCTCCACAGTTTTGTATCATCCACAAACTTGAACAGAATACACTTCGCTCCCTCGTCCAAGTCACTGATGAAGACATTGAAGACTATCAGTCCAAGAACTGAGTCCTGCAGGACCCTACTGCCCATGTCCTTCCAGGTTGATACCGACCCATCCACCACCACTCTCTGGGTAAGACCCTCTAGCCAATTTGTCACCCACTGGACTGTGTAATCATCCAAGTCACAGCCTCTTAATTTGTTCACCAGTAAAGGGTGGGATACCATATCGAAGGCCTTCCTGAAGTCTAAGTAAACAATATCTACCCCTACTCCTGCATCCAGGTACTCTGTAACCTGGTCATAAAAAGAGATTAGATTAGTTAGGCATGATCTACCTGATATGAACCCATGCTGGTTTCCCCTCAGCATAATTTTTCCTGCTGGGCTCTCACATATGTGAGCCTTAATAATCTTTTCAAAGACTTTACCAGAGATGGAGGTGAGACTGACTGGCCTATAGTTGCCTGGATCCCCCTTCCTCCACTTCTGGAAAATAGGAACTACATTGGTCCTTTTCCAGTCCTTTGGGACCTGGCCCATGCGCCACAAGTGCTCAAATATTCTTGCCAGTGGCTGTGCAATGACATCAGCCAGTGCCTTCAGTACCCTCGGATGGAGCTCATACGGTCCTGCCGACTTAAACACATCCAGTCCTTCCAAGTGACTCTGCACCATCTCAGGGTCAATGCTTGGTAGTCTGGTACCCAGCTATTGTCTCTCTATGAACCCACTGTGAGACTTGTTTTGCCCCTCGTTTAGGAACACTGGGGCAAATAACTCATTGAGAAGTTCAGCTTTGTCCCCCCTGTCTGTCACCAATTGCTTTTGCCTGTTCAGTAGTGGTCCTATACCACCCTGGGCCTTCCTTTTACTCCCTATATATCTGAAAAACAATTTTTTGTTATCCTTAACTTGGGATGCCATCCTCAGCTCCATGGTAGCTTTGGACTTTCTAACTGCCTCCCTACAACTACGAGCTGAGGAGGCATACTCCTCTTTAGTAATTTCTCCCTATTTCCATGGCTTATATGCCCCACTTTTTGCCCTTAGGCTGCTCGGGATTTCTCTGGTTAGCCAAGGAAGTCTCTTGGCCCCTTTCCCCCTTTTCCCATGCACTGGGATTATCTCCCTCTGTACCCGAAAGATCACTTCCTTAAGGCACAGACACCCTTCTTGGGCTCCCATGTCACCAAATCTCTTACCCTGCAGTGCGTCATTGACTAAACGCCTGAGCTCACTGAAGTCAGCCTTCCTAAAGTCAAGCACTTCCACACTACTAGTTACCTTTCCCACTGTACGCCTTATGGTGAATTCTATTATTTGGTGGTCACTGTCTCCCGGGTGACCACTGATCTGTAGGTCCCCTACCATGTCATCTTTTTTTTTAATGCTTTTCCTCTCCCATTATAGTTTCCACTCCCCCTCCCCCCAGCTCTTTCCAGGAACCTCTCTACTTTTCAAATCATAGTTTTTAACATGTGGGCAATAGTTGTGAACATGGTATTCCAGCACTGGTGTCACCAACACTATATGCAAAAATAATAGCACCTCCCAACCACTAAATATTCCCCTATTTAGACAGCCGTCAATCACATTAGATACAAAGTCCCATGCTTAAGTGATTTTCTAGAGCAAAATATACAAGAGAATAGCTAACAGAATAGAACACTGCATACTCTTTTTTCCTGAGCAGTGTTTTTAGTATACTTAAAAAGCCAGGGAAATATGATGCAGAAGTAGTGGTTACCTTCTTTTCCCCTTATGGCTTAATATGGCTGGACAAAATCTCTGCAGTAGTGACAGCATAAGGCCTATAGACCTCTCAAGTCCCACTAAAGCATTGTTTGGAATGCTTAAGTGAACCACAGGCCTCATGTAAACCCTTTGCATGTATCTAGTCTATGATGTTTAAATGCAACATTCTGAGAAAAAGTGAATAATGACATTTTGGAAACTGAATACATTAATTTTGAATATAATTATACTGCTTTGTAACCTGTGACATATAGAAACACTGCAAGTGACATATAGAAATGTCTGTGCCTCTTCCTTTTTATCATTCTAACTTTTCATAAAATATTTTTTTTTTAAATTTGTTTGAACAGTCAAGAAATTCTACATGACAAATACAGATATTTGCTCGGTCAGTATCTTTTCTGGAAAGATTTCAGAAAGGAAATAGAAACACAGCATGGCAATGTCCCCAGCAGGACATTTTAATTACAAATGCAGGACAAATACTACTTAAAACAAAAGTTGCCATTGATTTTTGAGGGGATTTGAAAGCAACCTTCTATTAGTCAGGAACTAAAAATCACAAAAGATTTGTTATGTTGCTGTATGTGCCTGATCCCTAACCCAGAGAAGCTTGGTATTTCTCTAGCAGTAGGGTAATTAAGTCTTCTTTGGCAAACAGATTGAAAGTCTTCAGTGGATCGACATTGCAATAAGTCTTGAGAAACAAAGGATTTAGAGAGGTGGCAAAGAGATATGCTGTGTTTTCAAGGTCATTGGAAAAGTGTACATTAAGCTATGTGAAACCTGAGCAGGATTAAAAAAAAAAAAAGAAGGAAAATCACTGTACTGAATAACAGGCACTTTAATCTAAATTTCATTTGAAGAAAAGCTATGCATAAAAAGGGGCCTTGGACTGTAGGAAGAAAAGTACTACTTTTAATTATGAGGAAGGAAAGTACTACCTTTAATTATGGGGGGGAAAAAGTATTCAGACAAATTCACTATGCTTTTCATATACATTTCATTACATCAGTGGTAGATTATATTTTACTTGAAAAATAGATAAATGATCAGTTGGGTACAGGATTATATGTGGTTTTTAGACAATATGGGTGGGGAAGGGGACTCAGGAAGTGGAGAACACAAATTGTCCATTTGGTAAAATCAAGTCTGTTGTTGTACCTAATAGTATTTCCACCAGCAGTCTGAAGCAAACTGAAACAGTCTGATGATAGGTAATATGTACTACTATTGCTGAGCCTTATCAGGAAAATATAGGTTCAAATGGTCAATGAAATAATGCTTTCAGAGTGCTCCCTGCAATTAACACAAAAATATGGGGAGTTTGGAGAGGGGGTAAAAAAGTAGTGAGAAAGAGAGTTAGGGAGAATTAGAGACAAGGGTAAAGGGGAGGGAAAGCCAGTGGCTGAAATGAAGAAGGAAATGAATAAGAAAAATAGGCAAGCCTTTCTAGAAATGACACCGACATCTTAAAACAAAAACCTAGGAAACAGAATTCTGTCGCCAAAATGTTAGTTCCTTTGATTGGAAAGAACTAAGGACTTAAAAAAAACCCCTCTATACTGCAATGAGGTAAGTGCTGTTTTAACCTGCACTCCCTCCTGTTAAAGAAAGGTCAAAACACAGGCAATTCTGTTGCTTTAGCTGACATGGCTGTTGGCTGTGATTACTAATCTTTACATGACACAAGAAGAGCTGAAGAAAATCCAAAAGGATATTTTCCTTAAAAAAAAAAATAGCAGCCACAAAGGTGTGATGCAGAGGCAGATAAGATTTTTGTGCTGTTACGGGTGGAATTAAACCTTCAACTACCATGAAAATTCTTAAGAGTGTGAATGCTAACTGGAAATCTCAAACACTGATCTCTTGCATCTTAGAAGAGAAGGTGCATATGCCCTGACTGACTGATTATGGCTATGTCTTACAATTGCAAGGTCATATACGATTAATATTTACAGGAAGACATGGTCACTTGAGATTGTCTCTTCTCCCTAAGTATTATATGTGAGTGAAGCACAGTTAGAGCACTTGAAGAATTAATGTAATTACAGTTACATACTCCAGAAAATAAAATAAGAAACTATTATTATTATTATAAGATTGCTGTACTATCTAAAATGTACTAGTTACTTTCTAAATATAGAGGGGGACACAGTCTTGCCTCAAACAGCATAAAAACCAGGCAAACGAAGTGAGAAAGGGGTGCAACAGAGAAAACAGAATGGTGATAGGCAAATATTTCAGAAATTACAAGTGAATTTCTGGCTACATATTATTATCTTACAAACCCTAAGATACTAAGCATACGCCTACAACCACGTCACAGTGCTACCACATTATTTTTGGTAAAATAATTATTACCAAATTATTATGGGGCCCTGCCTGGCCACTCCTAATCTGTATACTCAAACTTGGAACTGAAATGATGTGAATGCTCCTTGCTGCTTTTTTTCAAGATCTGCATACCTCCATCCTTTGAAAATGGTATTTGACAGGTAGACACAGAACGTCCTCACTGTCTATGGTCCAGGTTTTTAACCTGCAGTCCAGAAGCAAGTTCACAGGGCAGCAATCTTGAGAGCAGTGTGGAGGCAGTGTTCACATACCTAAACTATTTTGCTCCCACCACCGCCATCCTCAGCGTCAGTGCTAGTGTCCAAACAAAACCAAAATGGAAAAAGGATTCCATCCAGGGAAGCTGCAATGAGTTTGACTTACATTTTCATCCCTCCTACTTATTACTCTATTACAAATTCAAACCTTCAAAAATCCTGAGAGTGATTTAAAATTAGGAAATAAACTCAGTTTCCTAAAAACTGTGGTTTCCTATTGGTTTATGAACTTTACCTGCACTCAGTTACTTTTTCAAGCATTTCCTTGCAGTCTTTAGAGCTAGAAACTTACTTTTGTTTTTATATAAAAATCAAGATGCTCAATCATTCACATAAATACAGGATCTGGGTCTTTTAGATAACTCTTCAATATTGGAAAAAAACCAACGGATTAAGTAAGACTGCTACTATTTTCTAAATTCATCTAGCATACATATTATTTTTCTTGATTTATAAAATAAAGGTTGCATATACTGTAATTCTTACACCATTCCTTTAAAAAAAAGATGACTAATTAGGTTTGAGGCAGAAGCAAACCCTAAATTGAGGGGAAAAAAATCTGACTTGCAGCCTTTCATTGCAGACAGGTATGCATTTAAATTATACTCTCCATTCTGGGACAGAGTATACTGGTTAAGTGGATCATTACAGTGAAGTTATGATTTTCTATGTATGTAGTTTATTAGCTGCCTACTATATTATCAGCTCATCTAGGGCATTTTCTAACTTCTACTACGTGGAGTGTTCTAGGGGAATGAACAGAAAAAGGAAAGGTCAGCAAACATTGAACACTAAAAAGAAGAATGTGACATGGTCCAAGAAATGCCCAGGGAGAAACTGAACACTATTTATTATTAAAGATAGAAAAGTAGGTTTGTTTCAGGAAACTACTAAAATTAAGGTCAGAATCCTGAAAAACTTTCAAAATACGTTTAAGTTTCAGATCAAACATGCTTTGCTGCTTTGATGAATGGGCGCCAGTAAAGGGAAGACAGACACATTTAGAAGGAACAAGACATTTATAAAGGATTGGCCAAAGAATGCCAAGGGAGTATTAACCCAACTAGGACCTTCAACTAATCAGGCTTTTCTTTCAGTCAAAACATTTGATGACTTACTCTCTAAAACAATAAGGAAAAGCAGCACAGCTGATCACAACAGATCTTTCAGTTCAAGTCAGTTTTAATAAAGAGGGATTATTAATACTTGCTTTTACCCTGCTAAATATATTAAAGGCTGTATTTCTTGTCCTGACATATTCATTTACAATTTGTTTAGTTTTATGGAAAAGTTCTGAGAAACTTACTGACATTTTCCCCTGACTGATGCCAGATTATTATTGCAGCATCAAAAGTTATTGTTTTGGGCAT
>NW_017729032.1:195548604-195558568 GCF_001723915.1 Gavialis gangeticus
CATTTTCAAGCACTAACTGGTTGGTTCTTTTTATATCTGGAAAGTCATTTTTATGGTGTGATATTTCCTTTGCATGTGTGGCCAGCCTACATTTATTACACAATTAGCCAGTTAAATGCATAATATATGTAACATGCAGCAGGGACCTAAGAAACCCATAATAGCCATATCTGAAATAGTGTTGGAGTGATGTTTTAGCTGTACTGGTTCAGGAAATGTGCAAGAGGCAAGGATTTTCATAGTTGATATTTTTTACTGGACCAACTGTCTCTCCTAACTATACAATTAGTGCAGTAAAAGATTATTTGGTCTCATTGGGCATGCGGGAGACAAGACTAGATGTGAGGGATGTGGTTTAATTAGGCCACAAGTTTTATCACCTTATCATGGAGCTATCAAGCAAGAACAGTGAAGGTCAATTTCTTTTTTAATTGTTTTCACCTATTGGAGGCTTGCCCTTAACATATCACCACTCCAAAGCCTGCTCACAGAATATTGCCACCCCACTGTATGGATGTTAAGGAACTGGGGATAGAGAGTTACCTCCACGCTGTACTGGACATTGGGAGTCCCAAGCCCATTTCTTAGCTTCTTTTAGAGATGTCTTCCCCTAAATCCACATCCAAATTTGGTTGATCAAGGAGCCAAAGCCCTTTAGGACAAGCACTGGTGCTGGCCATCTGCCACTCGCTAATTTGTAACAACTTGAACTTGAAATGCACACCCCGTTCCAGATCACCTGGTAGCAAGGAACCATTCCTACCAGTCCCAAAGTATGACTAGCACAACGATGCCTAAAGCAGACTAAAATATCCAGTCCTACTCTCAAAAGCAGGAGGCTAGAGGGATCTCTGAAGGGACACTGTTAATGTACACTTCAGCTCCCCAAACTGCCACTGCACCACAGCCAACTGGTTTGTTTAACCTACTAGCTTTCCCACCTATATAGGTGCTGCCTTCCCTCATTACTGGCATTCCCACTTTTAATTTTTTATTAGAGCTGGCCATAGGGGTGGGTGATGTGGGCCTACCCAGGATGTCATGGCCGGGGGGGCACCACATGCACACAGGTGCGCGTAAGCATAATCCAGCATGATCTCTGGAGACACCTGCAGCTGCATAGGGCATGCAAGGTGTGAGCCTGCCTTTGACCTGGAAGGTGAGGGTGGTTTCCCAATGCAGTGCCCCCAACACCTACACCCATATGCTGCCAGCCCCCTCTCTCTCTGGCCCACCCATCAGCAGCATTAGCGGGGTGGGAGCCAGGAGCAGAGAGCTATCTCAGCATGAATCATTCTGTGGCTCCTCTCCCTCCCTGGCATGGGCAGTTCCCTGCATGCTGTCTCTGTCTCCCTGGGGAAATGCATCTAGCTGCCTGAAGCTCCAGGGTGAGTGGGGACTCCCCACATGAGTCCAGGACCTGCATCACGGGGCAGGCATACACAGGGAAATGCAGAGACCCCCACACCAACAGGGGACACACTGGGTGGGAGGTGCCAAACTACAAGGTCACCCAGCGCCAATTCTGCTCCTCATGAAAGGCCAGTAAAAGAACCACTACACTTGTTCTATATCAGCAGCCAAACATATAACTCTTTGCCTTAGAAGCTGCAGGGATGCCATTTTAAAATATCTTTCAGAACTTCAGATAACTTTTTAGTATATACTCCAAGTTTATACCTTAATATAAAGAGTGATTTTCATAAGTTTTATTTGCACATCTTTAGTTTTAAAAAATTAACCAGATAAACTTAAGTGTGCCATTTGCTGGCTTTTATTTTCTCCCACCATAAAACTTGAAATGAAGTTTATGCTGTAAATTTATTCCAGGTGTACTACAGAAACTTCCTTTCTCTTCACCATCCCTGCCCCCTTCCTCCTCCTCCTCCTTATAAAGCACTTCAGAACAAAAAACTTTTTCTCTGAATGACTATTAGTCAAACAAAGAATAATGTTTAAACAAGCTATCTTGACACCAAAATCATGGTTCTTCAGTCATCAGGAAGGCCCAGAGACAGTTAAGCACCTAAGAAACAGTTTAATCTTTACCAAATGAGTATTACTATGGACTTCCAACGAGCATACAATAATTTATTTATTGATGTTTAAGCTGCGTTGGCCAACTAAGGCTCAGGATGGCTTACAATATGAGCATGGAATAAAATGAAGCTGGAGAATGAACAAGAGCACATAGCAAATTAAGAGGCAACTACATTATCAACATAAAGCAGAACCCCACAAAACAATATCTCAGCCTAGCTTTGTTTGCCAAGTAAGAATGCCTTGCAGTGCTTTGGAAAGACATGCAGGTTCAGGCTGTGGTGGAGTTTAAGACGGAGGCCATTTCAGAGCTGCGGAGTGACTGCTGAGAATGACCTCCCATGCATCTTTGCCAAGCAGACTTGCAGAAAGCTATCATCAGGATCATGACTGGGCAAAAGGAAGCAGGCATTCCTATAGGTCTGTAGAGCCCAGACCATTTAGGGCTTTATAGGTCAAAACCATCACCTTGAATTGTGCACAAAAATATATGGGGAGCCAGTGCATACTGGAGTGGAGGAGTTATGTGGCCCTGGGGCGCCTACACATGAGCACAGGGGCTGCTCTGAAGTGCTGGATTTCAGCATGTCAGAGTAGACTCAATTAATTAAATCTGCTGGAGCGTGGAAATTGCTATGCTCCAGCAGCCTCTTGCATCTCATGTATCAGCATCCCCATGCTTAAAAATGGCAGTGGGGGCACTTGAACTAAAGCTCATCAGATGAGCTTTAGTTCAAGTGCCCCTGCTGCCATTTTCAAGCGCAGGATGCTGATACAGGAGATGCATCAACAAGCTCTCAGAGCTGCTCCTAGTAAAGCACCACCCTCTTCCAGCCCCAGAGCACATGTAAAAGTGCCATACCTCCATAAGAAGGCAGAATACTACATTCTGCACCACTTACAGCTTCTGGGTGGTCTTCAAGGGTAGCTCTATGTGGAGCACTGTGCAATGGCCTTTCAGGTTACAAAGGCATAGATGATAGTGGCTAGATTTGATTCTGAAAGAAAGGGTCACAGACTTCTTTAAGCACTATCACTCAGTTTTTATCACTCAAATGACTTCTATAGGACTACTTGTGCTTAAATTAAGCATATAGTTGAGCACCAGTCAGGCATAGAAGGGACACAGTGGCAGCCTAAAAGGGACTAGTATACAGAAATTCACTTTCAACCTTTCCTTCCACTCCATCAACATAAAACTAAAGAAGAAATTCTAAGTAAATTCATGATCAAGGGAAATCATTTTATCATTCTAGTCAGATGGATTATTTCTAGACACAAAAGGGGGTTACTGTTGTTGTTAAATCGTGTTTGGATGGCCCACAATTTCTCTGATATTCAGATTATGCTTATAGAGAATAATTTCTCATATTTCAATCACAGAGAGGACAGAAAGTAATGGTTGTTCAGCAACAGCACTGAAAGTTGTTTTGTATTGGCAGTAAAGGGCTTATTCACATATCAAGAGAAGCTCCACTTGTTTTTCCTATATCTTATGACCCTTACACAAATAATCTACGTTGTCTTCTCCACATAGTGAATCATATTAATTAACTGTCAATACTTAAATTATATTTTTGCCTGCCTGGAGTCCTTTGAATTTCTTTGCCTTTGTTGGATTCCGCTGAAACATTAACGCAAAAAATAAAATACTTCAAAGGTTTATCATATGGCAATACACCGTTCTAAAATTATCTTTATGCCTAATATTAGTGTTCCTAAAACTGAATTATTTCTCTATGGCCTGAAATTAAATTATTATTTAATTAGACACATAAATGTGTATAGGTCAAAACCTAAATTGTTATTATCTATCTTATTTTCTTATATTACTTCTTTATGAGATGCTAACAGGCATTTTTTTGATAAAAACTTTACATTCATTTTAATTAGGTATTTTATCTTAACAGAGTATCTATTACAGCTATTTTAACATGAAATTCTAAAGTGAATATTATTACTAGCAAAGCTATTTTTCCAGATTCAGTGCATTATATTCTTAATAAGAACAAAATTAGATTAAAAACTGATATTACTTGCTTGATATCAATTGTAGATATATATTTTAGCAACATAATAAATCCCATCAAATAAAAAGCCAACAACAATCTATTAAAGAATCATAATATATACCAAGTACAATATGTTTATACATGATTCCCACCTATGAAACAATACAGTAGGAATGTCAATTCTTTAAGTGAGAAGGTATAATAATTTCCATATGACCTATTCAGCAGGTTAATTATTTCCAGGGGAGACAAAATTTAATATAAATGACTCCGTTTATTTACTACTTGTCTATAAAACAAGAAATGGAAGCATTGCAGTTGATTGGATTTGCAATGCCCTATTACTCCCTTTCTGCTGAAAACTGACATAGTCTCACTGATGTTGTCAGAGATAAATTGGTTTACACCCAAATATGGACTTCTGTCTTAAAGTAGTTAGTATCCATTAACATAAAAGTAACTCTACTTTTGTTGTTGCTTTGCTTGTCATATTTTGATGGAAGTACATCCATGAGCCTATAAAATTTAAATAAGTCAAGCTACTACCTCTGCCAAAGGAAAGATAAATGGAGGAATGTTTTTATGAAAGCTCTCTGGGCAAAGCACTTCAGGCTCAGTTCAGTACAAGATACAAATCAGATTCAAAGATGCCACAAAGAAATAATCATTTCACAGATGATGGGGGAACAGATTTTGGCATTATTCTACCACTCAGTTGAACCACGAAAGCTGCAGTGTTTTCCTGGATAATTCATACTTTTATTATTTAGGATCCCCCAAGTGTCTCTTGTAATAACTCCTCAGTTCTCTAACTAAACTTAACAGGGCTAACTGATGTGTTCTACATTTTGATGACCTGTGCATTAAGCATACTTCTCTTTCAGGTTTCCTATCAGATAAAGTATACTTACTGAGAAAACATCAAATCTCCAATGAATAGTACAACTATCTTGTTTAGAAGATGTTATGTTAAGATCTATTACACACAGAGAAATACACAAATTACAGGCAGTCCTTGACTTACAATGTTTCACACATACAATGTTTATAGATTAACACCCTATTTCAACTTTCTGACATCAGTTTCAACTTTAAAATGCTTGATCTGATGCCATGGCACACCACCAACCAAGTTCACTGTGTTGCCCATCTCCCTGGAGAACATCTGCCCAAACTTCCTTGGACACCTTCTTTAAGTAAGCAGACAAGACTCCAGAACAACCTGCAGCCAAGACTCCTGAGAAGATTCCAGCTGAGAAACCTTCAAAAAGTCAAACCAAGCGCCTTTCAAAAAGTCCAGCAAAGTCACCTCAAAGAAGTCCTTCCAAATCAAGATGATTGCTATTTACAATATAAATACATTAATGTAGCTACATTACTCATCTATAATTGACTGAGTATAAAATTCTGGGTTGGTTTTTGGTGAAAATAGGGTATCAGACCTTGGTTCAGGAACCAATCCCCCATTTATAACATTGTTTCCTGTGGGAAAATCAGTTCCGAGTTCCAACGTTTCAACTTAAGACGTGGTTTTCAGGAACCAATTTTGTCATAAGTCCAAGGACTGCCTGTAACTTACCAGCATCTGATACCCTACATTATGTTTCTGTTTTGTTAGTGATGACCATGTTTAACTTCCACTTCAATACTGTCTTGATGCAAGTTACCATATTACCACTTTTCTTTTAGAATACGCTAAATAAACTGAATTGTTATAACACTTTCAAAGATAAATAATTAAGAAAAAAATCCTGGCAACTATAGCTTCTCTACAGTTTATAATTGGCCTGGTCCTGTCACTGCAACGTTCAACATTTTCCAAGATATTACAATTGAAGATCATTAAGGGCTTCATGACTCAAGAGCCTGGTTATGGTATGATTTTTTTTCTTCTTCTAGTGGTTGTGAGCATACTACTCCCCACTTCCTGGCCACATACAGGTATTACACTTTTACTGGTATAAATGATTGGAAACTGGTCTATACCCATAGCAGAAAAGAAGGTCAGCACATAAAACTGACCTATACCAATAAAAGAACAGAAGTTCAGCACTCAGACTGGCTTAAAAATGGAGGAACCCAGTCTAAGCTTAGCGCCCCCCACCAAAGGGTGAATGTGTGTTTTTATCTAAACTGTGCCACTTACAGAAAACTGCATTAACTTAGATTGATTCTGCCTTGGGCCATTTGCATATCTATATCTAGCCCTAGTGTTGACCAGAGAATAAATGAAAAGTCAGGTGGCATGATTTCTATATCTAACTGTGCAACTAGCTCTACCATTTAACCTCTCGGTACATCAATCTGCAAATATGTGCATAATAATATTTGTCCATCTGTACAAAATCTGCTATCCATGTAGGGAAACTACTATGAAACTAATATGCGATTGTTCTTGCTGTTGTTATTACTAATATTACATAGTTAACTATGTAGTAATTATTACTCTTACTACCTAGTTAATGATCAGTAAAAAAGGAAGCAATTAGAAAATGGTAAGATCCTTTTGCGTTACTTCTGTGTACAGTTTGTGGGGACAGCACTTTTCTATAGTGGGAATTGCAAAATGCTTGTGTGAAAGAACTTTGGCTGCATAAATTGGCTCTAGCACAGGGGTAAGCAAAATATGGCCCATTGGACAGATGTGGCCCATGAAATGTATCTGGCAGCCGCAAAGTCATGGGATCTGGCTCATGGGGAGCTGGCGGATCCAGCTTCTGCATCATGGTGGGTGGGTGGGCATGTCCGGGCCCTGTCAAGCCCTCAGCTTACACCAGCTCCCATCCCATGCACTGGAAGCAGTCCTGGCTTGGCACCAGCATCACCTTTGGACACTGCTAGCAGGTTCCCACTGGGGATTGGGTGACTGCCCAAGACTGCAGGTGATGTGCTGATGCAGCAGCATCACCTGCATACCTGGGTGGACACCCTGATACCCAGTGGGCTTCCGGTGGACACCCTGCCCAGCGCTGCTTCTGGCATGTAGGGTGGGAGCTGGTGTAAGCTGAAGATGGGCCAGAACACTGTGGATGCAGTGTGCTGTGACTGCAGGATGGTTCCAATGGGAAGGCCGGGGGGGGTGGGGAGAGAGATGGATGTGGCCCTGCCTACCCCCTGTCCATGATAAGCAGCAGAAGCCAACCAGAGGCTGCTGCTGAGTTCCAGGAAAAAGTGGGACCTATCAGTGGGCACGGCCTCCTTCCACTTGCTGCTGCTGAAATGCTTCTCACTGCAGCCACTCAGGGCCCATGCCAGGGCGGCCCTGCAGCACCTTCCCACCACTGCCACCACCACCAGTGCCACTTTTGGGTCATCCTGGGCCCTCATTACCACTGGGGTGGCAGTGCCAGGGAGAAGCTACAAGGCAGCCTTGGTACAGACTCTGGGTGGCCTCAGCAAGAAGCGCCCTGGTAGTGGCTAGAGGGAGAGGGCCGCACCCACCACCAGATTCTGCTTCTGGCACCCAGCAGGAGCTTCTGCCCAGCCACCATTGCCTCCACACTTGAGCCACTGATGTGCAATCGGAGCAGCAACTCTAGCCCTTCCTTGAGGAAAAAAAGGAAACCTGGACGAAGCACTGGTGGCAGTGGGGGCCCTGACTGAACTGACCCTGCTGAAGCTGCTGCCTGCCTGGACCCACGCCAGCTCCCTGCCTACTCTTGGCCCCACAGAGAGAAGGTTGGTGTTGCAGGGGCAGGGGGTGCTTATCCAGCTTGCAACAGCTCCCCAAAACTCCCTCTGAGGCCCATGGCCCCAAACAATCGCCCACCCCTGCTCTAGGACATGCCATAGGCAACATTTTAGCCCCAGCATTCATTTAATGGGTACAAATTTTCATAAAAATGAACTATGAGCACAAATATAAGTCACCTAACTTCTTGTTTCAAGATATAATTACTTACAAATTCATAAACGCACCTGCAATATTGGGGGCTGGGTTAAGATCCAGACAGAAATCTGGTGTTAAACATATATCACATTGTGGCATTAATGAAGGCATAAGTGGAGGCACAGAACTGAAATTCCTTTTTACACTGATACTGATTTTCTTGATCTTAAACAACTGAAACAGATAAGCCAGTAGAGACTATTATATTCTTTTTATCTATGAAGATATCAGTCAGTGAGTTGCAGCTGTTTAACTTTGGTCAAAAGACAAAGTTTGTGGGTATAATTCTCTGGTCTAAACTAATTCCTAAATGTAAAAAGTGTGTGCATGCACGTGCATGTGTGTGTACACGTGTGTTTATGTGTGTACATGAGAGAGAGAAAGAGAGACTGTGATTGGCCACAGTATTTTTAAACTGGAACATTTATAAAAATATGGTCCATCTTACTATATGAGAATAAAAAACAAACAAACAAAAAACCTTGTCTAATAATTGATATGCCTTGCAGTAATGGAAAATAATAAAACGTCTACAGCCCACTAGCTGCAATACTCATTTAAGACAGCAGCCTTCACAATAAAAATGAAATCTAATTTTAGTATACTGTTATTACTATGTATTAATATTAAAACAGTTGCTAGGGAGTGCAACCAAGACCAGAGCCTCATTGACCTGGACATGCAGGCAAATGAGTAACAGACATGGCATGGATCAAAGAAGTAGGCTATATGATTATTAACAAAAAAAACTCTGTTGTATGCTCATCCTTCATTTTCACACATGAAATATGTAACTGGGTCTAGTGTGGGATATGAAGCTTCCACCACATTAAAAAAAAAGGGAAAAAAAAGTCAAACTAGTAACTCAGGGTAGACCCCCTTCAATCTTCTTGGGAACTTAGCTTAGCTGTAAAACCAGCCCTTTCCCTGCTATATAGGATGATGTAGAAGCCACTAAGGAGATTTCTTCTCTTTGGTAAATACAAGAAGCATGAGCAAAATCTTTTGAGATCTGATATCTTCTAAGACTTCACCCATATGATATGCCACTGGTTGTAAGTTGCAAGGTATCTAAAGCCTTGTAAATTTAAAAGTCTGAGTGTCCTAACATTACATTTTAAGCCCCTCTTGCTTTCAGTCTGATGGGAAGAATTCTTTCATGTGTATCTAAACCAATGGTCAGATTGGAAGCACCATAAAAATGTTTTACAAAATTGGAGGGTAGCCAACAGGTGCAAGAGGCTTTTGGAGTTATTTAAGATGAGGGAATATTCAAGACACATTTAACTGCTCACTCTACCTCAGATGGTGGGAAAGCTAAAGCCTAGGAAAAGGGGTCATTATACTGTTACATTTTCATTTGGTCTTACCTGCCAGCCTCCCTTCATCCAACCACCAGACTGGGTATTAAAAGAGTAGGAAAAAGTTCCTGATGCAGAGTTTGCAATCTACTGTATTTACCTGAATCCAAGGCAAATTCAAATTTAATGAGACTCCCCATACTTAGATTCAATACATGGAAAATTCTAAATTTGTTATAATTTTCCATGTACACAATCTGATTAGTGGAAGGTTGTCTTCAATTCATCTCCACCACTGCTATGGCAGGGGGTAAAAGGATAGACTCCCAGGCCTTGCTCCCCTGCCCCTTATTCTCCCATGCCTGTGCCTGCCCCCTGCCATGCCGACCCCTACTGTATGTCCCACTTCCCCATGCCCCTCCATTCCTGTCTTCCCCCCCCACCAGTCCTTGCCTGCTGGTGCCCGTGCCTACCCACCTACACCCTGTCTGCCCCACCCCTGCTCCCCACTTCAGCCTGCCCCCATCCGTTGCCCATCTTCCTGCTGTTCCCTCCTACAGCCTGTCCTCCCACCTCATAGTTTCATAGTTTCATAGATTTAGGGTCGGAAGGGACCTAGTAGATCTTCTAGCCCGACCCCCCGCCAGGGCGGGAGAAAAACAAAACCCCAAAACAAGAAAGGGACTCAAATGAGTCCAGCCAGGTAGGCATCCAGCCTCTTC
>NW_017729032.1:195559371-195576134 GCF_001723915.1 Gavialis gangeticus
GACCCCTCAGCCAATCTGCAATCCATCTGACTGTGTAGGCATCTATGCCACAGTCGCCTAGTTTTTTAACTAGGATGGGGTGAGAGACGGTGTCAAAGGCCTTGCTGAAGTCCAGAAAGACTACATCCACCGCGGCACCTGCATCCATGGCCTTTGTGACCTGATCGTAAAAGGCAATCAGGTTGGTCTGACAAGATCTCCCCCTAATAAATCCATGCTGATTGCCCCTGAGCATCATTTCTGATGCCGGCCCACCACAAATGTGCTCCTTGATGATCTTCTCCTTCCCCTTCATTCACCTTCTCCCACGGCTTGCCTGCTACAGGGCAGTCAAAAGCAGTTAAGCTACAGCTTGGCCCCAGTCCAGCTAGGAAGAAGCAGGGTTGGCTCCCAATTAGGCCAGATAAGAGTTGGAGGAACCAGAGCCAGAGCAGAAGGTTAGAGTGGGGAGGGTGCAGGCTGCAGAAGGGAGTAGGCAGTGGGGGGTGGGGGGAGGCAAGGATTCAGGTTCCTCCCCAACCCTGAGTCTTTCCCATGCTCCTCTCAGCCATGTTCCCCCTCCCTGACCAAACGAGCCATTTCAGCCTCGGGCAGGCAGCAGCTCAGCACCAACTTCAACATTGAGACTGGGAACAAAATTGGAGCCAAGTTGCTGCCTGCCTTGGTCTGGGACTTAAAAATAAGGTGCAAATCTGTCCCCCTCCCCCTGCTCACTGTGGGAGAAGGGTGGGAAAGGAAACACATGTTGGATTTGAGCAAATACAATAAACAGACCAGACAAAAAAATGCTAGTGGGCAAAAGATTATAATGTAAACCAAAGTGAAAAATGGAGTGGTTTGCAAACATCAGATTCATTTTTGTTTATTTATAGATAAGATTTTGACTATAGTAATTGTTGATGTTTGAATGACTTCTCTAGAAAGTATCTAGAAAGATGTGTCTACAGTTCTGAAAGACATTAAAATAATGGCATGCTGGGATCCAATTCCCAGTCCCAGCAATGGTGCGTCCTGCCATGCCATATGTGCAAGGCAGTGTAATAGGACCCGGTCTCTAAAGGCAGCCATGGCGCCGGCCACTGGCCACTACTCTCATATTTCACCAAATTTTACCTTGATCCTATATGCCTTGCTTTGCTGGAACATTAATATAAAATTAAGAAGGCTTTTCTCAGAAACCAGAATGAGATCTTAGGTGCCTCACTCTACCCTGTTGAACTCTGCTGATCACTGGATGATCTTTTAACTATCCCCTGAACAAAGTATCTTTCACGCCAAGGTGATCTCAACTAACATACTTTTTGGTCTCATTCTGTATGTGGGGGCCCACTTACTCTTAAGAATTCCCCTTCTCTGGGAGTTTGCTCACTGCCTAGAGCATATGCCCGTTAGGGATTTGAAAGGTTAAACATTTAAACAATAAGTATATTTATACCAGTAATGCATTACTGGCTAATATTTAGTGCGGAGCAGTCTGGTGGGGAAGGGAAATGGTGAGTGCCTCAAAAACAAGAAGGCAGTAGGGCAGGCAGGCAGGAGGGAGGGTAGAGGGGCAAGAGGGGACTAGTATCCATAGCCATTGAGGTTAAAGAGGAAAACAGCAGGTGGCCTAATGACTTGTCTATTAAGCAATTAGCTGCTCATTCGCAGGTGCCAGGAAGCTGGCTGGAGGGAGATAACAGACTACTTGAAGTTTAAACCCATCTTCAACCTGCATTGTCTGCTCACTCTCCTTCCCAGTTCACCCTGCAATGGGCTGGGAAAGCCCCATGCCCCTTCTACTATCCATGCCTTCACATGGGCTATGCTGCCTGGTAGGGCTTGCCACCACTTCTAATTTAAGGCATGATGGAAACCAGTCACAAAAATATTCCACATATTTTGTGGAATAATTTTGTATCTGGTTTCTCATAGCTTGCTTTGTGGCTGGTTTCTCTAATATGGAACCAGAACATGAAATGCGAGTCACAATAGTTGGCATTTTCTGCCTTTTTAACCTTTTCTCCTATAAACACATACGTCATGGGATCTGAACTGCTTGGTTGTTTTCTTTGCATACATTAGAAATTCACTCTATTACATGTAACAGGGCCATACTATTTAAGTGCCCATGGCTAAAAATGTAAACTCTAATCTCACTCACATTGGACATGTTTACTACTGGGCAGTAGCATTCGTGGGCACTAACCATAATGCTCCGCTACAGCACGGTAGTAACGAGCTACTGCACAGTAGCTCCTTGCTACTTTGCAGTGACATCTGGAAAAAAAAAACGTGTAGGGATGGTACTGTGCTGGTTACTTAGCAGTCATTTAGTACTTGCTTATGCCTGTGCAGTAACAATGCCTCTCATGTAGATGCAGCCCCTATTCTGATACAAGTATAACTTCAATTAATTAAACTGACTTATTCTGATTTAAACCAGAGCAAGATCAAAATCCGTCCCATTGTATCTGTAATCTGACATAAGTTTCTGAAGTTTGGGTGTTTGCAGCCATTCAGCAGACTTGGTCTATTCATGTGGCTCACTTCAAGACATGTGACTGGAGACTGGGAGCAGTGCATGCAGCCATTTGGCACTTCAAGGAACTGGGCAGAGAAACCGGTACAACTAACTCAGGGTGGGTTGCACTTGGCGGGGGAGGGGTGTGCAGGACTAGAGGACTGCCTGGTTGGGAGCTAAAAATAGCCCAGTCAGGGTCAGAGATGGGTCTGAGAATAACACAGCCCAAGGGCTGGCGTGCAAGGCTAGGTTTTCCTGGCTCTCAGGGCTGTGCTGCCAACAAATACAGGCATTCACAACATCAGATTAACCCAATCCCTGAGTTAGTGCACCTAGTTAGGTGAACCTATTTAGATTGGGCATGCCATTTTTTGGGTGATTTAAGCTCTCCACATGCTTGTATGACTGGCCATTTAGATTGACCTAGCCCTTGTAAGATTGATCCAGATGCAACACTCATACGTACCCAGCGTGTCAAACAAACCCTAAACAGAAACGTGAAAATAAGGGAGAATTGTAGTATGTGGGCCCCACATCACTAGACATTAAAGAAAACAATACGGTGTCACTTGACTGATGACATTAATCATAGAAAAGGAAAGAGAGCTCAGAGATAAGTTTCATAGTGGCAAATGAGCAGAAATATTAAGAAAAAAAACTGAAGGAACTCAAGTGGGGGTGGTGAAGGGAGTGTTTTAGAGATCTGTTCTTGCGTTACAGATCCATCTCAACTTAACATGGACAGCAAAAAGGTGATTCAATATAACCCATCATGTGCCTAAATACATGCAACAGAGGAGTTAAAGAAAATTGAAGAGGAGGAGGGTACATATTAAATGTTAAAGGCCTTATCCAAAGCCTACTGAAATCAGTGGAAGTCCTTCAGACTTTAAAAATCTCTGAAATCAATGGAAGTTTGTTTTAGCCTTAAGTGACCAGTTGTTGACAAATGCCATCATCAGGAAAAAATATTTACAAGTAAATACTGAAATCCTTATCGCTCCATAGCTGGGAAAAAGTAGGAGTCACTTCAGTAGGAGGCCTGCCTGACTAAGGAATGTATTTTTTCTATTAGTTCAAGAAGATGCATTGAACAGTCAGCAGCAAATACATGCTTTGAATAACTAGGAATGCATTTTTAAAAACAGAGAAGTGGAGAATCATATGGATAGCACCATTTCTAGAGCACCTTTCAAACTTAAGGAATAAACAAATAATTAAAATAACAGATTGTTTTAGCAGTCTTTTTTAATAGATTTATAAGCTACTTAAGAAAGAGGATGAATGTTGTTAAAAAAAACCATATGCTACTGAATGCATTTATTGCACTAGGAAAGGAAACACAGAACAAGATGGTTGCCAATTTAACCGTTAAGGGAAAAATAGCCTTTTATTCTTTTATTTTATGAAAGCATGTCTTCATAAATATTAATGTTTTAAATGGCTTCTATTGCTATTATTAACAGATACAATAATAAAATCTGATAAGAATAACAGTGTTATATAGGTTTATGAAGCTTCTTAACTGGAATTTGATTTCTTTTAATGTTATTAAACAGGCAGTATGGGCTTGGGACATTCACAGGAGCCACCACCATTGTGTCAGACAGAGCATCAACACCCTTGATGCTGGTACAACAATTTTACATCTGATAGGCAGGCACTGGAGAATGCACCCCAATGTATAGAAAAGAAGATAAGTACTGTCAGTCACAAAATCCTGCTGTTCATCTCTTCCTGAACTGCAAAGAAGGAGTATTTAAAAAAATAATTCAAGGAGCCAGTCTGATTTCTTTCTGTATGTCCACTATTAAATAAAGGTTAAATTATTCTGTTACCCCTTTTACCTGCATATATGTGACATAGGGATTGATATTCCTTGGGAGATGTGAAACAGAAAGGGGTTTAAGTCTAAAAACAGCTTAAAATATGTGCAAGTCTCAGAAAATGGTATCCTTACATAAGAACTGTATTCTCTTAACTTGGCTTTACTGTGAAGAAAAAACAAAGAATGCATTGTTGTTTTTTATTTCAAGCACAGGCAACAGATATCCTATGTACAGTTTTTTAGGATGTGGAAGGAATTTGAGAACGTTCAAAGCAAATCAGAGGAGCCAACGTAAGATGAAGCCTGGAGAGACTGGTCAGGACTGGTACAAAAATGACCTTTAAGAGATCTCTGAACAAGCACCCTCCTTGTCTTATTCTGTTACCAGTACAGAACTACTGTACCTCATGATCCCAATCCATAATATTCAGACATTATATGGGATACACTAAGCAATTCAACAAGTTACACAACAGCAAGTTGTGTACAATTCATGATTGTTAACCTCAACAGTTAGCGTTGTGTGTTGACCAGACATTACACACACACACACATACTATTACACCCCCCCTTATACATCATCCATATATGACACACATTGTAGAGCATAGGCTCAATCACGCCACTGTCTACCATTCAGGATTCTTTGAATTCTGAAGTTTTAGCCAAGAATATATGAATAATGAAGGTTTTGTTTAGTGTTATATTATGTCAAACCAATGAGGAAAATAATAAGCTTTTCTTCAGAAATGCTTAAAGGCTGTAAAAAATTATGGCTTTGCTATGCCTCTTGCATTTGAAATTGGTCTCAGATCTAGAAGTCTTTTCTTAAAAATTTATTTTTCATTCTGCCCCATTGAGCTATTTTGTGCCTTCTGGTTGTGGCTGAGAAGCCTGAAAGAATTATGGCTAAGACAAACTAGTTAAGAAACAACTTGCACCCCTCTTAAAGATTACCTAGTTCTAGGAGAGAAGCAAGTATTTTTATGGGTTCTGAAATATTTAATCAATATTTTAATTCACTTGTATTGTTTTAAGGTTTTATACTTTAAGTCCACACCAAAAATCAGATTTAAAATGTATATTTGGTGTTGACATACATAGCTTTTAAATCCCTCTCAGACAACTGGAAGGACCTATGTGGTGATCCTAGGACAATTTTACTATTTACCTCAAAAAGACCAGCATTGCACCTCTTGTTTTGATTCTTGCTTGATGTGTGACCATTATTACTACTCTAATCTCTACTTCCCTTGTTTCTGAGAGGCTTGATAAGGGTTTGGACACACCCAAAAGACCAGGGTCACCAGTCTGGAGAAGCAAGGTGAACCCAGAACTAACTAGCCTCAGGGAGGCTCTCTGGGGTAGCAGAGCAAAGCCCCTACCCACTCCTTACACTGGAGTAGTGCAGAGCAGGTGGGAGCTTTTCCATAGGGCTCAGTCCACTTGATTCTTGGACACCAGGAGCTGGGTAGAGGGAGAAACACTGTGAACAGTCTGCCTACTTCCCACAGTAGAGTCCCGTGAGAAGTGGGCAGGGAGCTTTGACCTACTGCCCCAACCCCACCGCCCAGAAGCAGCTCATGCTTTCCTCAGATCAGGATCACCCTGGTCCAGGGAAGGCACCATGTGCTCAGCTTACTAAACTATGCTATGTGAATAATGCATTTTAAATGCTGTGAAATCCAAAATGGAAAATTGATTTTTGCTCAAAATAGAGAGACTGCAAAATCAGAATGTTCACAACTCAATAATCAACCTTCTTCCTAGATGCCTAATTCAGGACTGCAAATGTTACTGAAAGCAAAAAAAATCTTACAAGTATAACTAGAAAGAATTCCTAGACTGCATAAGGAATTCACACCAATAGAAAGAGAAAAAGAGAAGGAAAGGCAAAGAAAGCATTTTAGCAAAAACTCCCTTCTTCAAAAATGAAATATGGGTTCTGCTTTAAAAGCCTTGCATGTTTTAATTGTTTCTGATTAGTCAAAATGAATGAAAAATAAAATGAAATGAAAAAGTAATAAAATGAAAAGTATTTCAGTAGGTGTTATGCCACAGCCAACTACTGCATTTTAAATTTTCAGAAAAAAAAGGTCTGTTTGAGTAATAGATTGCTACAAATTGAAATAACTACACTCTGGCCTGAGTTTGTTGATTCACTGATGCTTTTGAATAGTTGTCTCAGGAGAGTTCCAGTAAGAAGTAATTGACTGCCATTGAGTTGATTCCCAACCCACTCAAAATGTGTATGTTTTAAATGCACAAGAGCAAAATCTTTTGAAACAATCCTTATTGCTTAGAGTTCTTCCTAAAAGGATTGAAATTGCCTGTGATATTAAGGAGGAAGTTTCCAGGATAGCACAATGCTAATGTGATGGTTGAACTAAAAATAATTGTAAGGTATGTTTATGATTGGAGGATGATCATTCATACAGTTCCATGTGAACATTACTTTCAGTGTTTTGCAGGCAAAAAGAGCTTGGAATTTGCGATGCTCTTCCTGCCAAGGGTCTGTATTAACATACACAGCGGTGGACCTGGTGGAAGACTGTGCAGGTATCAGAGTTTGCAAAGACACAGCAGGACACTGCTCAGGGGAAAATGAACATCAAGCAGGAAGGGCAGGAACAGTTTTATGAGGTCAGACATCATATGCAACATGTTCATTCCACATAATGATAGTAACTGAGATTGTTCAGCTCTGTCTAGAGGACTTTTAGAGATGTCTTTCATGAAAATCAATTGAAAATTTGTCTAAATTCCCTAAACAGTTTTGAAAAGCTCAACTAATGTGTTGACATAAAGTGTACTAAGGGGTCTATTCTGTAGAAGGTGTTGGGGAAAGTGGGTTTTAGGTGGGATTTTAAAGGAACGTAGGATCAAAATGGTATCATGAAGAATTGCCAGAGACAAAGCAATCAGCATGAGGGGTACTTATAGGAAAGAAGTAAGGAACCAGCAGGTCAAAAGGTCTAAGCAAGGAATGCAAACCTTACATTACATTACAAATTTATAGAAAAATATTACAGCAAGAAATGTGATGCCTTTATACTTGTATTTCCCTTAGTTATTAGTATCCGTGACCATGAAGAGCTTCCCCCTACTTGGCTTCTTCACTCTTTGCATCAAAAAGCAACTTCCAGCACATCCCAAAAAATTGCTAGACTGCATGTACTACCTTCCTGACAGATATCATGGTATTAAAGTTCAGATAACGACTGAGTCCTGTCATTTGGATACTTCAGCTAGTTGTTCTAAAAGCAAGACTCAATGATGGATCATCATTGATATTCCCTCATGACAGAGCCAACACTGAGGAACACCATAGAGAAATGCTTACAGAGGTGCCGTCCTTGAATTTAATCCTTGGTTCTTCCACAGGAGGAAGAGACCCAGCTCTTCATATTAATATTTCTTTGCTGTAGCAACCACTCATGGACAGGCTATATATTACTAAGTTCAAACACAAACACACAAATAGTAACAATCCCAGTCTTGAAGATACTCACAGTTTAATTTAAAACAAAATGCAAAAAGTGTATGCAATAAATTGCACAAAGGAAAAGGTGAGACAGGGTGCAAGTATTAGGTATAAGATCTCTCTCTCTCACACACATACACAAACACATATATAGGCTAGTGATACACACAGTTTGCTTGTGCTGAATCATGTATTTTTATTTCAATATAAATAACTGAACAACTCCATACTGATTTTTTCTCTTTGGCACAAATGAATGCTTGACAGTCAGGTACTGTCTTTATATTCCTGTCTTTGATGGTGCTGAGAATGCTGTTTGTACTTAAATAATAATGATGCTGCTGGTTGCATAAGAGAGACAACCTGCTCATTCTTAGGAAATCAGAATCTGTCCTTCTGGATAGAGCAAGGGTGGGTAATTATATTGGTCTAAGGACCACTAGGAGTTTTGACGAGCTGTTATGACTGGGGAGCAGGGAGATGTCAATTTATCTTATCCAGCCCTTGGCCTGTCCATCCTGCAACCACTGCAGGGGGTGCCAGGCAGACTGGGAGGGTGGGCTTTCCATGGAGACTGGCCCAGGGGTGGTGACAACATGGGGGCAAGGCCTGGGGGACAGTCACAATCCGCTTCCTACTTGGTCCTATGCTGTCACTGCCCTATGATCCTGGCCCAGGTCCCAGCCCCAGCTCCAGACCCAGCCTGCCCATCCCACTCCCAGATGCCACTCCCTGCCTGCCCACGGCCCCGCTCCTCCCATCCCAAACCCCTGGCTATATGCACCCTGCCCCCAGGAGTCAGTCTCCATGAAGACCCCTCCTACCCACTTGGTCCATCTGACTAGGCTTACTATACATCTGGGTTTTCCTGAACTTGTCCTCTTTTTGAGCCCTCTGATCTCAGTCTGGGCAGGTTTTTTAAATCTGCCCAAATCTCCAGGATTTTGTTTGCTCTGGAGGTAGGAGCAGGGGGAGGGTGATTGGAGGCAGAAGGGAGCACAGACTTACCTGCCTGCACCGGCGGAGGCACGCATAGACCCATGTGGTGCTCCCTACTGCGTCCGATCACTCTCCTCTTGCTCCCACCAGAGGAGCAAAGCAAAATCAAGGACATTTGGTCAGGGCGGGGAGGGGTGGGGATGGGTGCTGGGGCTGTGATAGGGCAAGGGGGTGGGGGATTGCCTGCTCTTCCAGTGGGGGAAAGAGTCGGGGTGTCCTTTGAGGGCAGCAGGGAATTCTGTGGCCTGCTGGTAGCACAAAGGTTAGTACCTGTGGTCACAGGGACTGAGTGGCCAGGAGACACTGTGGGGGTTGGGGGGGATGAGGGGGACCATGGCCAGGCTGCCTGGCATGGCACAGAAGTACAATCCCAGCACTGGGGAGGCCACAAGCCTTCCCTCCTCTTCCCTCCAGCCCGTGCTCTGGCCAGACATGCTTCTCTGTCACTTGCATGAATTGGAGCCACCACACTCTGACCCAGTAAGGATGGGGACAGCTGGGGCCCTCTGGCAGGACTGGAAGGGACAGGGGGCTGGGGGTCAAGAGTGAGGGGCACCAACCAGGCTGGAGGGGCTGTGGCGTGGGAGTGAGGGGAGCCAGGGGCATGGGAAACTGTGGGTTTGGGGTGCAGGTCACTGGTTGAATCAGGGGACTGTGAGGCAGGAATAAGGGGCACCAGCAGGACCAGGGTGCAGGGTACTGTGGTTTGGGAATGAGGGGCACTGGCAGGGCTGGGGTTAATAGGTTGGGATTGAAGGGCAGCAGCAGGCCTTGGGGGGGCTGTCTTGGCAGTGAGGGGCAACAGAATGGGCAGGGGTAGGGCACCAGCATGTCACTGCCCCCTCCACCATCATACTCCCCTCTACCCTTCCCCCTCCCCCTGCATGACAGGTGTCCTCTGTTTTGGACCTGGAAATATGGTAACCCTAGGTGCAGGGTAAAAAAAAAGCTAAAACTAGGGTGAAGGAAAACATTTTGAGAGAGGCAGCAAGTGAAGTAGTAGCTGGTAGTATTTTTGTGTTCTAAAGAAATTACAGAAATGTATTGGCATTAATTTTATTAACACCTAAAGTTTCAAAAATGCATCAAGTATGAGTCAGATTTAATCCTAAAAGATCCAAGAAACTCATAGCCTGGGGATGTTCCCTTACCTTTAATTCACATTTTTTATGGCTAAATATTGAAAAAGACTGTGTATTTATATCTCACATTACAGAACTAAAACCTGCCAGGGTATGTTTTAGAGGACCATTAGCATGTACCTCGGATGCAATGAGAACATTCTTGGGGCACCAAATACCTACATCATGCATTTAAGACCACTAAAATATCCCCCCAGACCATTTTAATGTTGTTCTTATACATCTAATTAGATCTGAGATAGTTTAAATATTCACACTAAGCTGCATTCCTTTTTCTAGCAGGTAAGAGCCTATTCTTATATCAGCTGAAAAGAGCACATTCTTCTTTTAGATTAAGCACTCGGTTTACAGGCCGAAACTGAAATCTAGCCTTCTGACCAATTCCACTTTCATCAGAAGATATGGAGAAGTGTTCTCCCATCCCATCTAACACTGGGTACATGCATCCATTCACTGCACCTTTCTATAGTCAAGTGATTTAACTGAAGCCACCTAAACAAAGACTGAGAGCAGCACATACAGTCGTTTGCCACTCCTGGAAGACATGCAGTGAGCCTGATGTAAGTAACTTAGGATGGGGAACTAAAAATAACCTGATTAAGGTTAGGGGGCTGTGCTGTGAATGCATTCAGGCATTTTGGAGAAGATTCCTAGCTAGGGTCTATGCTTCTATAAACATCCATGTTGCATATGGAGTGTTTGCTGACATGTAACTAAGGATGCATACAGAAGTGCAGCATCCAGTTGTAACTCAGAACATTTTTACAAAGGATTCTGAGTTGCAAAGTTACTCCAGACCAAACAGAAGTTCACTGTTGGTTTCGGGGGGGGGCGCAAATCCAGCTGTGAGCTCACTCTTGGAGTCCCCAGCTGGTACTAAAGGGTACGGTGGGTGAATTGGATCTGCCCTTCACCTTTGGGGGGAGGTGGGAGAAGGGGGGAGCTCTAATACAGGAGGGGCTGGAAAACCCTTAGACTGAACTTCCTCTGCTCTCTTCCCCCTCCTCCCACATTCTGAAAACAGCAATACTCTGGGAGCTCTGCAGACAGAAGTTCCAGAAGACGCTACATTTTGAAACAACTTCATCTGACACCTCATGCAATGAAGGGTCAGATTTTCACCAGATTGGCCATTTTTTAAGCTGTAAGCAGCCATACACTTGCATTTGGTCACAGCTATAGACTGCTTTTTGTGGCTACATCAGGTGAAAAGTGTTACTTCTGTCTGCACCAAAAGTATCAGGGAAGTAGAAACTGGACAGAAAATCTAGTTCTCAAAGTGGAAAAAAAAATCCTCTGCAAAACATTCAGGTATCCCATCTTGCATAAAGAGTCAATCTCAAATACCCAGTAAAAAGTTGGTAAAATAGCATAAATCAGCACAGATTTGGACCTATTAATTACCTCTCAGCTAGTAAAACAATAATTAACTCATGAATTTAAGTTCATGCTGCTGAGAATTCAGCAGAGTGTATTATATTAAATAAACAAACCATACCGCCAACCTAAAATTGCTATCTCCATGAAAATTTTCCCCAGCTAGCTCATTGAAAGGCCTAGCTCATAAGGGTTACAAAAGATTATTTCCTTTAACTGAAAAGTCAGTACATGTATACAAATATATATAGCATCTTTTGTGGGGGATACCGTGACTGCAGGCAATTTATTCTGGCACCAAGTTGAGTTAACTTATAATGAATAAACACTATTGAACTAGGGAACCAATGATTTCTGTCTTTCCAGTGCTTTGTTTGTGCCTTTACCCAGCATGCTGGTAGTATGCAATGCAGATTTTCTATATCTTGAATAGGGATTTTTAATAACCTGATATGAAAAGCCCCCCAAATGCAACTGCGGCTTATATGTTTTAACAAGGTATCAAAACCAATTTTGGCAAAAATTGAAAAAAAAATTAATTGGTCCTGCAGTAATAATGTACCTGCCAAGATCCAGCCCAGAGCAATTTACATGTCTGGGTTATAATTAAAGCTGTATGAAAAAAAATGCACAGAACATCATCTAGTGAAAACCTGTCATTATTCCAGGTTGACAAAAATGCTAATCTACTTGTAAACATTTAAATGTCCAGCCCTGCTTTTTGCCAGTGCAGTATGAAAAAATAGGGTGCTGGCAGATATGTCCACCACTGCCCCACATGATGAATTTTAGGAGCAACAGAAGGGGAAGTGAGAAAGCTCTATGGGAACACTCCTTAATTCACCTCTAACTGAACAGTAGGTACTCTGTCAGCTGGTTTGGGAAGCCACTAGCTAAGTTCCAGTTCAGGTTATGCGACGCCAGGAGTGCTTTAGCAGCAGAGTCATTAGTGTGCTGTTGGTGCATCCACACATTCAATTAATGCAATTCAATAAACTCTGGAGCACTTTGAGCCAGACTGAATTGCTTCTGGGCACAGCATCTACACGTGTCCAAGACAGCAACAATTTGAACTGGGGTTGAGAAGACCCCTGCCCGGCTAGGCTGATCGGGCACAATTTACAAACCCCATCACTGTTTACATGTGTATTCCAACGCAGTAAAGTATAATGTCATAAGACAGTACTGTCCCTGACAGTACTATTCTATGGTGGAGTTAATTAATTTACTGTGCCCTAATACTAGTGCATGTGTAAATGGTGATGGTTTATTGAAGAGCAAATTAGTCAGCTCTGCAGTTAAGAGCACACGTAGATGCAGCCTATATTCACAATGTGTTCCTATGATGTTAGAAATCTGCCCAGTATCCCAAGGGTACAATATAGTATGTGTGATCCCTAAGCATGAGACCTATGACAGCGGAAGCATCTACTGTACAAGTAGTTATGCTGACAAAACCTCATATTTACTAACCAAGAAGTTTTGCCAACAGAAGGTGATTTCACCATGGGTACACACAGACATTTGGGGAGGTTAGATTGAGTTAAAAATGGCCACTCAATCTAACTTAGTTCACCCAGGTGTAGACCTTACACTTAGATCCCTAGTTAGGTCATTTTAAGTGAAAACTACAAAAGTTCAGGAAGGTTAGATCAGCCTGAAAATGGCCAATATAATCTAAGTTAACCATACATGTGAGGTAGTCTAACTCAGATTGGGTCTGGTGAGACTGATCTAACTGAACTTCTGTACAGTTCCCAGCACAGCCCCAGGGCTAAGAAAACCTGGCCACTGGCTCCAGCCCTGGGACTGAACTTTTCTTACCCCACCAGAACCAAACTGTTTTTAGCCCCCTGACCCCTCACTCCACCCTCAAACAGACAACCCCTTCCATGGACCAGCCAACCCCAGCATCCCAAAAGCCACTCCTGGTGCTGGTTTTACTTGTCTTTGCCAGTGCCAGGAACCAAAGAAGTAAGTCTGGGTAGGGCAAGTGGTGGGTGGTGGTCATGTGTGTCATTCACTGGGGGGCTAAAATAGACCCTGGTTACTGTGGGGGGAGAGAGCCCCACTCCCCCCCATCCTTCCAAACCTTCTCATACCCTACCTAGTTCCCTGAGCCCCCAAACCCTTCCTGCTGACCCCACTTACTTCCATTATCCCCCCAAGCCCTTCTGCTAGTGCCCCCCCATCCCTACTTAGCTTAGATTAGGTGCCCATTTTTAATTCAATCTAACCTCCCTGAATGCCTATACATACCTTATGTGAGTATAAAGTGCAACCACTAAAGAAACTCAAGACAGACATTTAAGAACTAAGGAAGCCAGCATGCAGATGAATATGCTAGTACTGAGACTGTCGGCAATCCACATTAATAAAACACCACTTTTGTCCAAAAATCTACCTGCCTGTGGTGCAAAACTACAAACAACGAGGCCATCACTAGATTGAAATTCATGCTAATGAGATCTGCAGTTGGCATGTGCAGGTGGTGTTGGATTCCATATTCAGATATAATATGCTCTTGTAGGAGAATGAGATTGATGACTTACATCTTTATTTGTGGTCTTGCATGTTGTTTGAAGAAATAAGAGGGAAATGGTTTTCTCCATTAACTGGAAAAAATTAGAACTGGGCGACTGAGGGAAAAATTACTTAGCTTCTTTCTAACACTTCAGAGCCTGTCTCAGGTGTGTTTGCACAATTTGTGCAAAGAATATGGGCCAAAATCAAATATAATTGTCCTGTTATGTTTTATTGCTCATTGCTTCAAGTTACCTCTTCTTTTAGATCATTATGCATCATGTTCTGTTTCAATTTTGAGTAACTGGTAGAATACATAGTCTTATTGTATACTTTTTGTAAAAAATAAAAAAAAATGTTACTGTTTTGGCAAAAGCTGTAAATAAATTACTACTACTACTGAAGACACTACTACGTCAATATTAGGAGAGCTTATGGGATATACAATACTGATATTTCCATAGCAGTAAAGCAATTTTAGTGTATACCTGGCCTTAGTACCTTACTGGGCACAGGACAACTCCACCTGTCTTAATTCAGTAGCTCTCACTTGAAACAGGCCTACAGAAACAATTTGCGTCAAGAATCATATGATTATTCAGTTCAGGTGGAAAGGAGAAAATGGCTGCTCCTTAAGATGAAAAAATAATATCTGGTTTTGAATTTTCCCCGCTGCCACTTCACTGGTCTTGAAATATGTTATAAGGTAAACATAAAATATGTTTTAAATATGTTATAAGGTAAAAATGATTTTAAATTATTTATTTTGCCCAGCCCTTTATAAACCTTGATTTTCTGACAAATTAATAATTTCAGGTAAACAACTATTTCACTTAAGAAGAAAATCTTAAAAGGAGGCCAAAAGAAAAGGCCACATCCAACAGGCACATCAGGAACTCATTAGACAGACAGAGACAGAGCAACCATCAAAGCTCAAAGATATTAAATAAAACTTGAATGGTTCCCACAGTAATATACAATTTACTTCATAAAGGATAATGTACTTACATAATGCATTTCATTTAAAATGCACCTCACCGTGAGGGGGGAAAAAACTATCACAGTTTGAAAAATAATCAAGGCTACTTGCATTTAATATTTCAAACCAAAGGTCTGAAATGCTGCAGAGGTGATACCATATTACAATAAGTGCCACTATTTAGACTTGTCAAATTATAAGATAATAAGCCTCCATTTTCGCTTTCCTAACTAGCCAATTAATTGTGAAAGTACTTTATAGCAGAACTGTGTGCTTCTGTCAAAGCCTAATGAGAAAAATGTAGGAGTCAGATTATTTGTGTATTTTCCAATAATCAAGTGTTGAACCAAAGCCTTTTTTGAGGTGATACCACTAAGCTACTTTACTTACCACTTCACTACAGTAACTGAAAAGCAAGTGGTGATATCTTTGAAACATGATTCAGAAACAAAAGCACATAACCATTGTTTAATTATCTCTTCAGATGTATCATGGGCATCTCAGAGAGGTTTGATTCTCTTGAGTCCTACAGCTAATTATTTTCACCTGTTTTGTCTGAGGTTGATTTTGGGGAATAAAAAGAAAGCAACCAAAAACCAAGCCTATAAATAATGCCTTTTCAAAGAACGGACACGTTACAATAGGCTGGAAAATAGGGTGTTACAGCAGGGCATGTATCAGAAAAGACATTTGTGAATATTTTTCCAAACAGCATCCATTAATTGCATCTTTTGGTATGTGTGAGCCCTTCCATGGTCTGATTCAACTCCTCTGCAACATCAACTGAAAAATGTCTTTGGGTGGGGGAGAAGCAGGAGCGAAGGTTAGGAAAACAGCTCTAAATCTCTGTATCTCTGCAACCTTTGGCCCTGTCCTCACCCTCTCCCACTATGGTATGGCTAACAAGGAGGTCCTATGAGATCTTATACTTAGGGAAGGTCCTGTGGCATACCCTGACCTCAAATGAGTCCATGGGTGCCTCTGAAACACATTTTCAGGGTACTCTAATACATTCAGGGATGCTCTTTAGGCCCAAATGCTTCCAGACTGAGTTGCTCCAAAGGTAGTTTCTCTAACCTGTGATGCCTCACCTTTACCTCCCTCACCTACATATGTTACGTTTTGGCAGAAGAGATTTTACCACCTAAAAGAATCATGCCCTTGACCAGACAGAAAAGACAGATTCCCACTTCTAAAGAAGAGGCCTATCTGTATCGTCAAAATTGTGTGGTTTGTATGGTCTGAAATTAAACTTATCCTCACAATAAGTAAGTTAAAAAGGTAACAAAAAGATTTGTTATAAAAACAAGAGTAAATATAAGAAATCATAGTTGGTATGGTCAGAAGGGACCTGAGCAGATCATCTAGTCCGACCCCCTGCCATGGGTAGGAAAGGATGCTGGGGTCAAATGACCCCGGCAAGGTTTCTATCTAGCTTCCTTTGGAAGACCCCCAGGGTAGGAGAGAGCACCACTTCCCTTGGAAGTTGGTTCCAGATCCTAGCCATCCTGACTGTGAAGTAGTGCCTCCTGATGTCTAGCCTGAATCTACTCTCCATCAACTTATGGCCATTATTCCTAGTTACTCCTGGTAGTGCTCAGGGGAACAGGGACTCTCCCATAGCCTGCTGGTCTCCCTTGGCAAGTTTATAGACGGCCACCAGATTCCCCCTCAGCCTTCTCTTGTGGAGGCTGAACAAGTTCAGGTCCCTTAGCCTCTCCTCGTAGGGCCTGCCCTGCTGCCCCCTGATCATGCGAGTGGCCCTCCTCTGGACCCTCTCCATGTTGTCCACATCCCTTCTGAAGTGCGGCACCCAGAACTAGATGCAGTACTCCAACTGCGGCCTGACCAATGCGATATAGAGGGGGAGGATCCACCTCCTTGGACCTGCTTGAGATGCATCTGTGGATGCATGCGGTTGGCCTTCC
>NW_017729032.1:195581134-195587160 GCF_001723915.1 Gavialis gangeticus
TGAATTTCAACAAGGTGCTTTTCACTCCCTCGTCCAAGTCGCTGATGAAGATGTTGAACAATGTGGACCCAAGGACCGAGCCCTGGGAGACCCCACTGCCCACATCCCTCCAGGTCAAAAATGACCCATCCACTACCACTCTCTGAGTGCGGCCCTCCAGCCAATTGGCGACCCATCTAACTGTGTAGGCATTGACACCACAATCTCCTAATTTTTTAATGAGAATGGGGTGAAAGACAGTGTCAAAGGCCTTCCTAAAGTCCAGAAAGACTATGTCCACTGCGACACCTGCATCCAAGGATTTTGTGACCTGGTCGCAGAAGGCCACCAGGTTGGTCTGACAGGACCTGCCTTGAATGAACCCATGTTGGTTGCTTCTAAGCATAATCTCCCCTGCTGGACCCTCACAGATGTAACCATATACTGAGATATAGACAGAGATATAAGGATAAAAGACAAAAGAAAATATCAGAAAAATATTCTGTTCTTATCCTACATCTTAAAACCAAGAATGCAGCTTGCAATCAGTGCACTAAATCAGGGACCAAAGCCCCTTATCCCCAGGAAGTTTTAAACTTGCTATCAAGGCAAAGCTTAAGTGTGCCTTCTTATCTAATCATGTATATACATCACCCACTGGATTCCTTGGGGGCCCATGCCATGCATGCCATTCCTCCTCCTCATCCTCCTTCTCCCCCAGTGTACGTCATTACCAGAGCAGAAGTCTTTTCTGATATAATTAAGACCAGGAGAATGTTTGCATTATTTCAGACACAAAGATTATTAATCCAGTACCCTAAAGATACTCCATCAATTTCCCACACTGCCCTTCCCCTAAATAGCCTGAATATCCAGGTATTATTCGTACAGCCCTTTCTTTAAAAACTGCATTTGTCATTGTCTGGAAGGGCCTAACTGTTTAGTATACGTATGTTGGATGCTGTTTGTCAGTGATTACCTCTCTTCAGACATTTAGGCTTTGAGTCTCTCTCAGGTGTAAAATTCATTATGTAATCCTAGCCCTATTATTTGTATCAAATACCACAATTCATATAAATGTAAGGACAATAAGGCTGGACACACCTTGATGCTGCCAATATGCAGAGACTACACATTCCATATATGTAAATCAAGCTCAAGAATACATGTACAACATCCCATGAATCCCTCAAGCATTGCAGGTTCATAACAAGTCCATTTTGCTTATGGTAAGATAATCGGTTCCTGGGTTGGATGCAGGGGTTTTAGGACTCCTTTACCCTACTTGGGTTCCTTTCACCTTGTGCAAAGGACACAGAGGCAGATTAGGAATATCATCCTTGATTTTTTCCACGGTGTCTTTTCGGCTTGTTTTTTTCCCTTTTTTAAGAATTGCGCTGAAAACAGACAATGCAGTTTTTACAGTGAGAGCTCTTTACAGTGTACAGTACCCAGTAGCTGATAACTAATAGATAATAGCAGAATACTAATAGGTCATTTGATCACAGACTAGAAGTTCCAAGCAGACAAAAGAAATTTGATGGACAACCCATTAATCTACCAGAAAAGGGTATAAAGAGATCCAAAGGTTGGGAGCTAATACTGGACAAATTCAGTCCAGGTTTGACAGCTAGGTTAATTAACCTTTAGAACAACATACTTAGGGATGCTATAGATCCTCTATCACTTGAATGTTTTGGAATCAAGACTGAATAAATTTTTAAAGATATAACATAACTCAAACAAGCTATGGGCTGGATGCAGAGATTATTAGATGGGGTTCTCTGACTTATCTGGCTGTAAAAAGTATGAATATATATATATATAATGTTCAGTTTATATTCACCTGTATATTATGCATGCTCTCTAAGAGTACTAAAATTTTAGAGAAAAAATAAATTAATGTCCATGGTCAGTAGTTACTTTACCTAAGTTAATTTCATTTTATAATTCTAAAACCTACATTTCCTGTTATGGCCTAGTAGCAGACTATACAAACTTAGATATTTTAAGTGTAATACGTTTTTAGCTTTAGTTTCAAAAACAAAACACCAGAACTGAAACATTTCTCATTTTTTCCATACCTGAAAACTTATATTAAATGTGATGTGCAATTAAAACAGTTCATTTTTATGACAAGTTATAAAAACCTTTGAAAACAGGGTGTTTATACTGAAAGTTTAGACAAACCAATCACTACAGCATTTCTAAAAGCCAGACTCTCTAGTGAAAATTTCTTCAGACAACATATTTGCTTTTATGAGATAGTTGTAGCGTTCTTTGTTTTTGTTTTTTTTCCCTGAAGGATTTTAAGATGACATACCTTCTTCATGGAACAGAGTGGCTAAACTTGTTTATTATAAAACAATTATAGAGCTATATATAGAGATATGTATTATACAGTGTGTGTGTGTATATATATATATAGTGTGTATTTAATGTATTATATGCCTGTACACATATATACACACACAGATGCACACACTGGGCGCATCTACTCAAGACATTGCTATGGCAACATAGTGTCAGCAGGCACTAACCATGCTGCTGCTGCTGCTGCTACTGCGCAGAAGGAATGAGCTATTGTGCAGTAGGGTTGGATATGACCCGTGTGCTGCCAACACTATACAGTACAGGTGGGTACTGCATAGTAATTTAGTACTTGCTAGGGCAAAAGCAAGTACTAAAGCAAGTACTAAATAACTGCACAATACCAATTGCACAGTGGTGTGCACGTATAGATGTGCCCACTGGGTGTGTCTACATGTACCGCTATGGTGCCATTGTTATTGCGCTGTCATTTAGTACTTCCTTATGGGAGAACTAAAAGATGGCGCAGTAACAGCCCATAATGCATGGTGTGCACTGTTATTTTTAGGAACTCTGTCACCATAGCAATGGGCCATAATGAGGGAGCCCGTTGCTATGGCAATATAGCTGCAGCATCATGGTTTTTGCCCACAGATGTTACAACACTGTAGTGCTTTGCTACAGCGACGTACTGTCACAAGTAGATGCACCCACACTGTATGTTCTTGCAGAACACCATATTTTCTCACATACAACACACCTCCAAATAACACACACACACTGTGTTCAAACAGTGATTCTTTCTTTTTTTTGAAGAAAAAAAAGATCTTTCCTTGAAAATACTGGGTATGATATTTTCCTTGGGAGAATACAGGCAGCTGGGGTGTAAAGGAGGGGAAAAGGAAAACAAAATACTGGGGCTGCTCTGTTAACCCCCTAGCTGCAGGACACTACAGGTACACAGTGAAAATGCTTGATCCCTCTTTCTCCTCTTAAGCTGATCTGGGTGGGCAGCTAGCAGTGCTTCCAAGTCAGCTGAAGGCCCAGTTAAACCACAGAGTGGAGCTGAGCCCCATGTTCCAGGAAAGAGGTTTCTGGAGCACAAAAGTCTGCTGGGAGAAAGACACACTGTCTGCAGTCAGCAGAAAGGGAGTCTCATATGATCATTATGCTGCTCCCTGTGAAGCATGTACAACTTTACTTTCGCTCCCCTCATCCTAGCAGAGGCTTAAACTGCAGAAGCTGCTGTTACCACATTCCTCACTTAATGCACACACTCCAATTTCTAGCAGCTGATTTTTGCGGGGGGGAAAGGTTTACAGATACTGTAAACCCTTCAGTTTTTGCTAGTTGTTTTTTTTGGGGTGGGGGGGTTGGGTTTGTTTTGTCTAATTAGAAACACATCTGTTTAGCATGGTCTTGATCTCATCTCTGAACAGGAGGATGGACAAGATCCCTTAGCTTCATTTATCTACGATTCAATGATTTCATTGTTCACATTCAAATTCCATAACATCCAAGTGTTACCATTGATACAGATGGCTTTATCTACCAAATCGGCTGAGCTTAAACCATCCCTTCTCAACCTTTTCAGTGTCTGGGCACCATATGGCCACTTTCTGAATGCAGCAGTACCCTGACCTAAGAGCCACTGTTGGTGCTGCCTCAGTTTACTTCAGTGCTTTTCATCTGGGCTCTGCTGAAAGGCTGCAAAGCTCTGGTGAAACTGCCCTCTGCTGCAAAGCCAGCCCAGAAAGCACTTTCCCATGTGCATGAACTCTTCCTGCATTAGAGCTTCGATTACCCAACAGGAGCTGCTCCACACTGTGCTGCTCTTTCTGGTCCACCACCCTCAGTACTTCTTGCAGAAACAGAAGGAGAAAGGTTAGTTCCACCCATGCTTGTTTCTCTATGGATAGTTCAAGTCCCTGAAAAGGACTGGATCCAGGCCACAACACAAGGAATCATCAGCAAGAAGGTCAATGGAGTGCATCCCCTTCCCCAGGCTGTATGCCACGCTGCTTATCCCCTTTCATCTTACCCTTTGCCCTCCTCCCCTAGGCATACCAGAGGTAAGCTCCTCTCCCTCCCCTATTTCCCCTGCTCTCCCTCCACTCGATCTGTCACTGGCAATCACTTCCTTCCCCTCCCCCAGAGAGGGGAGCAGTGATCTGCAGCGCCCCCATGCCACCAAGTTGCAGGTGTCCCTGCTGCCACTCTAAAAGTTGAGTACCACTGATTTAAGTTATAAGTATATAAATGCAAAGTAGAGAGGATTTTGTCTTTGCTAAACCTGTTTGCTTGTGTTATCTCTAAGTATTTGTCTATCATTTTTACACATAGAATAATATTCTATTGTTCTCAAGGTACATTTCTGTTGAACTATCTTCTGGGGGGCAGGGGGGAGGGGGGGTTGTTGTTTGTTTCATATTGCCAATTTCAGGACAGTAAGTGAAGGGAAACATATAAACACCCTGGGTTAAAGAAAATGAATTAAATAGCATAGTTGCTGATATAGCCTGGTCAGATTTACCTGTTTGCTATGCCATAATACATATTGGGCTAAAAAAATAAAAATTCCCCATTTTTAGTTTTAAAATTCTTCTATCCCTGCCCCAACTTCCATGAACAATGTTTAGCAGAGAAAGGGTTTCTCTTGCTATTTATTTTAGTGCTGTTAGCAAACACATTGTAGACACAGCGTTTTGGGGAACAGACTGTGAAGTGCCTTGGGGAACAGACCTACTTATGCTGGAACAAAAGACATAAATCATTATTTCTTAGTGGGAAAACAATTACTATAGGAAGAAAAGCAAAAGCTCACCCTCTATAGCACACTACACTGGCTCTTACATTCTCCGTAGGAGTGTTTTGCTAACCCTAACCCCTGTTGCACAGGACAAGAAGTAACAAGCAGTATGGACAATTTGGTGTAATTTTTTTTGCATTGTCTTAAGACTAAAGTCATAGATAGTGAATTCATTCATCAGACTACACTTAAATTTTTGTGAGAGATCAGAGGTCGGCAGGTTGAATTTCCTGCTGGTTCTCATTATGGCAGAAGGTTGAAATCAGAAAGCAAACCAGACTTCTGAGTGATTTGTGGAATGCTCCACCATGAAAAGGTATCAATATGCTTCTTCCCTAAAGCTAGCCAGTCAGTTATTTCTGTGGGAGAGGGGCAGTCAAGTATCTGAGAAAATTATTTTTCTGTGATAGGATGCTAGGCCAGAAAAAGATCAAGATATGTGTGTCCTCCAATAAAGGACTGCAAGGGAATCCAGCAGAAAATATTGACTTATTCTGGCTTCTGCCTACAGTTTCTTTCTGCACGAACACTTTCTGCCATACAATTTCTGCATAGTGTCTCCTTTATACTAATTTCCTCTACAGTAACTGAATTGTCACAAAGATCAATCTTACAATAAACATTTTAACATGCATTAGTCATGAGAAATGAAAGAGATTGCAAAGCACTAATATACATCCAGAGTGACTGTCTTTAAGGAAGTACCATTACAATTCAGTTCCAAGTGGGGAATTTTAATATTCTTCCTCTTCTATTTCTTTTTCCCTTGAAGAAAGCAACGCATCAGGATACAGTGTTCTTTATAGGGCTATAGATCAAGATTTGCTTGTTCCCATTTTAATTAAGAAATAACAATTTAGCATCTAAATGTATTCCGACTTTTAAAAGGTAAGTTTTGGGGGATCCTGATTTTTAAATTATTGGCATT
>NW_017729032.1:195592160-195622209 GCF_001723915.1 Gavialis gangeticus
TCTTTATAGGGCTATAGATCAAGATTTGCTTGTTCCCATTTTAATTAAGAAATAACAATTTAGCATCTAAATGTATTCCGACTTTTAAAAGGTAAGTTTTGGGGGATCCTGATTTTTAAGTTATTGGCATTAAAATTTAGCAGGCATGCACTCTTGGAAACAAAGAAAAAACAAAAGGTTCAGGGCAAAACAACTTTTGCCTTTTTTAAGCTATTGTATCCTCATGCTAATGTATTTTAAGACTATTCTAACTTCCCCCCTCAGCCCCCAGTGAGAATTTAGATCTAAGCAGTCAATCTTCAGGACTAAACTAAGATCACTTCACTAAGAAACCATTTTCATTGAACACAACATTTGCTGTCAATCAGCAAGATTGTAATTACAAAATAATGAATGCCTTATGGACCTAGTCTAAAAATACTTTGACATCTAAATCACTGACTGAAAGTAAGAGCTCAAACACTACAAAGAACCTTCCAGATTCACATGAATAAAGTTCCTGAGACAACTGAATGATAAAAAAAAAAAAAAAAAAAATTCTTGTCAATCAGAGAGAATTTATTCTGGTTAGACTGCATCTGCAAATCTAGAATGCACTGGCACACTATGTGATCTGACTACAAAGAATGAGGGCGTTTACCATACTGGTGAAGTAGTTTTACATGAGTGTTCAGATAAGATGTTTTAGCATGGTAGGTTAATAGACCAGCTGCATCTGAAAACCTATCTTAAAATATGAACTGTGACCAGTGGCAGATAATTTTAAATCATTTTTTAAAAACTGTCGTGCTTTCCATTTTTGTTCATAAAAAGATTGTTCCTTCCTTTTAAAGGAATACGTGACCCCTAATTCCCTAATTAAAAGAGAAAAGCATGTGTGTATGTGTGCATGTGTATAGGTGTGCACATACACAACTGTCTACCACATCCTGTGTATGTTCACATGACTGACTTTAAGCTATGTAAATTTAGACTAGGAATGGCATGTGCAGCCTTTTTGCTGCTCCCAGGAGCCATGTGGGGACCTGAAATAAGTAACTCCAGGTGGGGAGATGGGCAGGGTAGCCTGATTGCGGGGAGGAGGAAAGTTTTGGGGGCTAAAAATAGCCCAGTCAAGGTTGTGGATGATGGAGGAGGGAGGGAGTAGCAGAGGCTGGTAGTTCCCCAGGGCTGTCCTGCTGGTAGCATTGCAGGGTTGTGCTGGTAAGGTGTATAGGCTTTCATGAGATTGGAGTAACCCAACCTTGATCTAAATGCATCTACTTAGGTCAACTCACTTAGATCAGGCATGCTATTTTTGCAGCAATTTAAGCCCTCTGCAAAATTATACAACTGGGCATTTAGATCGACCTAACTCTGGTTAGGTCAATCTAAATACAACTCTTGTATATACTGTGTTAATGCAAGTGTGTGCATGTGTACATGAAGCAAAACATTTGCCTTCTACCACTCTCAACATTTCACAATTGCTGGTGCACCATTTTACTCTTCTTCGGCAATCCCTCACAGTAGAGGACGATGGCCTTTCATGATTATCTTATCTATGCGTCTGAAGATAGCTGATGACACACTCTTGGATGTGTGTTTCCATGTTAGGGCAGAGGGGAGGGGTGGCACTGGGTTCTTGATTTGGTTCACGATACACTGTTTCTGTCGGTTCTGCTTTTTCATCTTCTGTTGGTGTTGCCAGATTGCAAAGTAGTGAGATTCCTGCAGCATTTTTCCTCCATTTGGGGTGGTCCTGGGTGATAGTCTCCTATGACTTGACATCAATGTTGTATTTTTTTTTAAGCTGGCTTTGAGGATGTCCCTGAAGCACTTTCTCTGCTCTCCTCTTGAGCGTATGCCTTAATCCTGCTCCCATCACCATTAGCTAGTCACCAAAGGGCTTAAGGAATGTGCCACAAAAACTGTTTTCATGGAAGATCCCTGTGTGTGACTTCTTTTATCATGGAGAAGCTGCTGCACATCAGCTTCCACATGGCTCTTGACAGAATGGGAGCCAATGCCAAGGAGACCAAGACAACTGAGTCTTCATCTGCTGCAGTCTTCATCTGCCTTTGCAGCCACTGAGTCTAACAACTTCTTCCACCTGATCTGCCATTAAGGACCTACAGACCCATGACTAGGGGCTGGGCAGGCTTATTATAGTGGCAACCTGTACTCACCATGTCACGTTCCACTATCCACCACTTCTGGATGCTCTGGGTAGCAGTACAACTCTGTCCCACAGACCATTTTACTATTGCATGAGTGACCATAGCCTATAATCATCTGCCTGTGCATTTGATTTGTCTTGTCTATGGTTAAGTGAAGTTTGTTAATTCAAGTTTATACGATGAAGTCTGTACATGCAGGAGATTACTTGAGTCTGTACATGCAGGATATTTAGTTTAAAAAGTGCTTCTCTTGATATTTTAGACCACAAGCAGGCTTCCACAAAACATTACTTATGCAGTAGTAGTAAGAAACCTAAAATCATATAACTGTTTAGGGTGTGGCATGTGGTCCTCAAGGAATCATCTGTGATGCCTCTCATTTAGCCTGAGCTCAGGCAGACTGCTCAAACCATCCCCAACTGACATGTTCCTAATTAGGTCACATAAGTGAGAGAGGGGAGGGCTGCACAGTATTTGGAATCCTGTCCTGAGCCTCTTAGTAAACAGGAAGTAGAACAAAGAGAAATGGTCAAGAAGGAGATGTTGGGTCTGATCTTGGTATCAACTTGATATAAAGAAAGACTTCACTGCAGTTACAACATGTAAAGCAAGCATAAGTGAAATCTGAAGCAGGTCCCTTGTGTCAAAGCAAGGAAATTCACAGCATAATTCTACTGAAATATTCTGACATTATATTGCAATAATTTCCTCATGATTTTTCATGTTCACAATATTTAAGATATGATGTTTTTTAATTTTTTTTTTTTTTTTTACTTTGTTGAACCATTTGGGGAAGCTGCTCTCTTCCTTTTCACTAAGCATCATTACTAAAGGCCAGGTACATACACTATACTTTTACTAGTGTAAGTGATCAGAAACTGGTCTATACCCCTAACAGAAGAGAAGTTAGGCACACAGACTAGTTTAAAAATGGTGGAATCAGGTCTAAGATTTGCAGCACTTCCCTTTCACACCAAAGAGCAAACCTGTCCTATTAGCTACCGAACTAAACTATGTCGCTTACAGAAAACAGTGCATCTTAGACTGATTTAACCTCAGACTTTTTTAATGTACTTAGCCAAAGTCTATTTTTATCCAAGTTTATTTAATCCCCTCAACTATACCAAAAAAATGTAATGTTCAAGTTGTTTGTCTACAAAAATGGACCTCACTAGCCAAAGAACATGATTAAAGGAGATAATTTCCAATGCCTACACTCAGTAGCACAAAATGGTAAATAACCACAGTGAATACTGGTGGTCTAATAATCACGTATGATGTATGTTATATTCAAATTCTTCTTCAATTTCATGTTCAGCATTGCACAACTGGATGATTCATTCTGATTTTCTTGCAAATCTATGAGACCTCATTATTTGAAACATTTTATTCTAGGAGTGCCAGGAGACATCACATTTAAAGGCATGTGCCTTGCCCCCAAATGTTTGCAGTTCTGACAATTCTTCATAGAGGTGAAAGGCCAAAACAGACAAAATATGATCTCATACAAATGCTATTTTTCATGCTTTACATGGTAAATTTAATAATACAATAGACATCTTTATTTTGTCTTAATACAGAAGACAACATACTATTATTACAAATGGATTATATCTGCATTGAGGAGTTTAAATTTATTTAAAAATCTGTTAAGCAATTAAAGACACAAATTAAAAGGATCAACGTTTGTGTTCAAACAGTACTATAAGAGATTAGCAGCATTGCAAAAGGGAAAGAAATGGCTGTTGTTGACAAAACATTAATTCTTGATCATTCTTTCAATGTCTCAAAAAAGAACTTGTCTTCAGAGGTGTAGTTTTGTTAGTTAGTGACAATTGATGAATGCTGGTAAGCCACTAACTGCTCTGAAAGGGATGGAAAACTCTGGCATCTTATTAATGAGGTTCCTCCTCTACTGAGTTATGCAAAATGGCTAATTTACATTTAATGCTTTACGTATTTTCCACAAAATTTCAGAGTGGCATAGTCTGCATAAAAACAGAGGAGGAAACTCTCATTAAAGCTACAAAAGCTTTCCTCATTAAAAACTTAGTCCAATAAATCCCTATTGCAACTTCCTTGACAGGCCTTTTTCCCCTTTTTATTTAAGGTTCTCCTCATAATTAGCCTGCTTCTCTTTTGTGTTTTACAGTATCTTTGTACTTCTATATTTTATTATGGCTGTGCGCACACATTCAAATAACCTGAGAGAATTATCTCAGGTTTTGTCTCCTGATAGAAAAACTTGTCCAGAGACATACGTATAGATGGAGACATTCAAATGCGAAGGCCCTGAAAAGTAGAGAGCTTTCAGTGCTGGCACTCTGCAGTCAGTGGGGAGGAGTCCTGTGCACACACCTCAGTGTGCTCTGCAGACTCCCTTGGTCTGCCTCATAACAGATAGCAGCAGTGTAGTGCCTAGGGTAGCCCTGATTATCTGACCCAGATTGCCCATGGTCAGCCTACATTTCCCTGAAGCACAATATGTGAAGAGGGCATGTTCTGCTCCCTACTGGAGTAGCAGAGCCCAGCCAGACAATCTTTCTGGGATGAGGGGGAGATACTGGGAGACTATGTTCTCTTCTGAGATGGCTCTTCCAGGAGAAACTGCATATCTGTACAAGGGTGGTGATTCTTTGCATTGCCTTACTGGCCAGAAAGCAATTATTTTACTTACATCTGATCCAAATATCTGAAGAAAACCTGCAAGATTTCCTTTAGTCTTAGAATCATAGAAAAGTAGGGTTGGAAGTGACCTTAGGAGATCATCTAGTCTAACCTCCTTCTCAGAACAGGACCATCCCCAATTAGATCATCCCAGCCAAGACTTTGTCTAGCCAGGTCTTAACAACCTTCAAGGATGGAGATTCCACCACCACTCTGAGTAACTTCCAGTGCTTTACTACCCTCCTAATGGGAAAGTTTTTCCTAATATCTATCCTAAACTTTTCTTGTTCCTTGTTTTGTCATCTCCCACCACTGAGAAGTCTAACTCCATTCTCAGGTAGTTGAAGGCTGGTATTAAATTCCCCCTCGGTCTTCTCTTCTGGAATAAATAAGCCCAGTTCCCTCTGCCTCTCCTCAGAAATCATGTTCCCCAGCCCTCTCACCATTTTCATTGCTGTCTGCTGGACTCCCTCCAATTTGTCTACATCCTTTCTGTAGTGGGGCCCCCAAAACTGAACACAGCACTCCAGATGTGGCCTCACCGGTGCTGAATAGAGAGAAAGGATCACTTCCCTTGATCTGCTGGCAACGCTCATATTAATGTAGCCCAGTATGCTGTAAGCCTTCTTCACAACAAGGGCACACTGTTGGCTTATATTGAGCTTCTTGTCCACTATAATCTCCAGGTCCTTTTCTGCAGAGCTGCACCTTAGCCAGTCAATCCCCAGCCTGTACTGGTGTATGGGATTATTTTGTCCTAAGTGCAGGACTTCACACTTCTCCTTTTGAACCTCATGAGATTTCTTTTGGTCCAATCCCCCACTCTGAATCCTAGCTCTACCCTCCAGTGTATCTACTACTCCTTCCAGTTTGTTATTGTCCACAAATTTGCTGCAGGTGCACTCCATCCCATTTCAGATCATACTAAACTAAACTTGCCTCAGGGTAGACCCCTGGGGCACTCCACTAGATACCAGCTGCCAATTAGACTTCGAGCTATTGATTACTACCCTTTGAGCCCAATAATCGAGCCAGTTTTCTGTTCATCTTATAGTTCATACATCCAACCCATGCTTCTTTAGCTTGTGTGTGAGAATGTTGTGGGAGACCATGTCAAAAGTCTTAAGTCAAAGTATATCGCATCCACTGCTCTTCCCACATCCGAAGAGCCAGTCATCTCATCACAGAAAGCAATCCAGTTGGTCTGGCATGACTTGCCCTTGGTGAATCCTTGCTGACTGTTCCTAATCAGACTTTATCAAATATACACCTTCCATCATTCATTTAGCTAATGTAATTGCTACAGAGTTGTTATTCCTTTTAATGAGAAAGTGTTAGTATGTCTTGCAATATTAGCACAAAGAAAACATAATGATATTAACCCTAGAATTCCATAAATTACTTATTTTCTTGAATCTGTCTTACAAAACCTGCCAATATTTCTTCAACATCTATCTTTCCCTCCATTCCTAACTATAGAAAAACCTTTGTTTATGCACATGCCATATCTCATTTCAATTACTTAAGTCACCTCTCTTTTCCATTTTGTGCTTTTTTTAACTATTCATATTGTAATAGCACTCAAAGGTTACAGACAGAAGTAACATTTGAAATGTTTTAGGTTTGGAAATGTTTTAAAAAGGTGATGTTTCAGCCATGGGACAAACATAGAGCCACTCTGGTGTCCAACATCTGGACTGTTTAAAAATTATCTAAAGCTACAGTGTGCTAGAGGAGGCTGCAGTCAGTGCTATTCGGCTCAACAGAACAGAAAGGGTAGAGGAAGGGTAACAGTGGGGACAGTGGTGAGGTTTGGGGACCCTGAGCCAGGGTGTCAGGGTTCAGGAGTTTGGAAGGTGTTGAATGGGTCCAAGTGAAGACCCAGAAGCACCCTGAGACCTGGCAATGCTCTGGGCACAAGAGAGGGGTCCTGAGCACTGGGAGTGTCCCTGGACCCAGAAGCACCCTGGAGGGGCCAGGCCTAGGAGTGAGGCTGGTAGGCTGTCCTGACAGTCTGTGTTAGGCTGCTCCCTTGTTTTCCTTGTCTCCACTGTGGTGGAAGAGGCAGCACAGCAGTATTGGATTCTTGAGGACTTATGGGTCCCTTGTCCCCACGCACATATAACAAGAAATAAAGTGCTTCAAAGCACTATCTCTTTTCAAGAGGTGCTGTTTTGGAGAACTTCAGCCACTCTTGGACCACTTCAGAATAAATCTACATCTATACTGTTGGCCCTCTGCAGTGTTTCAAAGGTGCTTGGAAAATTTCAGAAACTACTTCTGTCTGTATCCAAAGGGGTTCATTAAAATCAAGATTATCCACTTGTGTTAGATTTTGTACAAACACCTACAGAGACATGAGCATGCTTTGAACCATATGCAAACTTACAGGACAGAAAGTTGGAGAACAGCAATACAGTATAAATGGGAAATAATCAGGGCAGTGGCATTTTCATTCTAAGTCTTTTTTTAATATTCTCTTTTCCCATTTGTCTTAAAGAAGGAGTGTGAGAGGGAAAAGCTTCATGCTGCAGGGTTGCGGAGGAACGAGAGGAGTGAGATGAAGGAAACCAACCAACCAGTGGTAATACAACAAATGAGAAAGAAAAAAATGCCTCTTCCTCCTCTTCTACCACACTATTCAGAATTATGCAGCAAACTATGTTCTTAGTTCCCACATTGGCACTCTTGGGGACCCCATGCCACAAACAAACTTGGTCCTCACTTTTAAGGCCTTACAGTCCAGCCCCTAGTATTCTAATGACATTATATTATCTTTTTCTAGTATCCTGTTTTTCATAACTCCAGCTGAAACTACACACACAAGAGGTAGGAGATTCTCTTAAATCTCATCATGTAGCAACCCAGCAAGGTCTTCATTTCAAGCTGAAGAGCTTAGCAAAAACATGGAATGGGGTTGATTATTATCTAGCTGATTATTGGGGCTGGGATTATTTGCAATTATTGATTGGGATTATTGTCTAGTTAATGGGGCTGATTATTTACTGGAAATAAACATAACCCCAAACATAGGGTGTTCAATGCAAAGAGTGCTGGCCAAAGTGTATACTTGGTTTACACTGCAAAATTCTGCCAGCATGTCAATACTGACCAGGAGCATGAACCCCCGTGCTCCTTCACACCTCCCCCTGCAAAAAACCCAACCCACCACCCATTGTGTATGGAAGGAAAACACCCTGGCGTGGACATAATTATTCCAATAGAAGAGTGGTTTTATTAGCTTGGCTTCTATTGTTCAGGGAACAAAAAAACTCTTGCCACAAGCAGCAAGTACACTAAGGAGCTCTGTAGAGCATCTGTGATGTGGCCGTGTTGTCATGCATCCTGGGACAGGGATGTAAGATCTGGAGTGAATGAAAATGCCTGTGTTCCCCTGAGTTGCACACAGCGCTGACCATCTCTCCCTGTCTTCCACCACCCTTGCTTTCTGAAGAAAAACTGACTAGAGATTTTTCAGGGAAAGAACTTTGCTTTAGACAGAATAGTTGCCATTCTCCTTCTCCCAAAACTACTGTCTCCTTTACACTATTTTTCATGCACAAATCTTTTCTTCCCTGTGATGTAGAGAGGGGTTTTTTGGCCCACTGTGTCTTCTGAGTAGAGTCTTCAGCTGAATTAAAACTTGTTTTGAATACACAAGATTGAATCTGCTAGCATCCCCAGCCTATCAAAGACATTCTGCATTGTTCTGCTCCTCCTCAGTATTGAGTAATCTCCATCCCAGTTTTGTACCATTATCGAATCTCATCATAAAACCTCAAATTGCTCTCTCTTTCTGCATTTCTTTATATATGAGCAAGTGACCTCAATAAATATTTCATAAATGTATACAGAAAATAATAAAATATTGTTAAGTTAGCTTAGGTCTACTAATATACTGTTGTAGTAGATCCCCCACAAGCTCATTAAGTGTTTTCTAATTAAGTATATGGGAAGCCATTAAGAAAAATTAAAAGTGTATTTAAATGAGATTAAAAAATGTTTAGAATTGTGTATGTCAGGGGTCTACATTAATGTTTGTATGCTAAAGTTTAGTCTTTTGATACTAGAAAAGGAAGTAATTAAGCTCTCATATCAAAATCAATGTTAAATGATAATGGAGGATTTTTAAGGAAAAAAAAACCCTGTTTATAGCCACTGTTTATATCTTAATTTAGCCTTCAAAGGTGTTTTAATATGAAGAAAACAACAGTCTTTGTCAGCAAGGAGAATGAGAGTTGGATAAACTGCTGAGAAAAAAAATGGAAAAAAATAATGAACCACTGTGAGATCTTTGAGCATTCATGTTTCTTTCCATCTTTTTTATCAAATTGAAAATCTGAGAGAGACTTCAGTGAAAAGATGAGAATGCATAAGAAAACACTTTAGAGATCACTTTCAAGTTCTGGAACCATTTATGGCTTAAACTACATTTACTGAAATCTGAAACTGCATTCAAGAGTTTGAGATGAATCAGGAAATGAATTTAACAGTCTACCCTCACAACTGTAGATAGTAACCAACTACTTGTCAGTCCTGGCATACTCATATGCACACACACATCTCAGTGTGCTGCCCCTTTTCAGGCATGGTTGAACAGATTTCTGAAACCGAGGTAGTAACTGGCTCTGCTAAAACTAATGTTATAAGAGGGTGGATAATAATTGGTCCCATGAAACAAAGCTATGATACACTGCATGCTAATAATTCTGTTGACTGGTAGTATGGATAGAGAAAAAAGTAATATTTAGATTTAAAAAAATATTGGCTGTGTATCAAAAGACCTTCAATTAAGCAAAATTTAATATGATTTTTCCTAATGATGCATGACACCATACCAGATACCATAAATGATGAAGACTGAAAACAGCTGATGTGTAAAACAAACCAAACCAAACCAAACCAAAATATTTCATAATTGTGTACAATCTTTTTTTTTTTTTTTTGGCTTGAACATGCTGAATCCCTAACAGCTACGAGGACAGACATGAGTCACATTTGATTCTTTCCTTGAACTGTTCTCTACTCTTTGCAGGAAATAAAAATAATAAGACCATGAAAGGACACTTTGTCCAATGAGGTGAATGCATTTATATGCAGAGGGGTATTTGTAAACAATTGTCATTGTCCTTGCAAGCTTTACACGATGACTTTTGAAGGCATGTATGCATAATAGAAACCAACATCAGTGATCATGGATGACAAGGCCCACTGTCTTATGAAGGGGGGCTGCTGATAGAAGAACAAGCTATTCAGATTAATTAATTTATAATGGCAAATTGTTAATAATGAGATTGAGTAGATAGATCTTGATTAAAATGTTTAAAATAGCCATCTGAAATGGTTATCTGCTAGAAATCGTGCTAATTACTTCTAGGTTTAGCTAGGGACCACAGCAAATGTAGTCCCATTGTTATATTATGATCTATATAGGACTTTCAGTTGTCCTTTATATCACAGCACAGAATACTTTTTCAATTACTTCTTAGTGTCTATATTCATTTTTAATTATTTGTATGCAATTTAACATAATGACAAAAATAAAAGGAAATAGTGAAAGACCGCATGTATATATATTACCTATCAAAAAGAAATTGATCTTGACTCGCTGTGCATATGAAGAGACAAAAAATGTTATACTGTGTTAAGAATGGGAGGACTTGATGCACATCATTTGTTGCGTAGTAACTGTTCTTTATGTTTGCTTGTATCTAACAGTAAGTGGAAGCTAACTCATGGTAACTTAACCTTTCATTCAAGGTTAAGCTACCGTAGGTCTAGTTTTAATTTACCTCATTGCAGGAGTGGACACACAAAAGAAGTTACTACAGAGCAGCTGACCAGCAATAGTGCTCTGCTAGTCCCTTTTAACTTGGAATAATTTGATCATTTGTTCACACCCTATGTTATGTCAGTTTTATCCTGCTTTACACTGAAGCCAAACTGAAATGCTGCAAGGATAAATCAAGAATATAAAGTTATATTAACAAATGTAGTTTGACAATATGCAATACATTGAGTGAAAAAAAGTTTGTAATCTAATATTAAGCACTGAATCTAATACATCACTGAAAATGTGAAAGCCAGTACCCTGTCAACAGCTGCCTGGTGTAGGGCCAGCTACATTTTTCAATCCATAAATTGTATTCTTGTTGTAATGCTGTATTTCAATTAATAGTTTTGCTCTATATGAAGAAATATATTCATTAAACGATAGCTTTCTCTGAAAAAAAAATTGGATGGGCAAGTTAACTTCTATGATTCTAGAACATCCAGAAAGCATGTAACAGAGTTCTAGGTTTTCAGCTGACACAGAAAGCAAGGAAAGGTGCTCAGTATGAAAACAATAGTATCGCTCGATGATTTTCAAGGCAAGAACAGGGCCTACATGCAATAGTCTGAGAAAACTGTTGCTTAGGTTTTCAATTGTTCAAAAATACAACAGTACACCAAGTGAAGTGTTTAACTTAAGACATTTACCTATAATTTCATAACTTGGGTGTTCATTGACCAATTGTAAAACAGTCTGCTATACTTATCTTAAGGCATCCTAATCATTTTACTTTGCACTAAACACTGTAAATTCTTCTGGGTCCCAGTCCAGTGAATTCAGTGGAACTGTTCACATACTCAAATTGTTAAATGTTTGTGAGATGAGGCACTTTTTATGTCATGTACCTCATCTGTGCAATTAGCTGACAGCATTTTTTTTTGCTTGAAAGCAAATTAGCATCACATAAATAAGTTATGTAAAACTATATTACTTTTACTTGCAAATTAACATACCCACAAAGACCTGTATCATTTCCTTGGCTGGGATCACAGAATGAGAAAATACTTATGTCAAGTTGTGCCTTCAGAGTGTACTTTATTGGTAAACAACTTGCAGATACATTTTTAATAACTTTGTTCTAAAGGACGTACCTAATTTGACCATGAATGCGAACTGTGTTGAAATGATGGATTCCCTTTTTCATTTCTTTATTATTAAATCATACTCACTATTGTAATTCAATAATTACTTGTTGTAAGTGGCCTTCTGGAGGTGAACAAAAACCAGTTAGCATTCCAAATGAGACCGTTTGGATTCTGCAATGCTAACATACATTTTCAGGAGTTATAGACATGAATTTTTTCTGATGAACATCACAGAGGTGGATAAGTGTGTAAACTGTAGGCCAGCATACTAACAACACATAATATATAATACTATACTAATATAATACTAGTTAATATAATACTAGCTATCATTAATAATGCTATTAATATTAATAATGTAACATTAGTATAAAAGCCTAATATATTTTCTTCCCTTTTAGTCAGAAAATTTCTGCAGTTAATCAGCTTCGAAACCAGATTCTGCATGCTCTACTTTTATTTAACAGCAGAACTTTCCTTGTGGATATGCATGGAACTACATATAAAATAAAGCAGGACTCAACCAGGGCAAGGAGGGCAAAATCAAGTGCTAAATAATTAAACATTAGTCAATTAAGGCTCTAAAGAAAAAGCTAAAATAAAAAATTAAAAGGCACCAACATTTTCTTTGAGGAATGTAGGCATAGATTTGAGTGGAGCCTGTGAAAAAAGTGTAGTTGTCTAATTATGACGGAATTTATTTTGATAAAAATAAAATGCAGCTTGTGTTTTATAGTCAAAATCCAAAGCAATAAGTATGACAATAAGTATGACTGGTACCACAGTTATTCTATTCTGGTAAAAACCTTGGGATATTTCAAGAAATGTGAAAATGGGAACCAACTGCCAAAGAAAGAATGCATACATAGAGAAAATGGATTGATTACCACTAGGTTTTCTTCATTTAAAAAAAAAATCATTGCAGGATTTATTACCATTACCTTAGCTGGAAGTTTGAGATAAGTTTACTAGCATGGATCTATGCCTCATATATCCTGATCATTGTTTTCTAGAACATCATGGTTAAACCTAGCTAGGGTGACCATACATCCTAGTTCGGCCAAGGCAGTCCCCTATTTTCTAGGCCAGTCCCAGCTGGCTGATCAAAATCTAAACAGAAGTCCTGAATTGCAGAGGCTTAGGGTGCAGTCTGGCAGGGAGGCAGAGGAGCCTGGTGTGCCAGGCAGCTCTGTTACGCTGCTGGATTAGACCTGCGCCCCTGCCCACTAGTTTCTGCCATTGCCTACAGCAGGTCCATTGACTTGGGGGGAAGAAGGGAACAGTGTACCAGACATCCTGGATTTCCTTATGGTCACCCTAAACCTAGTTGATGATTCAAAATAAAGGTAAAAGATGGAATTTTGTACTATCACTTAAAGTTAAGGACTTTGGAAGAAGAATGCATTAGCCTTATTATCCAAACATATGAGTTTCATAGATTTCATAGACATTAGGGCTGGAAGGGACCTCGGAAGATCATCGAGTCCAGCCTCCCGCCCAAAGGGCAGGAAGTAAGCAGGGATCCCAGCAAGATAAGCATCCAATTTGCTCTTGAAGGTGTTCAATGTAGGTGCTCGAACCACCTCCAATGGAAGGCTGTTCCAGACCTTGGGGGCTTGGACAGTAAAGAAATTCTTCCTTATGTCCAGCCTGAAACAGTCTTGTAGTAGTTTGTTACCGTTCAACCTTGTCATCCCTTGGGGTGCTCTGGTGAACAAACGTTCCCCCAGATACTGGTGGTCACCCCTGATAAACATATAGGTGGCCATCAGATCACCCCTGAGCCTGCGCTTTTCCAGGCTAAAGAGCCCCATGGCTCTCAGCCTGTCGCCGTAAGGTCTGTTTTCCTGACCTCTGATCATGCGTGCGTGGCTCTTCTCTGGACTCTCTCAAGCTTCTCCACATCCTTTTTGAATTGTGGAGCCCAAAACTGAACCAGTACTCTAGCTGGGGTGTAGATTGTCAGGGCCGGCTGACTTGAAGGTATCCAGCCTCTCAAGGTGTTCCTTCATGAGGTCAGCATTGATGGAGGGCAGGGGATCTCCCTCACCTGGACCTCCCTGTCCCATAGCGGGCATGGGTGTCCCATGGGACCAAAGAAAGACTGATGCAAAATACCCATTTAATAGGTTGGCTTTTTCCTGGGCGTCAGTTGTCAGTTGCCCCGTGGATTTTAACCCAGAGGTTCTCCTGTTGTCCACCCTGGTCACCAATATCAGCTTGCAGGGACGCGTAGCTTTCCTTAACATAAAGAGCTACGCCCCTGCCCCTTTTATCTACACGATCCCTCCTATACAGGGTATAGCCATCTATACCCATGGTCCAGTCATGGGTGGAGTCCCACCAGGTCTCCATTATCCCTATGACTTCATAATTATTTACCTTGGCCTGCTGCCTTTGCAAGGGTTGCTCAGCAGGCCAGCAGTAGCAGTAGTCCTCCCATTCCCCAGCGGGCTTAGTTTAAAGCCCCGTGGAGCGGGTCAGCCCGAGCCCAAGTTGATACAATTGATTCCAAACCCTAAAGTCCCTAAGGCATATCAGAAATGGGAAATGGTCACGATCTGGAGGAAGAAAAAAATGGTTCTCTTGCTCCTTCATACTGTGAATGACAACCAAATAACCCCTCCTGGTCCTTCCTTCTCTCACAAGAAAGAGCTAACAGAGTCAGACTATCAGCAAGTCTAGGCTCACCAGTCTTCAACCTCAAAAGAGACATATGTATTATAAACTCAGACAATCAGGCCTCCAGTGCCTGGCTCTAGATTACAAACAATAAACACATGATTTAAAGACTAGCATGGCTATTTCTATCTACTCATGATTTAAAGACTCCAAGAAACAAAGCAGAAGTTCAAGCCCCTCACTGCCACATTCGTAAGGAATGAAGGAATGTTCTTCTCCTTTCTTTTCTTTCTTTTCCTTCATTAGTGCATATATGTACATGTGTATCTTCACTGTGTATGTGCATGTTTTAGAATTAGTAAATAGGTGATTTGGGATTATAATAGTTTTATTTTAAAACTTCTATTGCATATTATTTAACTAGCCCCTCTGTGTTTAGTCAGTGGAAAGATACTCTGTTAATATGCAAGAGGAAAAATACAAGAAAAAATGGCAATGTGTAAATGTGTAGTAAGGCTGCAAAAAAAACTGGTGAAGTGGGGTTCTGGATAGTACTGATTTAGCTGTATAGGACTTCATTGCATGCATTGGATGACTTCTCTTAACAAGAGGCTAAGACTAGAAGGGACCTTGACTTTTATCCAATGGATACCTATATATTTCACCAACTAAATCAGTGCTCTGCAGTGACTATAACATTGGCTTAAAGTTTAATTGAAATAAAAATTACTTCTTCAATTTCCTCAGTGCAAGATTCATGTATAGTAATTCCTTCTAGGGTTAGTCTCATAAAAAGATTTGTTTACCTAGAGCATTAATTTGGCAATTCGATAATTTGAACCAATTGATTTATTGATCCGTTCTTAATCATGACCTTAATTTTATCACTGCGCTGTTCCATCTTTAATTAGTTTAGGGAAATTGTAGTAAATTAGCTTACTTCCTTGCAGTAATATGCTTGCTTAAGTGTAACCTTGCTGGCTCTTCTTTTTAAATAAATTCTGTCAAAATCCTGGGTACTTCACAGTGAAATATCCAACCTTTCCAGGTTTAGAGGCAAAGATAATTAGAAAAAAAAAATGTGCCTGTGGTACTGTATGGTCAACCAGACTTTTAGAAGTTTTGTGCCACAAATCATACCATAACAATGGACACATACTGAAATAGAATGTGCTACTTTCACATTCCTCACTTTTGAGCCAAACTCAAAATACTATATTGGTATTTCTCCCAATAGACAGATCTTCCCTATGAAGAAACTGGCACTAATCTCCTAATGATTTGCACTATTTTTTCAGTGATACGCCTATGCAATTTATTATATATGCAACAGTATATATACACTGTGGGCAACTCAGCTCCAGTAGTTTCTCCTGTATATCAAATCTGTGAATCACTGGTGAAATCTGCTCCTTTAATGCAATGGAAAATGTATCTAATTTTATTCCATGTTATTTATATATCTGGATATTTTCCTCAATTTTTTCTGTAAACCACATCTTCATAGACCATTTTTAGCTGTGGGAATACCTAAAAGCAGAATTACTACCCTGTGTACAGATTGGGAGAGAGTCTTCATTCAAAAAAAAAAAAAAAGGAAATCAGATGGAGTCTATAACTCCATATGCACCATGCACCAATGTACTCTATGGCTATAGCAAAAAAGGTTTGGAGGCAGTTTGGTTGTGGTGGGACCTGTGGATCCAAATTCACTGGCAAGAACTACCACAAGAGGCAGATGATATTGGGGAAGGAGAAAGCTACGTTCTATGACCTGTAGCAGTGGCAGAAGAAATGTACTCTTACCCCTGTACTGCCACTGGGAGTATTCAGTAAAGAGCAGCACATATTCTGCACCTCTCCTCCTCTCTGTCAGTAGCTCCTCCCAAAGATTTCCTTGCATAATTATTGATTGCTATATGCCCTAAGCAGGGATTTAGCCATATGAGGCTGAATGGAAGAGTTGACTGTGACGGAGGTATATCATGATAAAGGTATATACAATATAAGTAACTCCTGGAGGTTCCATAAAAACTGCAAAACAAAACACTCATTTAACCAGATATTACAGATAATTTGAAAAATGATGGTTAGGTTGTTTTACATCTAGCAGTAACAGTTTTGACAGCTAACATTAACTATACAGTTATTCCGTAACTTTCATTTCTTCAGTAATCTCAGATTCAATTAAATATTTTCACTCTTCTAAGGTCACTGCATTTGTAATATTTCAGGACATTTAGGTTGGTGCATGCCACACCTAGCCTACAGTAAGAAGAAAGATTTAGTATTTTAAATGAGCAATGATGTAATGTTCCCAGTTGTGCCACAAAAGAGGAACAAGGGAGCTCTAAACTGAAGAGAATATGAATTATAGAAACAAAAATTGATATACTATTGAGAGTTGTCTGTATGAACTTGGAAAAGAAAACCCAAGGGATGAGCTGCCCCTTTTGAGAAGGAAAGATACTAATTTTCCTGTCAGTTGTGGTGTTACAGCAACTTAGGGAACAACTGATGAAGAATGAGTAGGTGGAGTATTTAATTCTATTGTGAGAGACATTTTGCAAACCATCACAATTTACAGTGAAAGGCAGTCAATCAAGAGTGTGCTGTTATATGCTCAAAGATTACTCCTTACAAAGCGTAACACTAGTGATTTGTGACAGGCCAGTCTGTGCTGGGTTGATAATGAAAACATTCTCATGAATGGACAGAATGTGGACACTTGAGAGACATGCTCCTCAACCTTTAAAGGTCATTCGCACAGCTACAACATTATTAGATTCTCTTCAGCTATTTCCAAACAAAGTATTACTTATTTCAGCAAGGGCAAAGTAAACGTAAAGGGGCTTATTATTAGTTAGTGAAGCAATGCTCAGAGGTCAATGGCCTTTCTTTTAAATGTTTTTCTGAACCTCACTTCATTTAAACTTCCATTGTTTTAAGTGTGAGTTAACCCTCCTAGAGAACGGATCTCTTGGCCTAATGACAGTCCTGGCATAGATCTCCGTAACTGAATGAAAAAGTACCCAGATAACCAGGGGTCTATTTTTTCTGTTTTCCATGGAAAAATGGAGTAAACCATGGATTTTACCTTTTACCAGAGGTGAAAGCAGATTTCTCATTTTACTGGAGACACCCATGGATTTTTTAAGTTTTGTGATGAGCTGGGAAGGAGCGGGTGGAGGGCAGTCAGGCAGGGGACACCAAGCAGCCTGGAGAGCAGCTCCTGCAGGTACGTTGGAGGCAGGGGCATGGGATTGAGGCCCCCATAGGAAGGTAGAGAAGGAGTTGATCAGGGCTGGGGATGGAGCTGAGGCTGGGACTGCAGGGGCTGCAATGTGCAGCTGCAGGGCCCTGGCAGGGAGCAGGACAGAGCATAGGTGGCTTGTCTGGGGCTGGCTCCCTACTGTTGCATGCACTCATAGGGAGCAGGGGGAACCTGCGCCCCCCAGATCTGTACACAGGGTAAAGTGGGCTGCCCACTGTGGGCTTGGACAGGGCGGGGGCTTCTCCCCATGGCTTCATGCACTCCCAGGGAGCAGAGGAGGCCCGTGCCCCCCAGATCTGTGTGCAGTATGGAGGCTGTACACTGCCCACTTTAGGCTGCTCCCCACCCTGCTGCCCTCCCCCAGGGCCTCCACATCCCAGTGTGTGTGACCTAGCACTGCAGGGAACAGCAAAGGCATGCAGGAAGGTGCCTGCCACTGCAAGCTCTGCACTACCCACGTCCCCTGCATGCAACCCCAGGCCACCACCCCTGCTGCAGCCATGCTGGCAGGGGATGTCTTGCCAGGGCAGTGTGGATGGCGCAGCAGCAGGCAGCTTCCTGTGCAGCTCCGTTGTTCTTTGCAGTGCCGGGTTGCACATTCTGGGCTGTGGAGGTGCCAGGGGAGGGCTGTAGGGCAGAAGCCCACACTGGGCAGTGCACAGCTCTCACCCCATATACACATATGAGGGGCATGGGTGCTCCTGCGTGCATTCCATGGTGGGGAGCAGCCCTCCCCAACCACTCCACTGCAGCAGCCACTGCACCTCCTGCCAGGGACAAGGGGCTATGGACCTGGGTCCCTGGCCCCATAGCTGTAGCAGCTGGGAACCCTCTCCAGCAGGGCTGGGGGAACAGAAGCTGTGGGGTTGGGGGTGAAAGGCACAAGCAGGGCTGAGGAGGGAGAGGCAGAAGCAGGACTGGGGGATTGTTGTGGGGGCAGGGGGGAGTAAGGAGTACCAGCAGGGCTAGAAGGGCTGTGGGGGGTACCAGCAGGGTCAGTGGGGCTGTGGGGGGGGCTTTCATTTTAATCACAGATTTCTGGGGTTTTATCTGAGAATTTGTGACTTTTTATCAAGGAAAACCAGGGTCCCCTGCAGATAAGCTCCACAGTCTTACATGCATACAGGGGGGAAGATGGTTACCACAAATACTTTGTCCCTAGTTTATCACTGTTCATAAAGATGTCAATCAGATGGCAAAGACTTTCAACAACTAATGCCCTGATCCTGTATGTAGGGATACCTCTGCTTCCCCATGAAGCCACACAGATACTTAGGAAGATCATAGCAATTACAAAACTCTGATGATCTGGAGTCAACTGAAGGCTTAGGGCCTAAATACATTTACTGGTTAAAAAAATTAAAAACACTGTAAAAAATATTTAAAAAAATATAAGCAACCCTTGAAATTGGTTAGGCTGCCCATTTTTCTTAGTATTTTTATTTTAGAAATATGATCAAGTTTCTCTAACATAAACTAGGCATGGCTTTATAATGCTTACTCTGTATTGTTATCAGTACATATTTTAGAATAAATCTTCTATATTATGCTTGGTATTAAGATGGTAGTCCAATTAGGAACAAGGTCCTACATAAATAAGGTTATTTATTTATCTTCTATCATACTCCAAGATAAAAACAATTAGATTATGGCTTTATGCTGCGTTGCTATGTAAATTGCTATGGCCTCATAGAAACAAGAGAAATAGGCTGAGACAAATAATCATGCTCGCCTGAAAAGCTGTACATTTTGGCTGCTGGTACCAGTGGCAACAAACCTATGAAAGACAGAATGGCTTTAATCTTTAAATACTCTATGATATATTTTAAAATCTTCCTTAGTGTAGAAGTCTGTCCTTAATGTTTTGTCACAACTAGACAACTAGAATATACCAAGTCCATTAAGACCACATTTTAAACTCATGCAGCAGCAGGAAACCAGTTTCCTTTCTAACATGTGCCCCGTGGTTTACATCAGATACCACTCAGTAAGCCTATAAAACTGCTGTGGTTTCAGCTTTTAAAGAATTTGAAGCTGTGTTTATTGTGGTGAACAAAGCTAAATGCGATTAGGCAGGGAACATTTTATTTATTCTGGAAATTTTTATGCTAGATTCTTTTTAACGATAATCTAACAATAAAACTAAAGTAAATAATAAACAATTGGAATAAAAAATAGGTAAGTAAACACAAAGGTTAATCTCCAATAAGCAATATTATACTTGCTATGATAACTTTATTGTCTTTTGAAGGCTCTATTTATATCTAATGCCTAATACTATATGGCATTTACACCCATACTTTTTTGTCCTGTGATGCACCGGAGATCCACCGCTTCAGAGCAGACTTGATTAATTGAATCTGTTCTGCACACAAATTGATGCCAACTGTGCTTTGCCGTGTGCAGTTGTATAAGTGGTGAAATGTGCGTCAGAGGACAAAAAGTGACAGCGGTGTGCTTGTGAACTAAAACACATTCTATGTGTTGGGTGCTTTTCAAAGTGCTGGGTGCTTTTCAAAGCACCCGGCTCTGTGGCGCATGCATGTGTAAAAATGCCCATATAGAGAGGCTAGACAGTTCAGATAAATAATAAAGTATTTTATACAAAATACCCCATAACAGTAGGAAATGCCTTCATGTACATATTTCCTTTAATGAGTACCTGAAACGATACCCAGAGGATAGTATTTCATCTTGCACAACTAATGATACATCAGAGACCTTACCTAGGCTGCAACAGCCTGAACTCATTCTACTGATACTAGAGCAGTGATTCTCAACCTGGTTGCCTGGGTGTTTGAAGGTGCACAAGGTGCACTAAGCAAATAAGCACAAGCTTAGGTTTGTCCCTTCTTGTGTGATTCCTCACCCTCACTGCCCAGTCCCTCTGTAAGAAGGTAGGTAGGCAATCATTGATCCTCTGAGTCAAGGTGAATGTATAAGAGGTCTAGTCAGATGTTTGATGAATCTGCTTGTACAGAGTCCTGTGACCATCACAGCAAGACCTTTGATGCACACTCTCCATTTAGACAACTGAGACAGAATCCAAAGGCCAGACTGAGTCCAGACATGCACACAATGGTTGTAGCTTCTGCCAGAGAGCAACAGATAAGAACTGCTGCTGATTAACTAATGCTTCAATGATGCCATGTTTCTGTCAGGGTGATGCCCCTTAGCTTTTCTCTAACCAAAGAGTACCCACAAGGCAGTGGGGGCTAGGGTTTTGAAGCACCCAATACTCGCGGGGTGTCTGGGGCACCTGGGAGAGGTAGCACTGCCAGAGAAAGAGACGTCGTGCTCATCTGAGTGTCTCTTCCTCTGTTGGTCCTCACCAGCACCCAACTCTCACCTGTGGCTCCAAGTAGGTGCCTTCAGGTGACAACAGCCATACCATGGTAAACCACCTCGACTGATGGGCCAAACCAGGTGACAGTACCCAGTCGGTCTTTGACTTCTGGGCGCCGCACTTCAAGAGGGATGTGGACAACATGGAGAGGGTCCAGAGGAGGGTCACTCGCATGATCAGGGGGCAGCAGGGAAGGCCTTATGAGGAGAGGCTACGGGACCTGAACATGTTCAGCCTCCACAAGAGAAGGCTGAGGGGGGGATCTAGTGGCCTGTTACAAACTAGTCACAGGGGAACAGCAGGCACTGGGGAAGTCCCTGTTCCCCCGAGCACTGCCAGGAGTGACCAGGAATAATGGTCACAAGCTGGCAGAGGGTAGATTTAGGCTAGATATCAGGAGGCGCTACTTCACGGTCAGGGCGGCTAGGATTTGGAACCAACTTCCAAGAGAAGTGGTGCTGGCTTCTACCCTGGGGGTCTTTAAGAGGAGGTTAAATGTACACCTTGCCGGGGTCGTTTGACCCCAGTACTCTTTCCTGCCATGGCAGGGGGTTGGACTAGATGATCTGCTCAGGTCCCTTCCGACCCTAGGAACTATGAAACTATGAGATAGGGACATGCGTATTCCTGTATGCCAAGTCTGACTCTGGATGACTGGGCAGACAAAACCCTTGTATGGTCCAATGGCCATGATGGCAGTACAGCAACCTGTTGTGGGTCACACAGAACAGGACAAGGCATAAAAGACATCCTGATCATCTGCTGTGTCTGGGCCAATCTCCAGCCGTCTTGACACTGTCCTGCTGCTGGTTACCAATTGGCTCAGATGAGAGAGTGAGGCCAATGCTGCACAACTCTTCCTCACTTAAATCAAAATTCCATCTTACATCCAGCACAAGCCCTGTGGTGATGGGCCAGTGACAAAGAAGTAGGTGTGGACACATTGGAAGCTGTAGCTGCAAACCTGCACACAGGTGGCTCAGGGCTTTGGGTTGCTTTCTGGTACACAAAAGCAGTAGAACTCAGCAGCCCCCTGAGTGACTGATCAGTCCTATTTAGGACCACACTGATCACCTCCTAGAATGAGAAAGGGGCTAGAAAAGGTGTCCCAAACACTGTCTGCTTCACCTCACCCTGACCTGCATGCTATAGCTGGCAGGGGTCCCACTACAGCAGTCAAAAAGGAAAGAAAACAATCTTCTCAAGCTGGGGTCATGGAACGTACATACAATGACCAATGGAAACACCAATAGACCTGATAGGAGAACTTCCCTCTTTGGGAGAGAACTGGACAGATACAACATCCAGATTGCTGCTCACAGATGGAAAAGCTGGTTACACATTCTTCTGGAGTGGTCGTGGCAGTGAAGCCAAGTGGGAAGCAGGTGTTGGCTTTGCTATATAAAACAGCCTCATCAAGAAGCTGACCTACTTGGAGTAAATGACCAACTGATGGTGCTCAAGCTCCCCCTGCTTGGCAAAAAGTGTGCCACTAACATTAGTGTGTATACCCCTACTATGACCAATTCCGACTAAGTCAAGAACCAGTTTTATGATGACCTCCACTCTGTGATCACTGCCATACTGAAGTCTGACCGTCTCATCCTTCATGGTGACTTCAATGCCAGGATTGGCTCTAACTGCCAAGCATGGGACGGTGTCATTGGGAAGCACAGAAGTGGAAGCTGCAATAGCAATGGTCTTCTCCTGCGCAGACTATGTGCTGAACACATACTTCTGGTTACTAACACTGTGTTCTGTCTCCCCAACAGGAAAAAGACATTGTGGATGCACCCTCACTCCAAGCACTGACATCTTATTAACTATATCATCGTCTGAAGGAGGGACAGATGCCATGTCCATGTAACCAAAGCAATGTGTGGTGCTGGATGCTGGACTGATCACTGACTCATCACCTACTCTCTAAAGATCATGATTCAAACCAGACGGTGCCTGCAAAGACGAAGTGGACAAAAGTGCCTTAGCACTGCAGGGCTGATAAACAACACCACCAGACTGTCTTTTGCAAACCATCTGAAAGATCAGCTTCACATTACACCGCTCTATTCCAGTTCCATTGAAAACAACTAGAAGCAGCTCCATGAAGCTATACACTCTGCAGCCCTTAAGACTCTGGGACCAAGTGTCCACAGACACTAAGATTGGTTTGATGAAAATGATGAAGAGATGTAATGGCTGCAGGAACAGAAACAATGTTTCCACAGAGCCTACCTCCATGATAAGTCTGTATCAGCACAACAGGCCTACAGCTCGATACGGAAGACCATTCAACGCATGTTGCGAGGGATGCAGGACACATGGTTGAAAAACAAAGCAGACAGGATCCAGCACTGAAACAATGTGAAGGTTGTCTACAGTCCACAAGTCCTCAGATCTCTCCCTCTGCTATCTGCCGATGGGACCATGCTGGTAAATGACAAGGCCCAGATCCTCCAGAGGTGGACTGAACATTTCAGCACCGTACTCAATCAGACCTCCCCTGTCAACATGAACACCATACGCAAGCTGCCTCTAATTGCTGTCAACACCTTGCTTGAAGCTCTGCCTACAGTCGCAGAAGTTCAGAAGGCCATACCACAAATGTCTAGTGGCAAAGCTCCTGAAGCTGAAATGATTCCAGTGGAGGTCTACAAATCAGGTGGTCACAACCTCATGGAGAAACTAATCAAGAACTTTTGCAGTATGTGGGTGCAGGAGGTAGTCCCTCAAGAATTCAAGGATACCTCCATTGTCCACCTGTACAAGAGAAAAGGAAATCACCAATGCTGTGACAACCACAGGGACATCTCCCTCCTCTCAACTGCCAGCAAGATACTCATGGGAGTCCTTCTCAACCGGATGACTGACCATCTAAACGACCTACTGCCTGAGAGCTGATGCAGCTTCAGAAAAGGACATAGAACACCCAACATGGTGTTTCTGGCTTAGCAGCTTTAAGCAAAGTGCCAGGAACGGAACATCAACCTTCTCCTCACATTTGTCAACCTAACCAAAGATTTTGACATGGTAAACCATGAAACCCTCTAGAAAATCATGAAGAAGTATGGATGCCCTGGAAAATTCAACAATATGGTTCAACAGTTCCACTACAGCATGATGGCATGCATCCTTGTGAATGGCAAATGCTCTGAACCCTTTCTGGTCGCAAATGTTGTCAATGCTCACACCTACTCTCTTCAGCCTGGTATTCTCTCCCATGTTGTTGGATGCTTTTCAAGACGATTACCTTGGTATGGGAATTAGGTACCATTTTGACAGGGACATCTTCAACCTGCACAGACTCCAAACAAGCTTGAAATTCCAGACAACTGTGCTTCATGACTTCCTCTTCACTGATGACCGTACATTATGCACAGGCTAACAGGCTGATACGCAATCATCCATGGACTTTTTCTTGTCGGCCTGCGACAACTTCAGACTCACAATTAACAAGAAGAAGACCAAAGAGACGTTTCAGCCTGTGCCTGGCACAACACCGCAGGAACCACGTCTTAGTTAAAGGCCAACAAATATCTCGATGGTCAACAAGTGTGTCTATCTAGGCAGCACGCTTTTCCGTGCTGTCCACATTAACGATGAAGTCGATGCAAGACAAGCAAAAGGTAACGTGGCCTTCAGCAGATTTTGTAAGTCAGTCTGGGACTATAGAGGTATTGGAATACTGATGAAACTGAAGGTATACAAAGCCATCATTCTCCTGACCCTCCTTTAAGCCTGTGAAACCTACACCATCTACCAGCTTCATGTCAAGAAACTAAACCACTTCCACTTGTGCTGCCTGCAAAAGATGCTAAATGTCAAGCAGAAGGAAAAGATTCCAGACACTGAGGTGCTCAGAAGATCAGCTCTTCCCAGCATTCACACACTACTGAAACTGACACAGCTAAGATGGGCTGGCTACCTTTCAAAAATGCCCAACATTCGCTTGCCAAAGGAAATCTATGGCAAACTTTCAAATGGAGTAGGATCTCATAGTGCACCAAAGAAACAGCACAAAAACACCCTAAAGGTGTTCCTAAGGAGTTTCACCATCAACCTGGAGTTGTCGGAGCAAATTGCTCACAACTGTCCATCCTGGAGGTCATTAATTCAGAAAGGAGCACTGACCTTTGAACAGCAATGCACAGCAGAAGCAATGAAGAAATGTGTGGCCAGGAAAATGAAAAGCTGTCATACCCAGTCCTCATCACTTTTCTGCCCCTGCTGCAGCAGATTGTTCAAGGCAAAAATTAGGCTTATAAGTCACCTATGTACCCACATGACTTAGGTTCCTTTCCACTCCTTTCCCTTCCCTCTCTTTTCTCCTTTTTTTCTCATTTTCTTTTTTCTCCCTTCCTGTAATATATATATATATATCAGTTTTTGAAATTGGGTGCCACTCAATTCACAAAAGTTATGGAGGGGTGCCTTGAGTCCAAAAAGTTTGAGAACCACTGTACTAGAATAAAACAATGTTCTAGTATTAGTACCTATACAGGAGGCTCAGTGTTACAATTCTGTAAAATCAGACAGTGTTACTAACTTAACAGATAGTGCCATCTTAAAAGAAAGAGAGCCAGGGTGGAAACAGATATTGCCTGGTGTCTCATTTGTGCTGCCATATATATTTTGTTTATGGCATCACAAATGCTGAGCAAATAGACATTGTGCCACATGAAAGGAAAATAAGTGGCTCAACAGAAAGTGGTAATAGACTGCTGCTTTTTGTAGTGGACATCTGTTGCCTCTTTGGCACTTTACCTACTGAACAAGACTGCCCTGGACCTGGCTGAACTGGGAAAGCAGAAAGTTCATATCATGCCTTGTCCCATACCATCAAGGTTGTGACAGGGGGTGACATGTGTTTTGCCCTGTGAAGCACATCAGCTGTGTGGAGACGCATCTTGGCACAGCTAATCCTCTTCATTTTGTGATGTCTATTTCTAGCCTTAGTGTATGAAGTAGAAATGAAACAGGCTTCTACTACTTTATTCAATAAACAATTAAACAGTATATACTATGGTTCCCTATCTTTTTGGCCACCAGGCCAGATGGGCAGTGCCCAGTCTGTTGGCAGGCCAGATCTGATCACTGGCCCACTTCCTCCTAAAATGCTTCTGATACATCAAAAGTCATCTTTCTGTATTACATTTTTTTTATTTTTGTGGCTTAATTGCTCATATTAAAATAAGCTGTATGTGCATAGTATGCCTGTGATGCTCACTTAACTACCTCAGGCAGTTGTGGCAGGACCATATCCAGCTGTGTGGGGGGAAAGGGGTTGGGGGAAAAGCTCCACCCCAACCCAGCCCTGCAGTGGGGGAAGATGGGGGTGTGGCCTGGCCTCAATGAAGTCGCAGTGGGGAGCAGGCACAGCCCTTCTCCAACCCACAGCAGGAGGCTTGGAATCTGGGAATTTGGTGGCAGTATTAATGACCCACCACCAAATTTTCTGATCACCATGAGCCAGATACTATAGATCCATGGGCCATATTAGGCCTGCAGGCCAGAGGTTGACCATCCCTGCTGTATTCAGTTAATATATATTGGCAGTAAGTTCTTAAATCACTATTTCTATAACTTCTCGACAAAGATCCTCTTATCTCCCTCTGGGTTATCATGTGAGTGACACTGATCAATATACTCTCTGGTTACTCATTCTCATGCAAATGAATTGGGTCATAAGTCCTGTGAAGCACTAACAAAACTTGATGATTAAGGCTGTCCTATATATATAATTGATTATGTCTCCCACCCAATCTCTGCCTGGCTGCCAGGGATAAAAACAAAATAAAACTCTGCCTTCTGTTAGCTGTGTGCCTACTTTTCAATAAACTTTTAAAGTTTCAGCACAATATTGTTTTTATTGACTTGTTTTATAGTTGCAGTATACTAAAGCTACTTTAAAATAGCAACTGAAGCTTTCTAGAAAAAATTGAGAATGCAGCTTAGTGTGGCCACACACATTTGCTTTAACATCTTTACAAAACACGCAGCATTTATGTAGATTCCCAAAACTGAATGAGATAAAAATTCAAAAAGGAATTCAGTGTTTCTCATCACATCTCACTGAAACAGGACCACATAAGATTCCTTCTTTTCAAAGAAAAATTGGTGCGTAAATGGAGATCTCTACTGAGATGTATTGATGTACTTATACAGACTACGTAAGCACAGTTGACTGAACTAGCTTCAGATCTTTTCTCCTTACTTCTGCCATAAGGCCAGTTGTACGGCTGCAGTCAAGACATCCTCCAACTCTACTTACAAAATTGAAGGTAGTACTACTTACTCAATGGGGAGGGTTTAAAGACCTAGTTCATATATTCACCATACTAAAGCTAAGTATTATCATTACCCCCCAAAGTCACATGCATTTGTTTTAAAAAGATATTCAACAGTTATGTTGCATTTTTTGGTCATTTTGCAATTATTTAAAGAAATCCCCAGGTGTTTTCTACCCATCTCCTACCCAATCTTCATTAAGAGAATGTGGGTTTCTGTCTCTTTAGACACTGGTCTACATTAGGGCTAGGGACATGCATTCAAAAAGCCTGAGCCTGAGTTGATTCAATCTTTGCAGGTTAGTCTAACCTGGCTAGACTGAACTGGTTTATAACTTCACAGGCACCCCAGACATGCCTGAAATGGCTCAGGCTAGAAGCTCGGGGGTGCTAGAGCATCCCTCCTTCCCTTACACAGCACTGAGCTGAGAGGGGCATGGCCAAACCCCAGCAGGATGCTTCGATTAGCCCAGCAGAAAATTGATAACAGTGTTTATCACCCACTAACTCAGTGTTTACCACCCTATTAAGAAAAAAAACGGGGGGGGGGGGCATTACCAGCTACCTGTTGATTCAGCACAGACTGTAGCCAGCATGTGGTCTGCTAGCTAACACATAGACATGTCCTCAGCAAGGCAGAAGGGAGGGGGGAATTCCTGCTTAGCAGGGAGTGGTGAGGAGGAAGGAGAGCAGCCCACAGTCTGTGCCAGAGCTGCAGCCAGGGAGCAGAGGGGAGGGGCCAGCTCTGATGTAGAGCAGAGCCCTGCCCAGCCCAATGAGCCTGCTGGGATGCTGGGGCAGTCTGATTTATCTTAAACCAGCGAGGGATCTGGGACAGACATTGCATAAACCGGTTTGACCCAAATCAGTTAAGTCCGATAATACATTGAACCAGGGGAAACTGGTTCAGCCATTCTCAAATTGGTTTATGTGCACTGATCACCTGTTTTGTTACAGGTTTAAACCAGTTTCTTATCATGTAAACTGGTTTGTGTGTAATGTCTGCCCCTAGCCTAGAAGTGTATTTTATTTCAACCGCTTCAGTTCCAACAATAAAATCTCAGGCCTTTAGTTTTTATACTTTTACATTCAAACTCCTCTCTTGGTCCCTGTCAAGTCTATTATAGTATTAGAAAAGCTCTCAAATAATTTTGCTGTTGTTTTTCCCCATATTCAGAAGTATGAACTACAGTATATCTGATGGTAATTTCTCATGATACATGTATTTCCTATTTTTCTGGTCTTCATCATGTTTCTTGAAACTTCAGTTAGCCGCTGTCAACACAAAAGGGTCTCTCTGCCCAGCACTAAATTCAATCACAGAGTATTGAACGAACAACATGAAAAGGCTTGAGTTTTCTCCCATTTTCTTCAGTGAAGAGAAAAACTGCATTCTCAACATCTAGAATGAATGCTGTTCCCAGATTCCATAATAAACCACCAAACTTCAGTTTATTGTGTATAAGCACATAAAACCAAGCTCATTTTTACTAATTACCATATATACTCAAATCTAAGACCTGGAAAATTATAGCACATACATGAATATATAATTTTGAGGGGTTGCCTTAAAAGTGAAGTTATGGGGGTTGTCTTAAATTTGAAGTCTTCTTGGATTGGGGTAAACATGATAAACTACAAAAAAAAGCAGTTTCCCAGATATAATTTACATTCAAATAATTAACAAAAATCTTATATATCATGCAAAATTTTGGTAGAAATCCTAATACAGGTAAAATATATTCTTCAATGTTCTTCAGTTTCTGAATACTCACTTAGGTTAATACATTAATCACTGTCTTTTTACAATAGTGGTTTTTTAAAAGTTTTTTTGGGGTGGGACAGGAAGTTTCCAAAGCCGAATTAAACTTTAACTGAAATATTATACCTTTATCCCACAGACAAAGGACAGTATCATGTTAAGCCCATGCAATGATTATGTATAATGCACATTTGTAAGAGTCATGCATTATTTTTGAATAATAAAAGCTAACTTGCTATGAGCCATGGCCAGTTGACATCATATTCCCTTTGAGCTCCAAAGGGATGATTACTTAAGATATGTGATTTAAAAAAGAAAAAGGAGAGTGAGAATCCTAGACATAACTCAATATAGTACATGGCATTTTTTGTAAAGTTTTAACTGGTAGCAGATGAAAAAAACCTTGTTAGGGCATTGAAATAAAGTACAAAATACAGACTTACAATATGTATTTCATAAGTAAAGAGAAAACACTGTCCTAGGGACGCAGGATCAGGCAAGGGGGAAGCTTCGTGCAGAGGCAGTCCCCAGATGGAAGTAGAAAACAAAAAAAAAACAAAACATGTTGCATGGGCCCGGAGAAGTGAGGAGGCACACCAGGGAAAACCGCCTGAGGGGTTTACCAGCTGTGCCCATCTCCAGCTGGAGCTGGGTGACATCATGAATAGGTGTTACCTGGTAAAGATAAAAATCGGCCCTGAGAGCACAGGAACAAGGACGCCGAGTGCTGGAGGAGTGGCAGGGAACCGCTGGGCAGAGCACATCCAGCTGCTGCAGTTTGCAGTGGCGGCAGCAGCAAGAGCTGCGAAGGATCCCTGTTCTGGGGAAGACCAGCGGGGATCAAAGGGGCTGGCAGGGAGGCCGTCAGCAGCAGCAGGAGCTGCGAGAGATCCCCGTGCCAGGGAAGACTGGCGGGGACCTGAGGAACCTGCAGAGAGGCCAGCAGCAGCAACAGCGAGAGCCAGCGAGGGAGCTCCCATTGGAGGTGGCGGGTACCACAACCCCAGGGTGGAGGCG
>NW_017729032.1:195627209-195635026 GCF_001723915.1 Gavialis gangeticus
AGGCCGTCAGCAGCAGCAGGAGCTGCGAGAGATCCCCGTGCCAGGGAAGACTGGCGGGGACCTGAGGAACCTGCAGAGAGGCCAGCAGCAGCAACAGCGAGAGCCAGCGAGGGAGCTCCCATTGGAGGTGGCGGGTACCACAACCCCAGGGTGGAGGCAGGTCCTGGAGGGTATGAGAGAAACCCTGGCTGGGGTGAAGGCACAGGTCCTGACCCAGGGGATGTGCTAGTCTAGGGGCATTAGGATCGAGAGGAGCATGGGACTCTCCCTGTGGTTGCTCCTCTTCTCTTTTCTTTTCCCTTTATCTCATTTTCCTTGCAGTCTTGTCTTTAGTTCCTTTTTCTGTCACTTAGGGTTGTTCCCGGGGCGTGGGGTTTTATGGTGGTGAAGGTACCATTTGTGTTTTTCTTTCTGAGTCTGATCTATTTTAGTTCCCCATCTAGAGCAGCTTAGCTTAGCACACCATACCAGGTTGGGGAAGTAGAGACCCCGTTTAAAGATGAAAGAACACGTGAGAATGCAGTGATGACCAACGGCATCCACCGTAGAAAGCGCAGGGTATTGAAAGGTATAATCCCAAAGGCCGAGTGCCAGCAAACCCTCCAGGTCTGGCCAGAGCCCAAGGCGCCCATCTGTGAGGGAGGACACATAGGAACCAAGGAAGACATTAACAGAGGATAGCCGCAAAAGATCCTGAGGCTCGTCTTAAAGGTTGGCATATGGCCGGGGTGTAGCGGAGGTTGGAGCTTGGTGGACATCCACCAGGATGTGTGACAACTCTGGAGGCATCCTAAAAGGGGACCCCCTTCACTGAAGGACCATCCAAAGTCATGGCAGGCGAGTTTGGAGGATACCCCGACTGTAATCAAGGAATCCTCCGGGGTCTACATGAGGTTCCTTGGTGAGCAAGATCAGCGGCCTGGGCAAAGGCGGCATGGGAGCGAATCATCGAGCAGAGACAGGCACAAGCACCATTCAGCATTTAAGATTGGGCCCTTCACTGAGGCTTTTTGGCACTTTTAGCTAAAGTGGAGTCAATCAGCTACTAGATAAAAGCACCAAAAAAGTCCCACTAAACTGCCTGATCTATATATATATTGCAGAGCTGGGTTGAAGTAGCAGGCTGCATCTTTTGGACATGTGCTGGGCTCAGCATAGGAATGCGCTGAGTTTAAAGTGAAGTGCCATTTGGGTTTGGTTTGTTTTAACATTTGCAAGCAGCCATTGAGAATCAGACTAAGTCAGTTTATTGGGCTCCACTTGAGAAGTATTTTCAAATGTATTTGCAAACTAAACTAGTGCAGAAAACACTGGCCTGCTTGTTCCCTGGAATCTCTCACCACAAACACAATATAGGAGTCATCTATGATTTGTATGGCAGTGCCTGCCTAAGAACTTTGGGTGGAACCAGTCAAAAATAAAACCATTTTTTTCCGTGGAAATTTTTAACAAAAACCAAACAAGAAAAAAAATTAAAAATACTCCATGAAAATTTTAACTTTTTCTTCAGAAATCTTCAAATAAATAAACAATAACTTGAAAATGTTTTATTTGGGGTTAGGCTGGTTTGTCAAACCCAATCAAAATGTCCTCTCTTGAATGGTTTGACATTAAAAGATCAACGTGCACTTCTGCAGTGCCTTGGGAGAGTTACATGCCTCATGCTAATACCTTCAGGAGTTGACAATCAGGAGTTGTCAACCTATAGCCTGTAGCCTAAATGCAGCCTGTGGAACCACTGGATCCAGCCCTCAGAGCCAGGAGAGTTTGGCAGCATTCTGATAAAGAGGGTTTTGCTCACGCTGTGGCTGGGCCAGCGGGGAGAAGCAGCAGCAAGGACAACAGTCAAGTCATAACCCTGACACACTTCAGCCCCAAGCTGGGTCTTTTCAGTTCACTGCTAGACAAAGTTGCCAACCGCTCACTGCTAGACAAAGTTGCCAACCACTGCTCTGTACCAGAGGACATGTAGTCCAGTCAAAGCACCCAGCCATGAAAGCAGAATGGAAGCACAAAGCATTTGAACATTGGCCCAGAGAGCACAATGGTGGCTTAGGTAGATGTGGTATAATGTCCATTCAAGCCAAAAAAAAAAAAAATCATTAGTTTAGGGAATGTTAAAGCATTTAGTTTTGATCATAAATTTGTGAACCGTTTTGCTGCTTCCAAATAGAATGTTTCATATGCTTGGCTCCAGATTCTTTATTTTGTAGGCATTTGGATTTCAAAGAAAAGTCAAATGATGTGCACCTAGCACTTTCCAAGAAAAAACATGTATAATAAAAGAATATTATATTCCAGTCAAATATATCTATCCATCCATCTGTCCATCCATCCATCCATGCACCCATCCATATTCCAATCAAAAAGCAATTTGAATTGAAAGCATTCAGCCAGACTTAGTTGAAGATAGTTGACTTACAAAGTACCATGATAGACCAGTGTACCTGAAGTCATGTGGACCTCCCTCAATGTAATGAAAGAGAGGGAACTATCAGTGCTAGTAAGTAGAACAAACTACTCGACCTCCTGGTCCAAAACTGACCATTTTACTGACGTTTAGGTACGCTTCAAAGCCTGTCCCTTTTACAGGAAAAGGAGTTTTGTTCAATGTTCATTACTTCAGAGGGGTAGAGCATTTTTCTTTGGTTTGACTTTGCTGGAAATTTTAACTTTTTATCATCATAAATCACAGGTGAGTCTTATCTTAGTATTTTATTGTACTTTAAATAATTACCAGTTATGTGAGCATCCATTTGCATTATAAATCCAGATAAACAGAGAAAAACAGATTATATTTATACAGGTACAAACACACAAATCCCCTCTGTTGGTGAATATCAAGTGCAAACTAAGCACTGTATTGTATTTACTTATATCCATGCATAAATCCTATTTTATGAGATATGACATCTTTGCAATATATTTTAGCCACCTTCTATTTTACCATTTGCATTTAATATCTGATTTATTTTCTTAAGCCTATCATATATTAGTTCAAGAAAAACAAAAGAAACACAAAACAACCAATTATAAAGTGAAAAGAATCAGTGTGCAAGACAGACAAAACCATTAATAAAAGAATTGTGTTTCCCATATTACGCAGTGCTATTTCTGCTAATTAGTTTTCCAGATGGTTTGCCACCATTAAATAATGTTTTTTTATTGGTTGTAGTATTTATGTAATTTTTCCCCAAATAGGAGCAATGTAGATTTAAGTTGGATGTGTCATATGTTGACTCTCTCCTAATTTATCACCAAAAAAATCTATGTCAAAGCATTGATTTTGCTGAGAACACTTGAAAAGATTTTGTGATTGTTTTAAAAGCCCCATTAAAGAAAACAAGAGTTGTTAGTGAGTTATTAATTTATTTCTGCATTGAACTGGGCAGGGAAACAGGGGAGGCAAGGACCAAACTGTGCTATGCAGCATAGTCGGGTATATATTGTGCTCCTTGGGTGGCCCAGCAGCAGTTATATATTACAAGGCTTCTAATTCAGAATTTGCAGGATGAATCTCTAATTAGGTTATACCTTGAGTTATATTGGATAGGCAAATACATGGATGCAGAAGGGAAACTGAAGGGAACTGTACTAAGGACCATGCAAATTCTTGGTTGGGGATCTGGGATGTTTGGGAGCCTTCCTTTCTTTAACTGCTCTTTAATAGCACAGCCAAAGAACAGAACTGAATAAAATCCTTGCAGAAGGCATTATGCAATTAAATTGCCCTTCAAAATTCTTCTCTCTCTCAAAAAGAAAAAAAACCCAAACAACACAATGTGTTCTATGAGTTTTCTTGCATGCTAGATTATCTCATCATTTAAATAATTTCTTAAAGTACAGTGCTTCCATATGGCTGAAGAGTTTAGATCAACAAAGAATGTGCTTTCATTATGTGCTTAATTTAGTGGCAAAATTTGGTTGCCCATAGAAATTCATTGCAATTGTCTAGAAATTCCATAATGGCATGCTTGCTAGTATCGTGGATGACAGCGAGTCATCTGAACCATTCCCAGTTACCAATGGAGTCGAGCAGGGCTACGTGTTGGCCCCAAACCTTTTCAGTATGATGTTGTCTGCCATGCTTACAGATACCTTTCATGAATGTGAACCTGGGATTGACATCAGATACTAGACTGATGGCAAGCTCTTCAATTTGAGGAAACTACAGGTGAAGACAAAATTACAGGAAGTGACTGTTCATGATCTTCTGTTTGCTGATGACTGTTCCCTGAATGCCAAATCTGAGTGTGACACGCAGCAGAGTATGAACCATTTCTCTTTAGCTTGTGACAACTTTGGTTTCACAATCAGTACTAAGAAGACAAAAATCATGTACCAGTCTACACCAGGAAAGCCTTACTAGAGCTACCATCACAGTGAGTTACCAAATGCTCCGGGCAGTGGACAAGTTCACCTATCTTTGCAGTACACTGCCATGTGCAGTTCCTGTAGATGATTAAACCAATGCCAAACTTGCCAAAGCAAGCGTGACCTTCAGCAGACTACATACAAATATGTGGGAGCACAGAGGCATCAGAAAGCAAACAAAACAGAAGGTCTACAAAGCCATTATGTTGCCAAACCTCATGTATGCATGAGAAACCTGGACAGTGTACAGAAGCCATGCTATGAAGCTAAACCACTTTCAGATGGACTGCCTGAGGAAACTGATGAGGATAAGATGGCAAGACAGGGTCCCAGACACTGAGGTTCCCAAATGGGCAGGTATTCCGAGCATCCACACTCTGTTGATGAAATCACAGATGAGATGGACAGGCCATGTCACTGGGATGTCAGATGTGCGAATGCCAAAAAATATCTCGTAGAGCAAGCTAACAGAGAGAAAGTACACTCAGGAAGTCCAGAAGAAATGTTTCAAGGACTGCCTTAAGCCATCCTTAAAATGTTTCAACATTGACCCAAAGTCTTAGGAAGATGTCGCTCGTGATCATTCCATCTGGTAAAGCCTCATCCATACTGGAGCTACAGTTTATGAGTGGAGGAGAACTGCTGATGCAGACCAGAAACATAAACAGCATAAATCTCGTAACAGCAGCATGTCCACTGTTGGCCAAGCAACCCAAACTTGCATCTCTTGCTCAGTGTGCCAAAGACAGCTCAAAACACATACTGTCCTGATCTGCCACCCATGTGCTCACAGAAACTAAACCAACCAGTGATGTCATGGTCATCTTTGAGTTCAAAGGACAAATAACAGCAGACATTCCCTATTCTAATACAACTGTTGATGTTATTGTTAAAGTTAACCAGACATGTACTTAAGCGTTGTATTAAATTAGGGTCTTAATGGGTTAGTTGTTACCATGGTGTTGGTTCCAAAACAGCTGGGCCTAAACGTTCCCTAACTGCAAAATGTGAACCCAGGCCTGACAGCACACTCTGGGCCCAAAACCTGATGCCAATTTTCAAGCACCAGAGACCATGTACTTGAGAGCAACTTCAGAGGACTTTGAGAAGACCCACCAGGAAATTTCTGGGCCTGGATGAGAAGACCAAGCTGGAGCCTGTCTTGAGCTAGACATCCTGGATAATGATGAGACGTACACAACCTCAATGTTCATGTATCAGGTAAAGCTACATGTCTTCTGTAAAACCAAAACCAAACCAAAACCAAAACACACAGCAACTTGCCCCTGCCCCAAACCTAGTATTACTCTGAGATTGCAAATAATACTAGCCATTATTGGTTCCTGCCTATTTTGTGGCCACTATTTAGGGTGTTAAACACTTTCTGAAAATGAACAAAGCTTTTTGCAACATTGATGATTGTAAGCTTGGTATGTTTTTAGTTCCTCTCAGTCTAATAGAACTTTTCTTAGATTAAGTGACCTTAAGTCATCAATCTTTATTTGATTGTGAATTCCTTAACATAAATCTTGAAAGATTGCTTAGCACAAAAGTGATTTGGCTCAAGCTTTTGAAAATATGTGAATCTTTAGGCCAAGACCAAGCAGGGAAAATGTAAACATAGAAAAATATATACTTTTAAAATTCTAAACACACTTTTAGAAGAAATTTTAAAAAGTTCTAAAAGCCAATTATGAATGAGCTTACATTAGGACAAAACAGATTTAGATCAATCTTATGGAAATGATGAAAAGAAAGTGGCTAAGTATGAAGAACAAAAACCATTATAATACAACATTCATTATAACCATTTGACCCAGGTCATTTGACTACTGTTAGATGCTTCAAAGACTTGGGTACAAATACTTCTGTGTACAAGTAAAAACTCATCAAGTTAATGTTAACAAAACATATAGCAGCTGAAAATTACTTCTATAATAAATAGTAATTATATTACTATTAATATAGTAATATATTAATTACTATAATATATTAGTAATTACATATTAACTACTAGTATTAAGTACGGAACGTGAATGAGTGAGCAAAAAGCAAGAGTATTTTTTCTTTTATATTTTCCAAAACATTTTTTTGTCATGTGGTAGGGTGCTATGCTGTTTCACTCCAAAGTACCTTCTAAACACATGAAACTAGCAGCAATCCCTGAAAATTCTGAGACAAGAAATACTAAAATGAGAATGCGCTGTAAATAAAACCGACAAACAAACAAAAAGAAAAACTCCAGTTTTGTTGTCTCCCAGGAAAGTTTTAAATATGCCTACTAATTGTTTGCCTTTTCTCTGATTTCCTAGTGGATGTGATTTAGGGTCTAACTGGGTAATTTAAAATCAATACCAAGTAGCATCAATGGCAATCCCTCAATTTGAGGATGATCTCTATCACTGTTCATTGATGGATCTAGAGGTGACTAAAGAGTCCTATCCTTGAGCCACAGACCCATCATCAGAAGTTGCAGGTCTTTCCATGGGCGGGTGGTGGTTCCCCATAGGATTTCTCTCCTTTTCTTTCCTCCTGTGAGACATTTTACCTCAAAATGGGCAGCCACTTGGCTAAAGTTGTGGTGCCATTGGAGTCAGTGGCAAGCGAGTTCCCCCCAAGTCTTGACGCTGGCATCCATTTTCTTGGGGTATGCCTTCAATGTGCCCTTGTAGTGTTTCCTTTGGCCACTGCAAATGCTCAGGCCATTACTAACCTGGGAGCAGAACACTTGGCTTGAGAATAAAGAGCCAAGCATCTGCAAGCAATGACCAGCCCAGTGGAGTTGGTGCTTGAAGAACATTGACTCAATGCTGGTAATATTGGCTTCAGCAAGGATGCTGGCACTAGTGCAGCAATCTTCCTATGTGAGGTGAAGGATTTTCCAGAGGCATCACTGGTGATGCCTATCTAGGCTCAAGATGACGATGGTAGGTCACCCATGTTTCACATCCATAGAGGAGAATGGGAGTGATGACTGCACTGTAGATCTGGATCTTGGTGTCCTTCTGGAGATCTTGATGAATAAAGACACAATGAAGCAATTTCCCAAAGGAGGCATTGTGTGCCAGATCCTGTGCTGGATCTCCTCAATTTTCATTCTCTGAGTGAGGTGATTACTGAGGTAGGGGAAGTGGTTGACTACCATCAGAGTCTTTGCCTCAATAGTAATTTGGGGAGAGGGGTCACACTTATGACCTGCGACAGGCTGATAGAAAACTTTAATTTTGAGAGAGAGCCCCAAAAATTCAGTACACTTCTCCAAAAAAGTTCCAGCGTGGTCTGGAGGTTTCCCTCAGTATATACAAGGTTGGTACAGTTGTCAGCATATTGAAGGTCAAGGATAGTTGTTTTGAATATTTTGGTTGTTGAGGGAGATGTCTCAGATTGAAGTGCCCACCATCCATTTGATATTTAATTTAAATTCTAGAAAGAAGGTCATCCTT
>NW_017729032.1:195640026-195647210 GCF_001723915.1 Gavialis gangeticus
TTCCCTCAGTATATACAAGGTTGGTACAGTTGTCAGCATATTGAAGGTCAAGGATAGTTGTTTTGAATATTTTGGTTGTTGAGGGAGATGTCTCAGATTGAAGTGCCCACCATCCATTTGATATTTAATTTAAATTCTAGAAAGAAGGTCGTCCTTAATGAGAACCAGGATCCCCCGCACTCCTGTGGGATGTTCCATGAGTCCCAGCATGAGCCATGCCTGCTACCTCAAGGTATGTAGAAAAAACTTTTAAAGCTGTGTCTATGATGAAATCGCTGATTCTCAGAACCAGCATCAAATCTTCAGATTTGGCTGAATCGAAGCAGGGACAGTGATCTGAATCAACTAATTGAATCACTGTCCCTGATTCGGGCTGAATCCGAATCAAATAGGGCCCACTTCACACACCCCTACCTGAAACCACACAGATTCTGAGAGGACTGCCTCAGCAAGAGGTGGAAGATGGTTTGGGAGTATGTAGACAAACATTTTCTCTGCTATGGAAAGGAGGGAGATACTTCAATTGTTCACACACAGAGACTTATCTCCTTTCCTGAAGATAGTCATGATGTTGATATTCTTCACGTCCCTAGGGATCTCTTTGTTGTTCCAAATGCACAGAATAAATATGTGCAGTTTCAATACTAGTTTCTCACTACCAGCCTTGTAGATTTCAGCAGGTATGCCATCCAGTCCAGTAGCCTTGTTTTTCTTGGTTTCCTTGATGTCATGCCATACCTCTTCTAGGACAGAATGGTTAGCGAGGCATACCCTTTCATGGTGCTGGGGGAAGGATTTGATGGTGGTATCTACCACAGTGGACTCATGGTTCAGAAGTGCCTCAAAGTGCTCTTTCCACCTAGCTTGGGTAGATTCATTGTCTTTGAGGAGCTTTGAACCATCCTGTGATTGCAGAAATGTGGAAGACTGTGGAAAGCTTGGCTGTGCATGGTCATCACTGCCTGGAAAAAGCTATGCATGTTGTTTTTGACAGCATGCAGATGAATCTCTTCAGCTGTATTGTACCACCACTGATTTCCCAGATCCTCCTTTAAGCTTTGGCTTTGAGGACCTGATATATCTCCTCCTCCTTCTGAAATGTAATCCTGATGCTATCTTACCAAAGAATAAACCTTTCTCTTCTAGTCAACGAGGGCTTGGATCTTGGTGTCACTCTTATCAAACCAGTCTTGGTGTCTATGGGTGGTATAGTCAGTGCATTCAGCACAGGCTATAAGGATGATTTCTTTAAACCCCTTCCAGAGTTCCTCAGTGTTGCCTTCATTTGTGGACAGGGCATACAGTTTTCCATGGAGGCACTGTTGGATACCCTGCAAACCTGTGGGTCTTGAAGAGATTTGGTGTTGAGAGTCCTCTGCACTGCTTTTGGCTGTTTTCAGTGTTTCAGAGTGAGCTGGATGTTAATAATGGACCTGAAAAGATGGCTATCTGTTCAGTAGTCATAAGCTCCTCACATGGCTCACATGATATGTACATCCATTCAATCACAGGCTCTAGTAATAAAATATTCAAGGAAGTGCCAGTGCTTAGAGCAAGGGTGACTCTAGGTGGTCTTGTATTTGCACTGTGTCTGAAGATGGTGTTAATGATGACAAGACTATGCTCTGTGCATTTCTCAGGAGAAGAATGCCAGTGGACTTAGCTTTCCCTATTCCTTCCCTCCCAATGATGCCACTCTAGAGTTCCAGGCTATGTCTGACTCTGGCATTGAAATAACTGAGAATAATCTTTTGCTCCTCGCAAGTGTTAGTCACTGCACGCTCAAGATTTGGAGTAAAATTGTTTTTTGATATTGACAGCATCGAGCATTGGGGCATATGTACTGATGATGGTGGCATATGGGTTGTTAAGATGGAGGTTCATAAGATATTTATTAATGCCTACAGGGAGCTCAGTAAGTTGACTAACCAGCTGATTCTTGATGGCAAAGCCAACAGCATAAACACATTTGTCCTGGGCCCGCTTCCCCTTCCAAAAGAAGGAGTAGCCTGCACCCTCTTCCCCCAACTGACCCCCATCCAATCATCTTGTCCCGCGCAGAGCTGCAATGTTGATGTTATATCTAGTTTTCTGGAGACAATGGCAATTCCTTCTGGTCACTCATTGTCTTTATTATCTATCAAGTTGTGAATGTTTTATGTTTCAAAAATTATTGTCTTATGATGTTTTTGACCACATAGAGAGAGTGATCCCACTAGATGAGACTATCCAGCTAGGAGTAGATAAGACAGCCTAGTATTAAGGCACCTTTTTGAGCCCTTTCCCCACATGGGGTGAGCAGAGGGGATCCTGAACAGGATTGCTCAGTCTCAGAAACAGCTGCCAAATTGCATCCCTTTCAACCCAGCAAGGCAGCCATCAGGGTACCACCAGCTGCATGCAGATTCGTGGCTGGAGACTGCTATATTCACTACCCCTGTCTCTGTCACCACTTACCCACTGCCATTGGGCTTTTGGAGGTTGATACAGGAGAGCATGTTTTTTCTTGTGTTAGAAGCCTGAGTATGACTTGGTGTAACATGAGGAAGCTAATGCATGGAAACAGCAACTACATGATCTTGACAGGGTAGAGATCTGAGCCCACTGGCAAGTGAGAACCGTAGACAACAGGAGACTTTCACTGTGTTCCAGGCTTCTATGTTTACAGCTACTGAGATCCTGATATCTTCCATCTCATCTGCCATTGAGGACTTGGGGTTTTAAACAGCGATTTGCCTGGAACTTCCCCTCATGCCTACTTGCCCCAAGTGCCTTTCCCAGAATTGTAAGACTCCAGGCAACATAGCCCTGAGGTTCATTGGGACACAAGCCTCCATACTACACAAGATCTTGGGCCATGGAGAGGACCAAATATCAAAATAAAAACTAAATCATATTCATTTTATTTCTTTAATATGTCTAATATACCGGGATTTTTTTTTTTATTTTGCTACGCCTATTTGGTCTAGTCCCATTAACTGAATGATGGTTTTAAAAGTGGGCCAGAAGAAAGTCAAAACAATGTGTATGTGAAAATGAAAATCTAGGAGCCCAGGAGCCAGAAACTGTTCTAATGTTGCAGTGGTGAAGGATCTCTATGACTTCTGCACAGTGAGGGAATGCTCGGACTTCAGTTCTTCCAAGTCCTATGGATCCGGCCACTACATGGCCACTGGAGCCAGGAACAGCAAGCGTCTCCCCCAAAACAAGAGGTATAATGTAAGTGAAGAGGTGAGATGAATGCTGTGGAAGCACAGTACAGAAGATAGTAAACAGTGAGGAACTTAAAGCTGCCCAAGGCAACATTTCTCATAATAAAAACCTTTTCTGCATTGAACTTGAGAACAAAAACATTAGTGATGGTGCTTTAGTGCCATTGCTCCTTGGAGATCACTAAATACTGAATAATATCACTCTGATAATATCAAATCTATTTTGATCTGTCTGGAATCAGATATGCACTATTTGTTTTATATTGGGTTAAGTGTTAGGGCACTATTTTTGTGAATCTTCTCACAACAGGGAATACAATTCTTAATGTTTAGCATTTGTATAGCACTTAAAGTATTCAAACTGCTATATGAGCTCTCATGAAAACTCTTAATATCCCTTTGTAGTTGTTAGGAAAACAGTATAATGGATAGAATGCTCCTTTGTTTTAATGTTATTTTTATTTTATAAGACTATAATATTTTTAAAGACTAAAGGTTGATTAAAAACACATAATCCAAAAATCAATGGCAGTTGTAGGTGTTCAGCAGTTCAGAAGAAAACTCTAACCGTTACCTACATGCCTTATGTAAGAAATTAGGTGTTTAATTGTAGCTTTCTAAGTTTACAAATATTGACTACATTTCCTGAAGCACTCTGCACAGTCAGCCAAAATGCCTGGGAAATGGAATACAGCTTTTTTCTCAACATTTCTAAAGACGTTAGCTAAGGTCTGCTTCTGCCATCTAATATCTCTGTTTCAAAGTGTTCTTCTGTAAATGTATCTTGCCTCTATCTTTCACCAAGTGAATAATTTCCTTCCCAACAAAAAGTTCAAAATTAAAACAACACTAATAGTTATTGTTGTCGGGTTCACTAAGTCAGTTAAGTAACCTGATACACTAATTTCACATGTAAGAGTTCCCCAATAGCAGTACAATTTCCACTCCCCATTTTTTTCCCCCACTTCTTTTTTTCTAAAAAATTCCTAGAGGCAAATTTTCTTTCACATGTAGAGTTTATCTGAGATTAGGAACCAGCCCTCTAACTGTCAGATAAATAAGGGAAAAAATATTCAACTAACATTGCTTTTCTTCCTCTGGTGGGAGTATTGATTAAAAACAAGCCTACAGCACAGTATATAATTGTCAGTCTAAGAAACTCAAATTCTATTCAGATAATTCTATCTTTCTGACCACCCGCCATCCCCAGCCAGCAGTTAGTCACTAGCGTTTAAAAGATGTATAATTTTTAATAAATCCAGCTTATATCAATGTCCCTCCTACCATGGTTTAGTTAGAAAAACAAAGTGGAGTGCAGTGGGCAGGGGGCAGAGGAGAGGAGATAGATAGCACCACTAGCGTTTATGGTTCTTAGGGAAGGCAGGGAGGGAAGGCTGTGCTCAGAAGTATAGTGGACCTCTTCCTGACAACTCATAATTCAGGAGATGAGTGGAAAATACATTTGGGGGTGGGGGGTTTCTTATTTCCCATTAAGAATCTCAGTATGAAAAGGAGACTTGGTGGAACCAAATGGCTTTCCAAGCATCTGAAAGTAATCTTGCCTGTATTATCTCCCTATTATTTTTCCTGTACTTGGGACATTGGCAAGCTGAGTTTCCTGGAAGTTGGGAGCTGACTAATTATTTGTTTTAGGATCAAGAAGGATTTTTTTCCAACTTTCTGCCTAAGGGATTACTTTTCCTTGAAGCATGATAGAGGTAGTTTTAGGTAAAAGTTAGAAATAGGAACTAAAGGTTTAGAAATAATATGGAAATATTTACTTCATTACAACTTGCAGACAATTCTTGAGCTTTCAGAGATAAGTCAGAGCAAGGCCTGGGATATAATTGGTGGATCTTGTTAGTCAGTAAGAACAAAGGGGGACTTTGTAAGCAGAGGTGCAGTCTAGAGCCTTTCTATACTGTGTGCTCACAGAAAAGAAAGCCAAAAGGATTCCAGAGTGGACCAACTCCTACAGTGTGGGGTAATAGAGGCAAGCCTGCATTACTGGTTATATGATGTAAAACTTATCATGTCACACAGACCCAGTAAATGACTGGTACATAAGTGAGAGTGTGCAGATAAATAATAACATAGAGAAGGTACTATATTGACAAAGTGGTGGTCTGCCATTTACAATACATATACACTTGTAGATCTACAGTTCCTATCCTTTTAGGCTCTGATCAACAACATAAATACAACAGATCCATGTGGTATCCCTAGGCTGTCCTAACATTGGAGAGTGCAAAATGTTCTTCCGCACACACAAGTAATTTTGCGTGCCAAATAGCTGTAATACTTTAATTAGTTATTTTAGTAAACTACTAGGAGTTTCACAGTTTGTAACATGTACCTGATAGACAAAGCACTGGAAGGAGCATATCCAGGTAAAGGAAGTAGGACTAGAAGGCATTCAACTGGAGGTAAAAAAAACCTGTTTTTCCCCCCCATTTTTTTCATATTTACAAAAGAGAAATATTCCTATTCAGTACACATCTGACTGATCCTTCCAAAGATATGCAAGGGAGCTTATTTCAGCCAAAGAATGAATTACAGATCTCAGTTAAGATGTATATACAGCTATTTCTTAGTCTGTATAAGAAAATCAGGAAAGGAGGAGTTGGAAGGGAGATTATCTTTAAATATGTGACATGCCCTGCATCCTTTTTGAAATGATTCCAGTGCCCTTCCTCCCCAAGCCTCATCCACAATCATGAAATGAAATTATGAAACGCCAGTACATTCTGACTCATTTCAATGAGCAACTAATTGTTGTCTCTTCCTGATCTCTAGCCATATTAAAATTATAAAACAATATTTTTCATTCAAATTTACTTTTCTGGGTGTTAGTTCAAATAGCAGTAAGATTACTGTAAGTACTGTAAGATTACTGTACCATCACTTTTCTTCCTTTCCCTGTTTCAACAGCAGATGCCTGTTTTTTTCAACCACTATGGTATCACCTAGCAACATGAGGTTCTTTGTAAAATTATTTTCAATTTAATGATGATATACTGTGAAACATTCCAGACGTTTGCAATGGAAGGTATACAAAAATCATTTTTCACTGTGTTCTTTCAGTTGGACCTAAACAAATTATGTTTGATTTAAGAGGACTCATGTTATTTGCATCCTACAAGGTACTAAAATATAGGCTACTTTGAATATATAAGATGGAAAGAGGCATACAAAAAAAAATATGCAGCAAAAACTTTCAATTTTTGTAAACATTTCCTTTGAATTAAGTCAAAAAAGAAACCTTCTACAATAAAAGAAAAATTATAATTATACCAACTTCCCCCTAGTAGAAATTCCAGAGCCTTAAACACAAAAACAAAACATAATCCTCATATGATCAAAAAGTCTGTATTTTGGAGCATATCAGACTCAACTCAGAACCTAGTCAAAATAGTCATTCTGGACTTAGATTTTTTTTCACAAAACAGTTTGCTTAACGGTTTGCTTAATGGTTATATGACGAAGCTGAAGTTTGAGTATTTATTTTCCGGAGGTGCAATTACTGTTTAATATATGATTTTATATATAGATAGAATGGCTGCACCAGCATTTTCAAAATATGGGACATACCTCTTTATGAAAAGTAGTAAGGAATGAAATATCAATTTTTGTTTAAAAAGTAAATCTGTTACGTTTGCAAATATATCGTCAACCATGGCACACACAGTCAAAGGCTCCATTTGCAAGGATCCTGGAACAATACCTCTGCGATGTGAGATGCCTAAAAGATACTAAAGCATATTTCAAAAAGTAAAATGTTAACTATTTTTAATGTTAGAGGCTCAAAAACTATAGGAAAGACTAAGGGTCATGGGGCAAGTTGAGAGGACTTGTAAGAAGCTCCTCAGCTTTCAGGGGCTGAAATCCAATGGCAGGTGGTTAGCAGCTAATAGCCTGCCTGGCTTCAAGGGTAGGAGTCAGCTGTAAATGTGGATGGAGCAACAACGATGT
>NW_017729032.1:195652210-195654042 GCF_001723915.1 Gavialis gangeticus
AGAGGCTCAAAAACTATAGGAAAGACTAAGGGTCATGGGGCAAGTTGAGAGGACTTGTAAGAAGCTCCTCAGCTTTCAGGGGCTGAAATCCAATGGCAGGTGGTTAGCAGCTAATAGCCTGCCTGGCTTCAAGGGTAGGAGTCAGCTGTAAATGTGGATGGAGCAACAGCGATGTTTAAAAGCCCCTAGGAGAGCACAGTGCCAGGGAGAAGAGGAGGCTGGGGTGCTGAAGGAGAAGCACAGAGCTGGGGTTGCCCCTCAAGGTCTGAAGAAAGCAAGCTGGTTCTAGTTTTGTTTGCTTGCACTCTTGCTTGGTTTTTTGTTTGTTTGCTTTGTAATCTCCTTACAGGTAGCTCAGTTTTCAAAAGTCAGGGAAATGCTGGCCTCAACAAACAATAGATGTGTAAACATAGTTTGCTAACAATGAAGGACCTAATTGTGCTAACTCCTCAGTGTGCAACTGCAATTGCGGTCATTGGAGATGATCAACTTGCAATGTCTGGATTGTGACTACAGCACTTATGTGACTACTGCATTTACTCACTTACCACATTCATCTTTGCAAGGGAGGTTGTTTTTCTTTGCTAGAATAGAAGCATGCAGGAATAGAAGCAACGATAGGCTGTACTGAAAAACGTCTGCAGCTTATCTCAGCCCACAGGCAGCAGGGGTATACTTCAGTGCTAAACCTTTAGCCACTACTGAATCAGCAATAGTTTTTGGCTGAACAGCCAAAATTTCTGACAGTTTGTAAAAAAAAGTTAAAACTAGTCTTTACCCCTGCTGCTTGCTGGTCAAGGAAAGAAGCAACCATTTTGCAAACCTTTTTATTTAGGAGAAAAAGCCAGCTCTAAGCCATCTCTCTCAAAAAAATGGGAGTTATTTTAGGCGGAGGGGGTTTGTTTTGTTTTTGCTTTGACATTCTCCCTTCCAGAAACAAGGTCTGTGTCTTATCTGCCTATGTATGATATGCAAGAAAATATGGTATTCCATTTTTTTTACTGTGGATTTTTTTAACACTATTCTTCAGTGTGATTGAGTTAGGTAAGAGCATCTAGTTAGTATAGTCTCTAATACTAGCTTTGATACAGCAGAACAGCAACATTATCTTAATCTGCTGACAGACATGGGAAAAACCCCAATTAAATTGAATCAGCTGTTAGATAAAAGCACTAAAAAGCCCCACAAAAATGCATGATCTATACAGAAGCTGGGGAGCCAAGTCAAACTGACACAGCTCCTCTTCTGGTAAAGCACAGTTTTGTTTTGTCTTGTTTTTCCACATCTGTCAGTATCCTTAGTGCCAACAAGGTCTTTGACTTGGCTTTTATCTTTTGCACATCAAACCTTATCTTTCCGCCTATAAGAAAGTAAACTCAAGAACAAGTTTATAATTACTTAGTACCCATAAAAGTTCAATTTGGAAATCATTACTGAATTTCTGGCAGCTCACAAATAATTCTGTTATTAGGAAAACAGAGCTTGAATCTCAAGCTTCTTAAAGTATAGTCTATAAACTTAACAGCATATTTTGAAGACGTCTTACTAAAAGGTAATACAAACAACAGTGAGCAAAAGGGGAAAATGTAGTTTGTATGAAAGTACAGCGCTTGAGATGCACCAAGTATCATTAGGATTGTGCTACAGCAACATTTTGGGTAAGGCTGACTCTGACATCTGCTAAATCTGCAATTTTAAGACATTAAAGAAAAAAAAAAAAAACAGCTCTCAGGTGTAGGTCAAATATAAAATTGGCAGTGGCATATAATTAAGATCTTATTAAGTGGAAAAAGACAGTAGACTATTAAAAAAAAAAAAAAAAAAAAAAAAAA
>NW_017729032.1:195654115-195657385 GCF_001723915.1 Gavialis gangeticus
AAAAAAAAAAAAAAAAAAAAAAAAGCAACACTTAACCTATATGAATAAAAATCTTATTATGGTGAATAGCCAGCCACAGTCATAAAGATACACTCAACTTCTCTACCCTTCTAGGCAATTTCCTTAAGTCAGTATGATTACTCATGTAAGTACATTTATTTCTATGCTTAAGTGCTTGTATCACTTACCACTAATACAGTATCCTTTTATTAAACCAACACTTTTTTCATGTACCACGCAAGATTATTTTCCAATTATCTGGGAGACATTTTAATAACACCCATGATTTGGGGACCTGAGATTTCATAAAATCAACATTCAAAGGCAAAATGCATTACTGCATACTGTCAACTGTGTAGGGTAGTACATTTATTTAAAATAAATTAGTGTGACAGACTCAGGTAATCTGCCTGATGGTCCCTCATGGTCAGACCCACCTGCCTGTGCTCCCCAGCCTCCCTCACCTCTTACATCTACCCGTACATCTGTCACAACTTGATCTTAAGGTCTTTTAACTGGGGATGCTGCCTTAAGCGGCCAGGATGGCCTCTCCCTGGGTGCCTGTCCTCTACGTACAGTCCTTGGGGCTTCTTTGCCCCAAGCTCTATGTGATGGGTTTCCCCTTTAACATAGTTGTGTCTTAGGGGCTAGAATCATAGTATCCATCCTCCCCTGTAGCCACACCCATGTTACCCACTCAGTATTGGGTAGATTTGGCGAGAGGGGGGCTGGCCTCAAGCCACAAATTTCTCTGGGGCTTCCAGCTGCCTGGCTTTGGCCATTTCCTCTGGCTGTGGCCCCCACTCCCCAGCCCAGGTCCATTAACCTAGATTTCAACTTCTGGGCCTCTAGCTCTTGTCTCCCCATCCTGGGCTCAGGGTCCCTGGCCCTGGTCTTTTATGGCAACACCTTGTGGCTGCTTGTGTGCTGCTCCACACCTCGGGTCCCCAAACTTGGCAAGGGACCTCCAGGTTGGGTCTCTCTCAGGCCCTGTAAGCTACCCTTTTAGCCACACCCTGGCCCTCCATTATTAAACTTAAGCATAATGGAAATATAAGCAAACTACTTCTCACTACAGTTCTCTCCTACTGTGGGTCAATGCTGCTGCTCCTCCTCAGCTGTCTCAGTCTTACCTTCATGGGTAGCTTGACTGTCAATGAGCCTAGCTTCCTGTAGCCAGGTTTCTTAGGACCTCCTGTCCCTGCAGCATGAGCTTCTGGCTCAGGCCCTGGGCTTATATGCCTCTAGGCCATGCCCCTTCATATCATGTGATGCCCTAGCCCCGCACAGGAGTTTCCCCTTTACCTAAGGCCAGCCTGTGCTCCTCTGCTGCAGTCCTACACAGCCAGCTTACTTACTGTACTCCCTTCAAGTAACATAGTCCCCCTAGCTCCCTGTTACAGTTTGTTTTTTTAGTTCAATAACTTTTTATCTTGTTAAGCAACTGTGAGTTCAACCAGAAACTTACAGGAAGTCACTGCAAAAAGACTGAATCCCACAGACTTCCTTTAGTTTCCCTTGGTTTTGAAACCTCAATCTTTAAGAATTCCTTTTTTTTATTATTACTGTTGAATGCTACCTAACATAAGCACACATGCACATTGCACACACACTTGGCATTTCTGTCAGCTCTCATACTTCTTTCTGCAAAATGCTATTAGTCACAGAATGACTTTGCTTCCCTGGTAAGAGTATGCAGTATTCACAAACTGGGTCACAAAGCTGAATTCAGACACTCGTGAAATCTACAATGAGTCTTTGGCTCAATGCCATCTGACAGATTTCCATCCACACTTAAATTATAAATGAAGGCTAAGAATTTGCTTTTGTTTGAAGTTAAATATCTTATATCATACTTTAATAGGTAGTAAAAAAGAGCATTCTTGTAGTATTGATATAACTAATATTTCAGGTTGCTGCCCCTACTAAGAACAAGCAACTTGTTTTAATTAATGGTGATAAACTGATGTGGGCCACAAACTCCTACTCTAATCCCATACTTGAACAAGTTCACATCAATTTACAATTTTCTGAGGGATAACAATACTTTGTAAGTACTTGCTCCATTGATGTTTAATTTGGAAATCTCATTTAAGAGCATTAGAATGTTCTCTGCTAACCCAGGTCTCAAATCCAACAGAATACCTACAGAAATACTTTACTTGAATCCCACCAAAGTCAGTGACTTTAGACTCTTTGGCCCCTGGAGCACATTCCACTTAAGACTTGATTAACCAGCTAACCACATTTAAGAAGTTGCCCAGCCACATGGTAATGGAATTAACAGCATGGTAAAAGAAGGAATAAGCTCAAAGTCATTACACAAAATGTGTGTAACGACTTTGTGGCTGGTTCCTATTGTGCCATTATTTGAATGTGTCTAGGCTGGGAGCCCAGGTAAGGGTGGGAGCTGGAGGCTCCCAGGCTTGGTGGTACATAGTGTACCCCCACAACTGACAGCCTCATCAGCTGACAGGGCTTCCAGAAGCAGGAACCTGCTACTTGCTAGTGCAAGGGGAGCTCAAAATTAGGATCTCAGGTTCCCCCTACACCAGCAATAAGACACAGTGTGATCTGATACTCTATCCCACAATCATACCTTCTGCCATGTGGTGTGAACTATTGCATCAGATCCCATGGCAACTTGAATTGCACATCTGACAGGGGGCTCTGAGTAAAGTTAAGAATGAGCTTATTCCTTTGCAGAGTAAAGGCTCTAACATTTATTTAAAAAATCCTTTCAGTCATTCTCGCTAACGGACTGTCTCAATGCCAGAATATTCTTCTCTATACTTTTGCAGACTGTTATTCTGTGGTACTAAATTTCCTCTAATTTAGGGGTAGACAATTATTTCAGGCAGAGGGCTGCTTACCAAGTTTTAGCAAGCTGTTGAGGGCTGCATGGGTTGCACCACCCCATCACAGATGCCCTGCCCCCTGGTCGCCATCTTGTGACCAGAAGTCCTGCCATCTAACCCCCGACCTTTGCCACCAGAAGTCCCTCCCCTTGCCCCTGGACATACTCCTTTCAGCAAGAGGTTTTGCCATCTCAGAAACAGAAAAATAGCAAATGATATCCTAAAAACCAAACATCTTAAACATTCATTAATTTGATTTCAAAGCATGTGTTTGGTTTACATGTGTTTGTGTAGTATACATAGAGATGATTGTATATAACAGCTTAAAATGAAATCTTACTTGTGTATATTGTGGGGGGTGGGTATAGGTTTGTGGGGGGGCTGTAGGTGTGTAGGTATGTGGGGTGAGGGA
>NW_017729032.1:195657443-195668487 GCF_001723915.1 Gavialis gangeticus
GTGTTTGTACGCAAGAACAGTGGATATGTGGGGGGTGGGTGGGTATGGGGTTTGTGGGGAATGTGTGGGGGAAGGGTGACTGGGGTGTTTGGGGGGTGTGGCTGTGGGTGTCTGCATGTACAACAGTGCAAGGGAGGTATGGGTGCATGTGTATGGTGGGGTGTGCATGTGGGACACCCTACAAACACACACATGGGTATTGGTGCAGCCCCATGCTCCCATGCAATGCAGCTGAGAGCCACATGGTGTTGGAGCAGTGTGGGAGCAGGGAAAAGGCTAGGGGTAGGGCTGAGCTGCTACATTCCTGCTGAGGCTCCACCTGGGTCCTACTGCCCTGGTTTTCTATCATCTTTGACAAGCAGCCAGGAGAAGATAAATATGTTCTAAAAGTTTTAGGGGCCTTGTGAGCTGGATAGAATGGCCCTGCGGGCCATATTTTGCCCACTCCCGGTCTAATTATTCCATTTGAACTACAACACATTCTTATGTAAAGTTACATGAAAGAAAAGAAAGAATTCTTAGTTTTAAAATGTTTCCATTCATTTTATACTACTTTTCTCGTTATGACTTCATTTTCTGTATTGTAATATTTTACTACCCTGTCTTAAAAGTAATATTTTCATTAATACATTTTAACAGTGAAAACTGAAGAATGTGAAAGGAAAGAAGTTCTTCTTATGATTCATCTGTGATGCAACAAGTGATCTTTACTATTCTCATTACTTTCTTAAAGTAAACGTTTGAGGGTTCCATCCTGGATGCACAAAAATCCTACCAAAGTTAATGGGACTTCTGGGTGTGAAAGGAATACAGGAACAGGCAAGGAGTGCCTAGAACAGTTGGTTTTATTTTTTTGCTTTACAGCAGGGATATCAAACTCATTCAGCCCTGTGGGCTGGAGGAGCATAGCTGAAAGTCTTCAGGCAGAACTGGAGCAGACCAACACCCTGTTCAGCACTCCAAGCACCAGCCTCTGGGGCAAGCATGGAGTCTGTGTTCCTGCGGCACATAGGCTGGCCCCAGGGCTACAAGGCAATACAGGGGGTCAATCCAAGGCATTGCATATACAGCCTGTGCTCTGGGCACCCTGTGATGCATGCAGCACTAGGTTCACCCTGTGTGCTACAGACAATGCACACTCCAGACCAGTCCCACCACAAGTGCCAGCCCCTGGGCTCACTGTGATCATAACATGTGGGGCCAGTATTGGGCATGTGCTTCCCTGGTGCTGCATGCAGCAAAGCGGGTCCGGGGGGCAGGCTGCCTGCAGCAGCCTGTGCGTTCTGCATGCAGAGTTCACAACAGTGAGTCCAGCCTGCATGCCATGAAGTGAATGGGGCAGAAGCCAGTGTATGGGGTTGGTCCAGAGACCTACAAGTTGGACCACATGGCTTTAAGGGCCAGATCCAGTCCATGGGACTTGTATCTGACACTCCTACTTTACAGAATAAGGTTAATTAAATAGTTTATTCTTTTCAAGAGATTACAAGTTCTATCCACATGCTCTATTTTAAGTTATCTTATAAACAGGATTGGTTTTTCAACACAGACTGGAAAACAACCGCTGGATGACATTTTTTCACCATTAGAATGATATACTTATCAGGAGTAGAGTTTAGCTTTATCAGGATACATTATGGGGCCATTCTTCCAGCATTATGAAGCCATGGGGAACTTGCATCACTGGGACCAGAGTTGGCAGTTTTTTTTCTTCTTCGTAAGTATATTTTATAGCAGTCAGACATATGAGACATTAATATAGCAATTTATGTATACTGTGAAAGCATCTTTTGGGTTTAGAAGTTTGTAGGCTAGAGTTGTCAATGTATTTAACAGAATAATGTCTGTCTTGGGGGAGATTTTAATACAATTTTTTCATGTTACTAACTTATTTTTTCCAAATCACTTATGCGATAAATCCATCTACCAATTTAGTGTTTTCTAGTCTTGGTTTCGGTTCATTGTGAAAGTCATATTTAAAAGGTGTTACTATCCATAGATAGATAACTTTATATAAAATGCTGTTTTCCACTGCAAACACATTTTGAACAAGCATAGTTTTAATGTTTTTCTTTTGCTTCAGGCTGAGAGTTCTAGTTTTACCTCCGCTAGAAAGCTCATATATGCTTTTAAATGAATGGTGCTTCTAAAGTTTCTCAGCTACTCACATGATCTTTCTTCTGCCAGTCTATAACTTTATACTGATGTTATTGGTGTGGTGCCACCTGGTGCACCAGGGCACACACCACTTCAAGGCCCAGTGACTAGATACTCAGGTGGAACGGCAGTGGCGGAGGAAGGAGAAGGAGACCAACCCAGGGCTGTGAATCCCACTCCCCCGTGCAACAACATGCCCACATTGCTGAAGAATGTGTATGTCCAGAATCAGGCTCCTCAGTCATGTGAGGACCCATCAAGCCTGATGGAAATCATCCTTGACTTCGAGGGACTGCCGCCACCATCTGATGTTATCCATACTAAGAATTTTTGTATTATAATAGTCACTCAATTGAAAAAAAAGGAGTTATTCTTCTTTTAGAGTTTTCAAATTGATATCCGGTAGTGTTATTTCAACATTGAAATTTATGCAAGATCTGTCTGAATCTTAGCTGATTAACAAAGTGCATAAAGGGTCTGTCTCTGCAAATGTCAAACCTGGGTAGAATTTGTAAACATGATATACAGAAAACAGCAGAAAGCTCTGAAAACCATGATGTGGAAATGTACACACACACAATGGGGGAAAAAATCTACCCCATTTTGCCTAGTTCTGTCCAAAAGGATTACATAGCTCTTAAGTAAAGGCAGAATTTAGCCCTCAAATTGACAGTTTCACTTATAAAATAACAAACATTTGGACGTATTTTACGTGCTGGCTAACTACTTAAGGAAGGTAACATTTTAGTGGTCAGTCATGAACATTCATACACTATAACGGTACATAATTATTTCCAGATTCCAAAGATAGTATCTCACAAGCTCTGAGAAGAATCAAAATACTTGTGGACATTATTCAGAACAGGATACTTACCTCACATCCATTTGCTTCAGTTCAAGCAAATATAGCAATTTATCCCAGCGATTTTTTACCAAGAAACATGGGAAGATGAGCACAAGATAAAGCATTTTCCCCTTTACATTAATCATTCTGTAAGTAAACAGGTGCATCGCCAGTTGGCTTTAGTCAATGCTTGTCAGTACACTTGCTCAGATTGCCCTGCTGGTCTGCTCTGATTCTTCTGGATTTTGTATTTAGGAGTAGGCTCCCATTCCCATTCATGATGCTACATTTTAGTCTTCAGTATTTGATTCACTGATGCTCTGAATAACATTTTAAACATGAAAATGAAAATTATAGTTACAAAATATTTCTGGAATTTAAGAGACAAATTCATTCTTGTTTCTTTATGAGTATTGTGAGGAAAACATGGCAAGGAAGTCCTCTTCAGCTATCTAGACAAGCCTCCTTAATGGTGCTGGTTGTACCTTTTCCTTTTTTTTTCCCCTTTTTTTTATATGCTGTTTTAAAACTGAAGCAATTAAGAGAGATTTCAACTTTAACTAAACTTCCATGTAAAAAAGAGAAAAAGCCAGAGAGAAAAAGAGGTGGTTGGTTCTAGATTCCAATATATAGCTAAAGAAAATCTCTTACAAGCTCTGAGAAAAAATAAAATACTTTAGGAGATTCATGAGTCCATCCCTGTTCTGCTATGGAAACCTACCCCAAATTAGGCCAAATTGGGACTTGAACCTATGTTTTCTACAGGGAAAACCAAGGCACTCATCAACTCTATTCAAAGATGCTCAAACATTAGGCTGGAGAGATGACTATGCAGGAGGGTAGGTATAGCTGGTGTAGTAATGGGTGCATAGTTTCTCCTGCCTTAACATTAATCATCTGTATTCTTTCAAGGCTCCCTCCAAGTAGCTTAGTTGATCCTTAAATAATTATGGCATTGGTGAGGACTTTTGTTTTCTTTCCAATGCACTTATTGGTTGGCTGTAACAGTATAATTGTCTCTATCTTGAGTCCAGTACAGCAATATATATAGCAAATAAAATAATACCATACTGTCTTGGAACTCTGAATTATACTACTCAGTGTACTACCATACTTTATCTATATTTATTTATTTATTTGATTTCTGTGCTGCCCTCCACAAGAAGGCTTCAGGTGGTTTACAATAACAAAGTAATAAAAGCACATATATAATAATAATAAAACAATTCCCCAAAGAATACCTAAATCTTAATTCCTAGCTGCTAAAAGCCTACCCAAATAAAAGCTTGTTACACTGTTTCCAAAAATTGGTCAGGCTCAGACTGTGGAGGACCTTAATAGGGAGGGAGCTGAGGAGTAATGACTGAGAATGATCGCCTATGTATTTTGGCCAAGAAAGCTTGTACAGCTAATACTTTCAGAGGTTGTTCTCAACTGACCTTAGGGATTATGATAGAGTATAAAGGAGAAGGCATACCCTTAGGTACGTAGACCATTGAGGGCTATATAGCAAGACTATGGTTTTAAGTCATTGACTATGCTGTTGTGTGTGCCACTACCAATTTTTGTAATTTCACCATGAATCCCAAAATAGCTGTTTTTCTGAAAAATAACTTAGTTCCTAGAGATGAAATCAAATGGTTGAAACTAGAAAAGGTAGTAAAAGGAAAGCCGTTAGAGGAGTTTATAGCCACTGTACACATTGTATACACATGCACAGTTTGTCAAATGACTCCAGGTTAGCTACTGGATAACACTTCCTATTGCCTTTGACTGCCTAGTAAACTGTCTCAACCTGACAAAAGTCGACCTGGTTTCAGCGACATGCTCCTTAGTCATCCCCTAGCTGGACCAAAGCACTGCACTACATTTTGGCATTAAAACATCAGTTCTTATGAATTTGCAAACTTACCAACATATAAATGTCAGGCCAGGCCTCTCTTGGTCTGCTATCTGGTACCACGTAAACCAGTATAACCTGTTCTATGGTCAGGTTGTTGGCAACTAAACCAGCAATCCTACCAGGGCTACCCTGGGTGAGGAGGGTGTGTAGATATCCAGCAGAACTAAAAACAAGACCTATCAAAGGATAGATAAGCTCCCCATGAGCCAGCCAACATATACCTAGGACATAGGTGCTGCCAGATCACTCTGTCTGAAGAATCACCAATCATGCAAAGCAACTAAACAAATCTAGGAGGGTTCTTACAGCATTTAAGGTTTCCCAATGGCTGCAGTGGCCTTGGGACTGTCTTAACTTGGCCTGGCCATTATATAGCATGAACATCCTAAACACCACAGAATACTGGAAGGAAATCAAACTTCCCTCTATTCTCTGCTTTGGCTTCTTATAGAATACCAGGTTTAAAAAGTACAAGACTGAATTGAAGGTGCAAAAAAACCTTAAATCCAGAGACAAGGATGCTTGAAATACTATATAAATCTCTGGAATGAAGACCATGGTCTACTCTTCAGGCTCCAAAGAACTTTATACTCCAACAGTCAAGTTTGACCGTACAAGACACAGACGATCTTGGGAAATATTCCAACTCTGTGGAAAAAACTACCAGGATTAAGGAAAGAGAATAAAGCACACCTTACATTTACGATGTGATGAACCATTTAATCATGTCTTAAGTAGCTACCTAGCCACATGTTAATACAATTAATGGCATGACAAAACAGGGAATAAGCCATACTTTACATAAAAAATATGTAAAAAAAACCTTATGGCTGGTTCCTATCACACTATTAATTGAACATTTGGAGCTCCCAGCCTCTAGAGGGCATAGGAATCCTTGACTCCTCCCAGGGCTAAGAACCATGATTTCCTGCAGCTCCCAGCCACAGTAGGCATCAAAGTCTATGACTCTGATATATGCCCCCTCGGCTGGGAGATCAAGACTCCCAGTACTCAGGGTGCAACTGAAGTCAAAGGCTCCATTGCATCCCTGTGGCTGTGAGCTCTGATCAGCTGATCTGGGCTCCCTGAGGCTTGGAACTGTCAGCTGATTTAGGAGTGTGGCTGGGAGCTGGGATCAACTGATAAGGCTCTGAGCTGCAGTAGTTTCCTATTTGCCAGTGCAGGAGAAGCCTGGGATGAGGGCCCTGGGCTCCCCCTGCACCACCAATGTCATGTGATTAGATGTGATGCTTGATCCCAAAATCACACCTCCTGACATGCATGCATAACATGGCACAAAACACAATCACGGGGATCATGCATCAGATCCCACCATACCTTTAATAGCATGTCTGCCAGGAGTCTTACAGACTTAATCACTTTATGCTCCAACTGCAAAGCATCTACACCTTCTTCTCTAATATCAACACACAAAAACGTTTTACTCACACACACTCTCTCTCCCATACACACAGAATCTCCAAATCATTATTTTTAATCTCATGATTTTAAGGCAAATATAATTAATTTGGGGGCCTGACTCCTAAGTTATTAACACTCAAATTTGGGAATACCGCTTTGAATTCTGGCATAGTGTAGGAAGTATACCTAAAGAGATTAAACGAATCTGGAAGCAAAATCGGTTCCAAAGTGCTCTGAGACTCAGACATACACAAGGATTCTGGGACAACAGAAGAAGAATGTAGAACAAGAACAGTATAGTTCACAAATATGGATCACATACATTGGACATATCCATCAAGGCTCTAAAAAAACAATGAAACTAAGCTTGAACTTTAGAGCCAGTCAGTCTGGGGATTTTATTTTAACAGGATAACATAGTGGGACAAATCCCAACCTGTTTAAGGAAGTGAGCTGATGCATTCTGAATATGTGCATCCTGGAGAAACATGATCTAGAATCCCAGAAACTAAATTATTATACTAATCGAGTCCTGACAAAACAAGGACAGTCACTTACAATTCTAAATCTTTCTTGCTGAGTACCAATGTTAGCTTGGCAGCAGTTTGTTAAGTGATAAAATTAAGCCTAACTCATGAACTACATCCAGGTAATTAGGCGTGAAAACTTAAACAAGGTAATTAGAGAAAATGTGTCTAATGTACAATTTGGGGGGCCTATTTAAAAAAAAAGGGGGGGGGAAGATCTCAAATATAACAGGGAACAGAAACAGTTGAAAGATTAAAGTCATAACCATCAACAACTTACATTACTTTTCACGCCCTCACCTACAAAGCTGCTGAGGATTGACCTAAACTAACACCTGAACCTAAAACATGGGAGGTCTGAATAGACAAAACTCTCACCCACCTGACAGGTTTGCAAAATCAAATGAAATTAAATCTTCCCTGGTCTCTAATTCTAAAATCAAGCTAAAAAGTTTTGCTATTCTAGCACATCACAAACAGTTTTTCAGTGATGTCCTGCAGCCTTGGAGTGGGTGTTTTATTAGGTTATAATTGGATGTTAATCCAAGTTCATTTCTACCTCTGTTCACACAGTGAAGCTGGAAAGTAAGTTAGAAAAAGAATTTCCAAGCAAACAAACAGATAACAACACTTTAACATTTTCAAGCACCTTTTCAAGTCTTGCAAAATTAGTTTGCCCATCCATTTGGGGTATGTCTACACCTTCAGAGCACTGCAGTAGGGAGCCCTGCAGTGGAACCACACCTATTCCACAGGTGCTGTCCCCCAAAATGATTGCAGTATATCCACCACAGCACAGCACTGTATGTATGCTTATACATTTGCACTTTCAGGACAGCTTATTTGCACATGCATAGTATCATACTAAGGGCAATATTTTACATCCATAAAAGCTAATATGACACTTAGAATAGGTATAACATGCTCCACTGCTGTAGTTCCTAGTCAGGTTCTAGCACCAGAGAAAATTTCTTCTATTTTTCAGCTGGCAGCTGGTCACAGTGTTGACATCCTGAGAATAAAAGTTCATGTAAAATCCCCCTTTGAACTGATGTTTGCTTCCCCAGTATTCACAAAAGGTAATTTAATATAATATTGCTTCTAAAGAGGTTCCACTAAAAAACGAACAAGCAAAAAAGAAGAATCATTGGGAAAAACGTCCGAGGGTTTTTACAAAACAAAATAAAACAAAACAAAACTGACACATACACATTCACACACAAATGAGTATAACAACAAATAAAACATACCAACTCATGAACATCTATTATGTCTGTATTAGGGGTGGGAGGGCAGGGAATGTTTAAACTAAACCAATTACTCTAAAAATGAAAGATTCATGCATTTTTATGCAAGACTAAAGCATAAATTTGAACAGGGCACATTCCTGGAAATAGCTACAACTGAGCAGTGCTGAAGTAAGCATTCTCTCAGAGAAAAACTTTTAAATAATCCATTTTCTATTTGCACTCTAGAAAATGAATTGCCATGCAAAATAAGAACTAATGGCAATGACAGCGTGAACTCTAGCTAAGGTTGCCTAGAATTTTTACATCACAAACCCTTATGTTCAATTTCTTATACTTTTGCTAAACTTTTACCATTCAGACTGAAATTTCCATGTCATGTGTCTGCATCAGGCTGTGTCTGTCTCCCCCCACCCCAACCAAAATGGTTGAACCATTTCCTAGAACACTCCTAGAGAAAAAAATTTATTTTGCTTTAGTAAAAACAACATTAAATAGCCTTTGGTATCCTAACATTTAAGCACTGAAAAGGTTGGACATGCCAGAATTAAGGTTATGTGGATAACCTTCAGTTGGCTTCCTGCTGCATAAGGCCTCAATTTGACATAATCTTCAGCTATAGGAACACTTTTTTTCTCCCGCAGGAATTTTGCCTCATTTAGGAATGAACAAAGGTTGTAAATGAGGTTTTTACATGCCATAACTCTGCTTCATTTATTACAGAAGGTCTAATGTGTGTAATAGCCACAGACTGCTGTGTATGCCTAGCCTGGACACTCTGACCCAGATTTGCAGAAGTAAATGCACTACATTTCCTAACTTTGGAGGACCCAATTCTAGTCTTCACATTTTTTTGACATAAGGTAGGGTTTTAAGGCATAGGAATTTACTGGTGCACAGAAAAATGTAATGAAGGTTTGAAGCATCAGAATACCAGGGTACGTGGAGAAAGAGAGGGAAATATGAAGTAGGAGATAACCATGTAAGTTGCAATCATGCCAGGCTCAAATTAATGCAAGCACTTTCTCTTATCCTCAGTTTTGTCAGCTACCCAGTAAACTAGAGAGGTGGGAATTAAAGAGAAGGGTAACAGCTTGAATTGCATAAAATAATTTTCAGCATGAATCTAGCCAGAATGTACAAATTGTATATCCTTGGGGATAACTGGCAAAGCATATATATTCAGCTCCATATGAATGGCTAAAATCCACTCAGGTATAAACCTGAAAAAACCTTCTTGTCCTTAAACAAGGACCTCAGTATGTGATATATGAATTTGAATAAACCCACTAATTTGAGAAAAGTTTACATTTATATAGAAGTCAAAAGTCATTTTTCAAGGTGTATATTTTTATAAGATTAAGTGCTTATTCAAAAGGAAAACCAAGCACATGGAATAACTGTAGTACTTCTGTATTTGGTAACATGGATCTCAATCTTTTCTCCATGATTCTAATAATTTATGGGATGCTTTTAGTGAAAATTGACTTCACTTAAAACATAGGTAAGTTAGGCCTTACATCTTTTTCATATATTATTGTGAACTGTTTGAACACAAGTCTTACCTTTTGTGAAGCAGAAAAAGAAATTAAAATAAATAGGGACAATAAAGAACAAAATCAGATGAGAAGAAACATGAAGTATCTGTCACCTAGTTGATATTTTTTTCTTTCTCTTTAGTGCACATCTTTTCATGGCGATGGAGTGCCCAGCCTAGCACAGTGGTTCTCAAAGACTTGAGGCACTCCTCCTTAACTTTTGTGAATTGATCGGCACTCCATTTAAAAAATCAATTCATTATAGTGCTATAGTGCTATATTATAGCACAATATATTATAGTGCTACATGCTTGAAAAGGACCTGGGAATAACAATGAGCAGATGGCAGAGAAGAGACTGAGCTGCAGTGACTGGGGGAAGAGGAGCAGCTGGAAGGAAACAGCCTGTGAAATCTCCTCACTACCCTTGTCTTGCCTATCTTCTCCCTCCAGGCAGCACCCTTCAAAGGTTGTTAGGATATGTATGGTGCCCTAGCACCCTGGTTGAGAAACACTGGTCTGGCAAATAAGGAAGTAAACAGCACCTACCCACTCCTGCTCCATGAAAGTCAAACACAGAAATAATTTTTTAGGATCCCCTGCAGAAACACTAAGAAGCAGCATGGCAGAAAACCAAGTCTTAAGCAGGTAATTTCACTTCCTCATTTCCGGATTGACTCGTGCAGAGCAGACACCAGTGTGGATAGTACCTTAGAATTTCTTCTTTCTTTTATTATTTACAGATATATTACTCCTGGGTAAATAAATCCCCTCCAAAATTCACTCTTTTAAAGACCAGTCGGGTCTTAAAACCTCATTTAGAAAGTTATGCAATGTTTCTTCCTAATGCCTAACTATAAGAGATTAGCTTATACTTGCAACAAGAGAGCTTATTTGGTTCTGAACCCTAAATATTTCCCACCATCATCACCAGTCTTTACTGTGGGAGTACAGGGTATTCCCATTATTCATAGAAATGGCTTTCACAAGTACTTACTCCTCACCCAACAACTACTTAATATCTTTTAAAAGCTTCCTGCAAGGCATTTAATCTAAAGCTTTATAAAAGTTCTAAATAAATTATATCGACTCATTGTCCTTTAACCACTTTTAAATTTAATTGACTCCTTCAAAGAATTCTAATCAATTGTATAGACACTATTTTCCTTTGAAGAAACCATGGTGTTCTCTCGCTATCCAATCATGCTCAAGAAAGTGTCTTACTACCTAAATTTGGAGGGCTCTTCACTCTTTGTCCTCCCAACCCCAACACCTTTTGTGATGTTACTTTATTCTCAAATGTTCTTGAGCTCATCAGATTGGGTTTACACTTTGAATTACAATGTCCTTTATAAAGATAAAGACAACATTACGTACTCTAGCCCCCCCATGTTGAAATCCATTTTG
>NW_017729032.1:195673487-195674923 GCF_001723915.1 Gavialis gangeticus
GACAGAAAGCTGGGAACTTGGGGCTGGAAACTGAGGCAGACAGCTGGGAGGTTGGAGACTGATTACTATTTCCTATCCTTATTACCACAGCCAGTACTTGCTTTAGGTCCCTGAATTCTTTTACAAAACATGTTGAACTGTTTTCAAGTCCTCAGCCTCTGTGTCTTCCTCTTAGCTGACATTTAAATGATCATTTTATTTCAATTTCTCCATGGTATTATGCGTCATCTTTATTTCACGCAAAAAGAGGAATTTTTGCAGAAGATATCTCCTCCAAACTATGAAGGATGATTGAATATACTTTGACTGTTGCCTTTATACTCTGGTAGCCTATGCTGATGGTTCTTAACCAGTAGTCCAAAGCCCACTGATCAGCCACAATGCTGGCTCTACCCTGGCTCCTCTTCTATGCCCCATTCTCCAGCATTCCTGTAGTACCAGGCAACATCGTACTCACATTCGCTACCATCCAAAGGGGAAAGAGTATAGCAGCTCTAATACAGTACTGTGGACTTATTAGAAGCAGAGCAAATTAAGCCAGGTACCTTGCTATGGCTATGCTGCTTCTGGTTCAGGAGGTAAAGCATGTAGAGCAGATTCAAAGAAAATTGCAGGCACTGTCTTGCATCACTGAGGCAGCACTCTCCAGAAGTACCTGGACTATCTCTGTGTATCCTGGTTTGTACTGTGCCTGTCTAATTCATGGGCAAAGCCTAATTAGTTCCGCCTATAATTTTAGCTGCCCCATAGGGTCACACTACGTAGTCCTCCCTATAGTACTGCATGCTCTGGATGTCATGCGTTTTGGTACCTGCAGTAGTAGGCCTGAAGATAAAAGGGTTGAGAGCCACTGGCCTAGACAAACCACAGGTAAGCTTACACACTGCCTGCTTTTGATATTCTTCAAAAATAAAAGCAAGAGTTAAGTTGGTCAGGAGAGATGCCACAACACTCACTTTGAAATGCACAGGCACTCACCTTTTAAGTGAATCTGATCTGAAAACCTGAGCTCTGTGAGCATGTAGCGCACACTGGGTATCTTTAGTCTAACTCAACTCTTACCAGATCCACTCCATCCTTCTAACATAGCACCACTCTTCAGAGTACCCCATACACAAAAGGAAAGAAAAGAGCAAGCTTCTCTTCTGCAGCTTTTAGTGTTGTCAGTGGGTTCTTGTGTGGCACCACTCTTTGAATATGAGTAAGAAATGGTACTACACTCTGTGAAACAGTTTTATAAAGTTGTTTGTGGCCTTCTTAAACCTTTTAAAATGATGTGTATTATTTTTGTGCACTGTTAAATAATTCCTGTTTTCTACCCTTGAGGTGGTTACAATTCAGTGGTTTCTGAAGGGATTCCTGCATGTACTGTACCTTGGAAGTACTGAGAGATTTATTCAGTATGAAGAGCACTATATAAAATGAGGGTTTTTTTT
>NW_017729032.1:195679923-195700114 GCF_001723915.1 Gavialis gangeticus
CTACCCTTGAGGTGGTTACAATTCAGTGGTTTCTGAAGGGATTCCTGCATGTACTGTACCTTGGAAGTACTGAGAGATTTATTCAGTATGAAGAGCACTATATAAAATGAGGGGTTTTTTTATTATGTTTTGAAACTCATATTAAATCATTCTGTGAAACTGTCCTATCACCATCTCAAGGATTTTTCCAGGTTCAGCGAGAAACACATGGCTATTTCACTGTGATTCTGAACAGCTTGTACAAGGTTTTATCATCTGTTGGTTAGACTATTGTGTTGCTCTCCTCTGAAGACACCTTAATTATGCTCCTCAGGCATTTGCAACATATACGGTACTCTACTGAGAACACGTTTATTGGGGTCATTATCTTTGAATGTATTGTTCATACCTACAGAACAACTCAACCAAGTAAAGGAGTGGGTTAAGAATATTTAATTAAATAATGGGTCAAATGTCCCGGTCTTCTCTTCTTTAAAATATCTTTTTCTTCTTTGCATGGCTTCATTCATCTTGGAATTCTCTGTAGGTTTGCTGAAGCCATTAAGATAGAAGGCATGAATGACATGTGCCTCCTCAAGCTGGGGAAGCATGGCAACCATCCACGGGCAGCGGCAATGGTGTTGGCAGTGGGGGAATGGCAGCAGTGAATGGGGACTGCCCACAGGTGGTTGCGGCAGTGTCAGTGGTGGAAGGGGGGGATGGCGAGCAGCGGGCAGCAAGTGGGGACTGCCCACAGCCGCCATCCACACTGGCAGCAATGGCAAGCAGGGACCACCCACAGGCACCAGTGGCTGCATTAGCAGCGGGGCAGGGGCAGTGACTGCCCACAGAAGCTAGTGGTGGCTTCCGTGGCAGTCAATTTCAGGGGAGATCCCTTGTGCCCCCCTATGTGTCACCTATGAGAGGAGGCCTTTCTGACATTATTTCACACATAAATAAGACACTGAGCAGTTTATTTAGGGAGTTGGTAAATTGACAAAAGTAAGGAAAACTTTAGTTATTTTTAGCTTATCCATATATGGAAAAAAACTGAAAATATATATTTTTTCCATATATGATTTAAATGATGTTGCCTTTCCACACCATTGTACTACCATAAAAAACATATTGGGGCACAAAGGCCCAAGAGATGTCCATACCCCTTGTCACACCACAAATATCCAAAATATGTGGCTATAACAAGGGTGGAAATGAAGTGTGCAACATTTTAGCAGCAGACATCTGTTGGCTTTGTGGCCGCAGAGTGTGGGCAGTCAGAGCTGCCTATACTCTCTAGTATCCCTGGGGAGGTGCTCCTGAGGCTTGAGGGGCCCATTCCTGCACATTCTGGAAATCCTTAGGCAGGATTGGACCTTTTAAGTCTCTGGAGTGCCTGACAAATTTTTGCTGTTTACAGAGACATACCACAGAGAATCTTGGGGTGCATCTCAGTAGGCAGGGAAAACTGGAATTTCTCCACTTACAGAGATGCATCTTGTGGGCCCATCTCCTTTAATGGGGAAAGCCTGAGGTTCCCTGCTTATAGAAACGCACCCCATAGGATCCTCTGGGCCCATCTCTGTAAGCAGGTTTCCCTGATTAAGGAGATATGTCCACGAGATCCTGAGTGCACAACTATAAGTGGGAAAAGCACAGGGTTCCTAATTTATGGAAGATGCAACTTGACATCTCCTGGGTGTGTCTCTGTAAGTGAGGAAACCTTGGCTTGCAAAGCTTTGGCTGGGGAGGAGACATACCATAAAAGAACATAAGCTACAAAACATGGGTGACTATACATATGCTACAGAGCAGTGGTGGTGGCGGTTGGGGGGCGGGGTTAATTAGAGCAACTCCTGGACAGCTATACTCAATGTCCTGTGTTTCAAAATGGCTGCGAGAGTGCTTTAACTAAAGCTCATTCAAGGACCCAAACTACCATTTTGAAACATGGGATGCTGAATACACATGACAGTGAGGCAAGCTGGAATGTTCTGCTTAGAACTCATTGGAGCATGTAGATAGACATCCCATGCAATTAAATAATTAGTCCACATACAGGAAAATGGCTACTGCTAACACTTGCAGAGTTATTGAAAATTAAAGTCAATTTCTCAGTGAGCTAAACTGCCTTAGTTTGGCAGGGTCCAGTCACAAGAAGCACTGACTGCCCTAAAAACAACCAAACTCAAAGATAATTTTGAATTCTGAGTTTCTTTGGTTTATTATCATGTAATCTCTCCCAACAAGAAACAAGACAACTGACATACTGTACAAAATCTGCGATATGATATGGAAAAGGGAAGCCTGGTCAACACAGTGGACAAAATCATTAATAATCCATATCCCAAAGGAGGGGAATCTGCACTAATGTACCACCTACTGCACCATCAGCCTCATCAGTCATCCAAGTGAGGTGCTTCTTAGAATAATACTAAATAGGACCAAGCCACAAATACAGACTGTATTAGCCAAAGAACGAGCTGGATTCAAATCTGGAAGAAGCACCAGGAACAGATTCTTCAGCCTCAAAATCATGTGTAAAAAGTACTGTGTCCACCACAAAGAATGTCATCATAATTTCATAGACTTTAAAAAATCTTTTGACAGGGTGTGGCAAAAAGCATTTTGGCTGACAATGAAGAAGCAAAATATCAGTTTCACACTGATAAGTCTTAAAACAATACAAGTAGTGGAGTCTTGCTTGACAACAACATAGTGGAGTAGTTTGCAACATCAGCAGGAGCATGCCAAGGCTGTCTTCTCTCAACATGCTTATTAAATTTATACCTGGAAATAATTTTGTCAGATGCCTTAGAGAACTTAACTGGAACCAGTGTCAGTTGGAGGATGAGACATTAACAACCTTTGTTTTACTGATGGGATTGATTTAATAGCTGGAACTGCAGAACAGCTTAAGGAAATAACAGAAAGGCTGCATAAGGCTACAAAGAGATATGGAATTGAAATTAGTGTGGAGAAGAGCATAGTAATAATAACATCAACCAGTAGCATCAGTAAAAATTCGTAATGAGAAGCTAGAAAAATTAATACATTTTAAATACCTTGGAGCAAACGTCACAGAAGGTGCTACATCGGAAAAAGAAGTAAAAACAAGAATAGCCATTGCCATTGAACACCTAGGAAAGCTGAAGAAAATCTGAACTAGCAGCAACACCACAATGGAAAACAAACTCCACTTTCTATATGCTGTTGTCATTTCAATACTCTATGGCTGCAATACTTTGACACTCACTAGGGCACTAGAAAAGCAAACTGAGAACTTTGAAATGTGGTGCTTCAGAAGACTTTTACGCACATCCTACATTGTATGCAGGACAAATAAATCTGTGAAAGATCAGATAAGACAAGAAGTTGGCAAACATGAATGCTTACTCAAAATCATCATAAGAAGAAAGATGCAGTGGTTTGGACATGTATCAATAAGGTCCAGCACCCTTACCAACACCATCCTGCAGAGCGCTGTGGATGGCCGAAAAAGAGGAGGAAGACCTAGGACAAGCTTAACTACCAACATCGAAGACTGGATAGATTAAAATTGACTATACAAGGATTGCAAGAGATTGGGAAGAATGGAGGAAAGTTACTGCTACATCAGAAGAGCCCCAATGGTCAGTGTGGCCTTGGGACTGACTTGACTTGACTTGAATCTCCCCCAAATAGCATTTAATCCTGACAGAGAACAGCTCAACATTTCCAAGGAATCTGAGATACACCCAAAAATGATCAGCAAACTAGAACAGAAAGGATACTTTTGATTACTTTTGTCACTCTGGAAAGAAGCAAAATAATAGGTTGGAAAAAAGGAAGAAAAGGAGTGATATTAAAGGTAATTTTGTTTTTTAACTGAAGTTTGTACATGAGAAATAGCACATCAGCTACATTTTTTATATTAGTTCTTTTTATATGTACGCCTTCAAGACAGTGTTTGCATTGCTGTTTTTGTCAACTCAGCCAATACCACATTTACCCAAATCCCACATGACTTTGCATTTCAGGCAACCCCCCCCCAATTAGATTCTATACATAGAAAATTATAAAGTTGTTAAAATTGTCCATGTATAAAAAATAATTATTGGAGGGTCATCTTAAATTCATGTATATGTGCCCCCACTGTGGAAGGGAAAGTAGCTGCATGAGGGCAAGCTTTGAGAAGGCAAGTGACAGGGGCTTATCTGACCCCTTTACCCCCATGACACTTGCCCCCTCCCGCACCCTGCCCCCATTCCTTTTCCCCTAGTGTCTTCCCCCAGCCCAGTCTCCTCCTCTTATGCCTATCTCCCAGCCACTTGCCCTCCCTGCTGCCAGACCTCCCAACCACTTGGCCCTTCCTGCCCCCTCACTGCCTCATGCTGCACTGCCAGACACTTCTGCACTGGGTCCCTCACCATTCCTGGGCTCCCTGCTGGGCTCTACTTCTCCTGGTTTTGTGCTGAGTGCCTTGTTGCTCCCTGTCTCAGCTTAGAGCCAGAAAGTGGCAAGAGAATCAGTATATAACTTGGGAGCTGTCAGAGAATCTGCACTGCCCTTCCCACTCTCTGGTTCTGTGCTATGTTTTGTTCTGCTCCCTGACTCCATGCTAAGCAGCACAAGACCCAGCACAGAGCCAGAGAGGAGTGAAGGAATCAGCTTGAAGCCAGAAAGCAGTGCAGGACCCAGAGCTGATTGCAGATATTGCATTTTTACTTGTCACTCAGTTCTAAGAGGAGGTTTTCTTTTCCCCATGTTAAATGGGGAAAACAAACCTCTCATCTTGGAATTAAGTAGATATGGTATTTATGATCCTGACTGATGCAATACAGAGAATAGACAAAAATTCACCCTCCTCCTTGACTGTCATTTTAATAATATAGCTTCAGGTCTACTTCCATCACAATCAGCACTACCATTTGATTTTCATACTGCAAGGTTTAATTGAATGATGTTCAATATAATTAAAAAGGTAACTTTAAGGCAAAGAATTGTAAAACGCTAGCGATACGTAGCTGAAGCAAGCTTAATTTTGTATACGTGCTTTGACAGTTAGCAACCGCAATCCTGAAAAAAAAATCACCTAAAAATAGCTTTGAAGGATCAGGAATTATGGAAGGGGCAAAGATTTGTTGGGGTAACAGCTTTTATTGGATCACATACATGGTTGCAATACAGTTAGACAAGCTTTCAAGTGCAAGGCATTCACCTGACAATGATCTGATGAAGAATGCCTTGCATTTGAAAAAAACTTTATCCCAATCATGCTGTTAGTCCAATAAAAGATATCACCCCCCCAAAATCCTTGCTTCAGTATTTTTTTTCTCAGCCATAAGGATATAACACTGAATTTAAATGTTTGCTGTGTTATAGTCCTGTCCATCCAGGGATGCCAAATAACTTTAAAATACATATTGAATTAATTAATTATCACAACACTCCCAAACGATTTGTCCAAGATGTTCAAATTCCAGAATGCCAGGGACCACATGGATAGATTGATGAAATAGCAATTCTGAAAACAGATCCCAAAGGGAAAATAAGCATGAGAGCCTAGCTTCTAGGAACTTCAGGAAATTTAGGTTTGATTCTCCATCCCAATACCATAGTCCAAATCACCTGGTCACAGATCCACAATGGAATTCCCTCTAAGGATTACCCTCTGTGCCTGTGTTCCCCAACTGGGGACTGTAAGAATAAATACATTGACATTGTGATTTGTTCAGATGGGAGCTACGTAAGGTCCTTACATAAACAGATTGATCTTTTAAAGGCTGATCCAAATCCCAGTTATGTAAAAATGGGTTTTGAAATGTGCCCTAATGATTTAACAACTGGACCATGATTTGGCCATACTTTCTTTTTAGATCTATATTGCAACATGCATACTAACATGGAAAAAATATTCTTTTTTCATAGAAATCTATTGTGGTGAAATGTAAACGATATTCCAAGAGAGATAAGCCAAAGTTACATTAGTACAAAATGACCCTTTTGCCAAGGTTCAGGTCCCTACTCCAAAGCAGGGTGCTAAAGCTGTTCCAAGGAAAAGTCACAAGTATTTTTAATATATGTAGAACTATGCATTTTCCTACCCTTATTTTCAGAAGTATGTGAACCATTGTGTTTGAAAATATCAGACTACAGCAGACACTAACTACAGAACATTTCTGTCTACATGGTTAAAGGTCAGTAAAAAGATGCAAGAACAGCAACTAAACAAGTAAAAAATCGCAAAGCAAAGCAAAGCAAAGCAAAGCAAAACAACAACCACCCACAACTCCTCTCCCCTACTCAGAAATGTCATTTTTACTATTTCTGTGCAGAGTACTGTGAAAAGCCCACTCTGCATGTGCTAGTCCTGGAAAAGAGGCAAGCAAAACCACACCAAAGCAACCTGGAGATAAAGTTCTTAAGTGTGGTGGTGGTAGGGTCAACCTCACTGGATTATATGAGTTATTCTGCATTTCAACATTCCTGTCCAAGATAGCATTAGCTCTCAGAAGTAACACACTTATTTGCTAATTCACCATATGGTACAACAATTGGTTATTATGGTTTTTGCAATATGGTTTTTGCAGTATGATATGTTAAATGTCTGCCTCTTGGGTGGCCATCAGCCTGATCTAAAGACCAAAGTTTTGGATAGGTTCTTGTACTGCTAAAATCCTGGCAAGTTCCTGTTTACTGGATTTCTTCCAATGCTCCTTTCAGCTGTATAAACATGGCTGTTGTCTCCTAATTTTTGTAACCCTCCTCAGTCTCTGACTCCATGAAGGGGATGCCAGTCAGCTGAGTCAGGTGAACTGCTAAATGGCTGTTTGCAAAGCAAGCTTTGTAATGACTACTCCCTTAGTTAGACCTGGAAGTTGATGCCCTATTGCTCTACCCACCAAGTGAACTTCTAGACCTCCCAGAATTAAATCCTCCCACACTAATGAAACCTAACTACATACATTTCTCCTGAGATTTTACACACCCTTGTACTTCCATTCCTTCTCCTACACCCACATTACAGGTGTCTACATTTTCACTTTGAAAGCTGGTTCTATTTACTCCTGAACAAAGCGTACATTGCTATTCCTAATTGGGAAGAAAATTAAGAGCTTGATAGGCTTCAGCATCCCTGTTTGACACAAAATCTTTTTTTTTTAAAGCCTAATTTTGGGGCAAGCAGAGAATATATGGTGTTCATTCCTCATTGAAATCTATGGATTTGTAACAAAAAGTAAAAGCATATTTAAGAAGACTAAAATAAACTGAAACTGCACAAGAGCCTCATCCCCGTTTTTTATAAACTACTTTGGACCAATCTTTGTGTGACTTCAGTTTATATTTATTTCAATAGGCTTGGTTAGTTTTTTATGATTTTAGTGAAATCCTACAATGTTCTATGCAACAGAGAAGCTCAAAGTAGCTCAAATCAGACCATGCAGAAAAGCCAGAGGCAGTTCTGGGTCTGCCAGCAACATAGCTACCAAAGGGAGCTTACCAGTGAGTGCAATGGCAGCTCTATTTTTCACAAATTGTTAGTTAGGTCTTGTTTTGGCCAGCTGCTGCAGGTACGACAGCATTACAGGCCCTACCTGTCATGAATGTTGTAGGGATTGGTTTATATTAGGTGGCAATGGTTATCATTATTTACACAGCTGAACTTTAAAATTTGGGGCACTATTGCAGAGACAGGATGAGGAAGCTGGATCTGGATTTTGACTGCATTGGGGTGAAGTTAAAACTAAACTACTGCAGTCTGAATTTAGGGACAGCAGTGTCAGACTTTCATAAGGCTGGAACACAAAATGGGAAAGGTTTGGCAAGATAAACTGATCACTTGTGATCTCTACTGTGACTGCAAGGCCATTTCTTCTGCTCTTTAGCTATGAGACAGCTGGCACCTACAAATGAGACCAACTGAAAGCTAAAAGCACTTTACAGAATTCATAACTTTCTAAACCTAACTAAGCTTGAGCTGATCTAAAATATATATTTTTTAAATTAGTGTCAGCTTAACTGATTTAAAACTTCAAACTAGATTTGTTTTCTTAGACCTAAAAATTAAGTAAAGTCTGAAGATCATGGCCCTGATTTTCCATTCTATTACTCTAGTTTTATATCAGTGTAACTCTATTAAAGAGAATTGTGAGGTAATGGAGTGAAGAATAAATCCCCAAGTGTATTGTACCATATTGTATGGTAGGCTGTAAAATACAATCCCGTTTGTATTCTATTATACATTGAACACACTGTCATAAATGAATAAGCACAAAAGTGGAACCATATGAAAATGTTAGCATGTTAACTATTTGTTAGCCTTTTCATGGTGATCATTCTTCGGAAAAGAAGTGACCATCTTCTATACCACTGAGCACTTGTGGCTCCAGGGCTTATCTCACTGCCCTTTCAGCTGAGGGATATCTAGAGGTAACAAATAACTCCATTTTCTTAAGTTTAAGACGTGCCATAAGGCTTTTGTTTGTATGCATAATACAAAGGTGAAAACAGCTGTGGGGTACAGAAGTAAGAAACATTTAAAAGAACATGATAGTAAGAGGTCATAGGAATTATTTCTATTACTACACTATTAGAAAAACCTCCATAAAATGCTTGTTGATAATAGGGCGATCACACATGTAGAGCAATAAAAGCTTTATGTTATGCTACACTATTTCATTACATGTAATATAGGTTAAACCACCTAATAAGGCTGCCAGACACTTCCTATTATAGGGCCTTATTATAAGTTGGTTGCAACTTTGGCATACTTGAACCGTTTGGGCTGAAATTTTCCAAGTCATGCACAAGTCGCTTCTAGACTTTTTTCACTACAGTGGTGCCATTCCTAAAAAGTGAGATAAATGAAAAAAAAATACATTATTTTTTCTGTGTTAAGATTTTGGTGACTTTTTCTTTTAACAGATCTAGCACCCACATGCTCTAAAGAGAAGAGATTTAACATCTGATAGGAGTATACATAATTACGTATCACGAACATGCCTTTTGACATCACTTTGAATCTGTCCAAACTTGGCAATTAAAAATTCAGAGCTATTAGTGTCATAAGCCTTTGCAGACAGGCAATTATTTTGTACATGCTCAGTAGAGAGATGCTAAAAGTTGACAGCTCAAGCAAGAAAAAAAAATCAGTGAAGATCCTCTCTTATTAAGCATGCTCTAGTCTCTCCTAGGAATTAGCACTGACCCAAATGCATATGTGCCCTCCCCATAAGGCAACGGGTCAGATACAGGCATTCATTTTTTACCAGAAGAATCACTGTTCTCCTGGTAGAAACCAACAGTGTACAGATGTTTTATCTTTTTTTCCTGGCGCAAAAATGGTAACTCCAGGAGAAAAATAACCCAGCAACCATGAGGATAAAATCTTTCCTTGGACAGTTTCTCTCAAGAGACTAAAAATCTATACACTTTCATAGTTTCATAGATGTTAGGGGCTGGAAGGGACCTTACACTTCATTGGGTCCAGTCCCCTACACTTGGGCAGGAAAGACTACTGGAGTCAGATGACCCCAGCAAGGTGGGCATCAAGATGCTTTTTGAAGATCACCTGGGTAAGTCCCTTAGCTTCATTCCTCAAGGGGACAATGGCTTGTACAGCCCATACAGCCGCAAGTGAGGCTTCCACCATCTCCCTCTTGCCACTCCAATGCTCAGCTTGGGGAACACACTTCCAACCACTGGCTTTTAAATCACTGTTCAGCTAGGTGGCAAGAGGGAGCTGGGAGAACTGAAATGATTCGTGCCGTACGAGAATGACTGATTTGCAGGATGGGGTACTGTCTCTCAGGGCTGGAACCCTCCCTGGCTGCCTGCAGCAGCTGCTGCTTTTCAGCAGCTACCTACTGCCACTCGGCAGCCTACCCACTTGCCATGCAGGTGAAAGGGCAGACTGTCAATTAGCAATCTCCCAAAAGGCGGGAGGTAGCCCAGGGAACACCCACGGGGCTAGAAGAACATCTGTACAATCCACCTGTGGGGCTATTCTTCTACTGAAAGACATTTTTTTTCTTGTAGAAATGAACATCTACACAGAGCATTGGCCTTCCACCAACTCTCAGGACCCATTCGTTTCCTTTACACTCCACTCCTTGTCACCAGATTTCCTGGCCCATTTTACTCTTTCACCCGCCCCTTTATCCAGCATTTGGCCATTCTGCATTCAAATAAGGCAGCTTCTAGCTCCACACTCCCATGGCACTAGCAGAACCACGATGCATCACAATGCAACCCTTCGTTACACAATCACATTCAAGGTTTTTTTTCCCCCTCCACAGAACCTTTTTCTTTTTCCGTGTGTAGAGACCCATCTTGAGGATGAATCAGTGTTTCATAGTAAAGGCACTATTTTCTCTAGGACCCCTGCCTCAATTGTTAGGGATCTTGAAAGGCTCGTAGTAAAGGAGAAAGAGGACTTCAGGAAGAGAAAAGGTGGTTTTGTGGTTGTGGAAACCAAATGCTTCTGAGGGAACTGAATTCTATCCCTGCCTGCATAATGATGGACATTTCAGTTAAAATTGCACTTTATACAGCTAGTCATTAATGGCATCCTCCTCATTTTCTAGATGCCCAGGGTGGACCTCTGAGCCTGATTTGCTAAACTACAGAAAACAAACCAATGCATTTGAAGTTAATCGAAGCCCTGCTTTGAAAAAGATATAGTGTTACATCATCTTAAACGCTACTAAATTATATATTTGGGGTATATATGCTGCTTGAGGTTCTAGACGTCTCAAATAGGGTACCAAGAAGTAGTGGCAGTTTTACTTTAATCTCTCTGCACCTCAGCTACCCTCACTACATGGGAGCTTTGTGAAGAAAAATTAATTAGTTTGTGAAGTACTTGTACCATAGAGATGAGTACCACAGAAAAGCCCGTGAGGAAATTAGTAATTCTATCTTTGGAACAGACTTTGAATAGTGTGCAGTAAATAAGGCCTAGGGCCACACAGTGAACAATAAGAATGAAATAAACTATTGAATAGCTGCTCATTAAGCGAGTACTGTCCATCTTTTACAGTGAATGAGGAAGAGGTCTTAAGGGAAAAAAACAGTATGTGATCATGTAATTAAAGGCCGTGTCATAATGCATAAGCACAGGGGGCTGAATTAAGATTATACAAGCAACCTCAATTGTTCACATTTTCTAACTTTTGAATGCTTCATTTGGTAAACTAAAAATGTAGCTTTAATGTAGGGGGGAGAGTTGTGTAGAACTTACACAAACAAAAGAAACATAAGGAAAAAAAAGAGTGAAAACCCAATAAACATCTTGGACAAGCTCTACTACTATCATTTAAATTCTGAATCCTATGGTGAGATTTATGCAGTGTTCAGGCATGTGGGGGAACTTTGTGCACTCACTCTCATGATTAATAAAGCATTCCTAAATACATTGCTCACTTTTCATTATAAAGATAACTAACATGATAAATTCATATTGCTTAATTTAAAAAAAAAAAGGGGACAGAAATAGAGAAAAGATTCTTAATGTTCTTGATGTCTTGTGCTGCAAACATGTGACCCATTCTGATAAAAAAGGAAGAGATTTTATAAACTAATCTTGCTATACTCTAGGATGTGTTACACACTTATTGAATTAACATGCTTGGTAAAAAAGGTATCAAATTTTAAGAAAATATATATTTAAAAAAACTTGGTTTTGTATTATACTACTTTTTTTTCCTGTAAGAGTATCTATTAAAATAGCTTGTATAAAGTAAGCACTTCTTTTTTTTTTCATTGTTGAATTATTGCCACGAGTCTGCAGATCCAAGATTTCCCCCCTTCAGGTCTTTCAGTGTTAGTATGTAGTTACAAAGTGTTTTCACATAAATAGGTTTATCTGAGACCTAAATATATTAGTATTAATTAGGTGTTTTTGGTCACAAAGGTAGTTTATACAATTCTAGAGCTATTGTAACCTAATATGTTCTTCTGCTCTTAGGACACGAGTCTAATTAAGTCTACTATTAATAATTATCTACTTTTTATGTAGCATCCTAGACAGTTATGAAAACATAATAACTTCTAAGATAAAAGATGTGAAAAACAGGATTACTTAAATCAAAAAGTGTTTTTCATTTCCCTTTCCCACCGAACTCTGCAAATCTACATGTTAATCCATCTCTAGATTCTCCATGTTGTTATCCAGAGAAACAGTCATATATATGGAATCACTGGGGCCCTATTAAATTCAGTCTGTTTTCAAACTGCTCATTAAATTATTTAAGAAGTTACTCTTTAGATTGTCTGGTAGAATTTATGGCCTTTATACGAGACAATCCTTACTCTTAAATTCCAAGCATTTTTTCTTTACAGAGTTTGTTTATTATGTTATTTATTATGAGCAGTTGTTTATATTCATTATGGTCAGTACTTTTTTTGCCCTGCAACATGAGTATTGCTTTGGGATAATTTCAGTATAGTCTGAAATGAAAACATCTCAAGGCTTAAATATAAATTAACCCAAAGCCAAATATACATTTATGTAATTTCAGGGAAACTACTTCGATACAATATTTCATATTGTTTTTCCTAAATTGTTTATTCTCCCTTATTTCATATCCAATTACTTTATTTGAATTGCTGTTCCCACTGCCCCTCCCACCTTTGCCCTCTAAGGGAAAAATTCCAACGTTTCAGGCTCAGTTTAACATACTGTAGCCATGTACTGTACAACAAATGGACAGCTTCTGGGCAGAAAATCCACCAAAGTAATCATCAGCAATCCCTTGCAACTGAGGATGATTGTCCTCCATGATTGCTTTATCTGTGAGTCCAAAGATGGCTGATAAGGCCAATCTGGGATCAAGAGACTTGGTTGCAACTCATGCACATGGTTTTGTGTGATATGGGTGTCTCTGGATTTTTAATTCAGGCCACAAGATGCTGCTTTTGCCACTCTCACTTTTCCTGCTGGAAAAGTGTGTGTGTGTGGTGAGGGAAACCAATGTAATATGCTACAGCTCTCGAATGGGTCTATGCCTTGCTGAGAGTCTGCTACAGGCATTCTACAGTGGGTCAGTTCCTTGCAAGGAATGCAATTAGTAGCAGACTCTCTGATAGATAATCATATGATCAAAACTAGATAGTTGATTCTCCTTGTTGAAAATCAACTGGAACACTACTTTGTTTCAAACTTTCTGTTCCTGAATTTTCAATATTCTACTCCTGACTCAGGATGAAAGTGTAAAAAAAAGAAAATCTGATTCTTTATGGAACTGAATCTCTTTATATTCTATTTTTAAAATACTGTGCTGCTTTGTTGCTGCAATTAAATATGCTACCTTGGACGCTGACTGCCTTGGTGAAAACAAAGCTGGGTACATGAGAAACCCTAACAGATGTTGATTAAAACTGACATTGTTCTTGTCAGTTTCACTTGCTGCCCACCACCAAAGTTCAATAGTGAAAGTGACCAGGTTGTCAAGAGTCTGGTCAGTTTCATGCAATTACTCAGTGATAGTCAGCAGTGAAGCCGACAAAGAACAGGGCTTACAGGGACTCCAGAGCAGTGATCCTGGCAGATTGCCAGGACCCAACAGAAACTAGGAGCCCAGGATGATTTTGTTTCCCTAGTGAGAATGAAGCAGCTGGGAAGTCTGGGAATACTGGCTGCTATGTTCCAAGACAAATGCACCAGGAAGCTGCCAAGAAGCCAGACAGGAAACCAACCAGAAAAAAAAAATATTTTGCTGAATTTTTTTCTGACCAGGTATAACCCCTAAATTCTAAGCTGTACACCTAGTACTCCTATTCCATGTCATCTACCCCAACATAGCTTTCCTCATTCTGCATATGAAGTGTAGCTTGATATAGATAGATAGGCATCTGTCTGTCTTACAAGACAAGATTTGTGCCAAGTTAGCCATCAGTTCATTTAATATCTGCAAGTATGGCTGTAGAGCCCAATTCTTGCATGACCATCCCTTCCATACTTATCATGTGAAGTTCATCTATAACATTCCTGCATGTGGTGTGGGTTGCTCCTAAGGTTTCTTCTTTGCTCTGCATGTTGGGCTCTTTTTTCCTCAAAACCTTCATTCCAGACTTAATAGACTGGTTCCAAGAGCTTAATCCTCAGCAATCTTCCCCTGTCATTTGGTTCAGTGTTCACTGCCTTCATATCTTTCTTGTAAGCATCTCTGAAATGGACATAAGGATACTCCTATGGTCTTATTCCTGTAAAGAATTATCCATACAAAAAAATATTGGGTATATGGCCAGCAGCCATTCTCTGCATATGACCAAGGCATCAAAGTCAATACTGAGAAGAGAATGGATACTTGGCATGTTGGCAATTTCCAAGACCTCAGCATAGGCAACTTTGTCCTGCCAGGAAATTCCTAGCATGTACTGAAGGCAATGTTAATAGACAATGTTGAGGTGCTTTTCTTGAGTATAGTATGTGGTCCAGAATTCTTTACCAGACAAAAGGGTGCTGATGACACACAATACACTTTGACTTTGGTCTTAATAGTCAATTTGCTGTCATTCCACGCTTCTTTGCTCAGCATGATCATGATACCTGATGCTTTGCCAGTACGGGTAATCTGTTCAGCCTCAAGTGACAAGGTGCTAAGGTATATACATTTACTTGCAACATCCCATACTGTTTCACCTATTGTGGTCACTGGTGGTGAATCAATGTTTTGAATAACACTGGTCATCTTTATGCTCACAGTAAGACCAAACTCTGGCAGGCTTGATCAAAGTGACTGATGAGGCTTTGAAGATCACTCTCTGGGTGGGCTATCAGTGCAGCTTCTCAGCAAACAGCAGTTCATGAATCAAAACTTTCCACTCTTCAGTGTTCGCTTCAAGGCATGTGAGATTGAATAATTTTCCATCTGGGCATGTATGTTAATAAATTCCTTCAGTGGTGGTCCAAAAAGCATACGTCAGAAGAAGAGAAAAAAAATCCCAGACAAGGTTGGAGAAAGGACACATCATGATTGAGATGCAATTTCTGCCCTAGATCCTTAAATCTGCCTTGTAATGAGCTGATCTACACTTGCCTATGTCCCCTTCACTAGCCTCAGAACCACCCAAATGTAAGATTCTCTCAAAAATTGAGACTGTCATAGATGTAACCCTTTAATGGGGAATTTGATTGTATCTCAATAATTAAACAGCAAGAATTACATTATCACCTTTATTGTAAAAATGTGTTTAAATTTAGTATTAATTAAAATTCACACCTCATTAAACTTGGCTTTTTAAATATCAGAAGAGATTTGCATGTGGAAGATTTCATTTAACAGCACAAATAAACACCCTAACCAGTAAATATCTTCTTTTCAAAATATTTTAGAAAGGTTCCATGCCATTGTGGTAAAATATTAACAATTACATTTTTCAATTAAAGTAGCTTTTTAAAACATTTTTCATGTCATTGCCTATTAAAAAAAGTTATGTGTATGCACTTACTCTCTCCTTTATTTTCAAGCTACTCCTCCTGCCTGATTCATTCACTGAAATTACCCCAAATTGTTTATGACATTACCAGATTTCTCACTATTGAGATGTAATGACCCAAATGATAGATTTTGACATTGTGAAAGAAGGCAGGGGACGGACAGTATCAGAGGGAAATTCTTTTTACAAAGAACTGCATTTGTAGTCTCAGTGACCATATGTACATGAGTGCAAGCACACACATGTGCAGTGTGCAAGGGTACAAGACTGCTTACTGAGATTTATTTAAATATGTATTTTTTTGCCAGACTTTCTCTTTTTTAACATTTATCAAACTAAGCCAGGAAGTTCTATAAATGACATTACTACCTGGTAATCTCCTTCCCGAATGACTAAACTGATAAAGATTTATAAAGGTAAACAACTTCCCTTCATTCAGTCCAAGGAAGCTATTCCTATGTGCAAAACGACTTATGCAAGTAAGCCCTTGAAGGACTTGTCCCTTAGCTTTTCTTTTTCAAATTGACTCAGTCATGTCCCCTACATTAGATCCTCCTTGGAATATATGGAGCAGGAAGTATTCTGACTCTGCAAGAGATGATTTATTTTCTCATTATTTCAAAATTCAATGCACAGTTTTAACTATAAGGGCCTGGTTCCCTTCCAGCAATTATCTGGGAAATGAATATAGTATCTTACACTTTGGACTGAGCAAATTTAGTCAAGTGTCAAAAGTTATTTGGTGAAGATTTCAGAAGTATTAGCAACCTAATTATTCCCAGTATCTGTGATATTATTAGGAAACCTAAACAACAGCAATGCCAATGGATTTAATTAACAGTTTAAAATATGAAAAATAAGGAACAAGACAACATGCTGTTTTTAAAGATGTACAAAAGAAAAGTATCTCTGGTACATCATTGTTGAATACCTGGAATGTGGATGACTTAGATTTGTTCTAGCTGACTACACACCAGACAGCTACACATCTAATCCAAATCATTACTAGCATAGGAGGGAGTTTTTCAGAGTATTTTTCCGTCAATTTACTTAAAAACCAAGACACAAGTAGCAGCTCTTATCCTACTGAGTCTGTTTCAGGCTAGCTGACAGCTTGCCCTTTCTGAAGTCTCATAAGAAGATCGAGCTTGCTTAGATGAGGCTGGGGGAAATACAAACTGCCACAAGACCACTCAGAGGAAAAACATCTGCCTTAGATTTTTTCAATCAAAAGATGAAGAGTATGTTTTACTCCAGTAGAACAAATATATTTATGAAGCTTTTCATTGAAAAATCTGGAAGATATTGAACATATACTTTGTGATCAATAAAAATGCCCACACATAGATTATGTTGAGAGGTTACTCCTCCCCTGTCACATAGCTGTCTTGCCTAAAACAAATGGATGGCAGAGAAATAAAGAAAAGAGCAGAACTTGTAGATTGTTCAACTATTGCTTTCCCTGGAAACCAGGTTTAGAGATGAATTTTCAGAGCTGAATGTACCCTGAAGGTACTTCTGACACTTTCCAACACTGTCACTACATCATAGTCCCTTTATTCAGAACGTAGACTTTAAAATGAATTGTCCTGGCAGTTTTCGGTTTTCACTGTAAAATTGGGACAAACATATCCCATTTAATTTTGTAATTTTTTTCTGGAGCCTGCTAGAACCCTTTCTCTCAATATTTTCTTCTTTTTAGCTTTAACAGGCTGTGGCATGCAGGTATCAAACAAACCTTTTAATGAAAGCTCAGCCTGCTTTTAGGCAAACTAAAAAACACCATATTTGTCTTTATCACGGACCTTAGCAGCTCCTAAGTTAATCTGCCAAGTCTCATGGTTTTCCTATGTATCATATTTTTCATACGGTACTTAATCCTTAAGTCACACAGCACAGACAATATTTCTGATTGTTTTCATATGTCCCTGTCCTCTAGAAATAACAGTCTGTTTGGACAGTCTACCCTGCCTTTCCCATGTCTGATGATACAGATAACAGATGAAGGGGAGGTGCAGTAAGCTTTCCAAACTGCCTATCAAGAAAAGATAAGACTATGGGGCCTGAAGATAATTTAGTAGTGAAAATCTTTGAAGAAGAACAACCTCTAGGCAAATAAAGGAAAGCTTTTTTAGACTATCCCCCTGATGCACACTGCATGGAATGCAGCTTAGTCACAAACAGGGGCCCTTTCTTAGCAAGTTTCATATTCAAATTGTTTAGGTACCACTTATGGCAATATAAAATATCTATTGGATACTAGACATTATAGCTAGTCTGAAACTAAAGCTGTGTACAGAAGTAACATTTTTCATGCAGTGAGGCCCCTGACAGCGCTTTGTAGCTGTAACACAACTATGGTCTATGAACAACGTTCATGGTTGCAAAGCACTTTTTAAATGGCCAGTTGCATGAAAATGTAACCTTTGTGTGATGTAGTATCAGACAGGGGCACTCTAGGGTGGAGTGCCTTAGGGAACTCAGGTATAGGTTCTCTGTGAGTGTTAATTTCAGGTGATTCTGCCTGCATCCCATGGAACTTTACAGGGTTTGGCTGGTATTTATGCAGGTGAGAACTGGCCCAGCCCTGCCCCTGGGACTGTCACAGAGAGGAGACAGAAAACCTGTTTCCACCCTGCACAGCTGGGCAAGGGGGAGCGTGGAGGGAGCCCTTCCTGTCATTTGTGTCCCCGCCCAAGTTGCCCCTGCTGGGGTCTTGGGAGGAGCCAGGACAAGCCCATATGGCAGGGGGTCTCCATTTCCCCCACCCCACCTCTGGGTGTGGCAGCCACAAGACTGCTACTGTCAAGATGCTCACATGGGGGTCTGGGGGAGGAAAGGAGCCCCCCCCCCAAAAAAGGTCTAAGCCCAGCTCCCTCCAAGACAACTGCCAACTGGAAGAGGGGGGGTGCTGGTGATAGGAGCGGCTGTAACCTTGTTGGAGTGCCCCCACCTGCTGGCTTGGGCCAGTGCAGGCAGGCAGGTGCACGCATACAAGGTTCTTTGGGTAAATGCAATATATTTTGTCAGACCAACTGAAATAGTTGGAAAAATTCTTCTTTGCAAGTTTTCAAGTACAAACACCCTTCTTCAGGCTGAGGAAGCATCTGCAGTTATCCTATGCTCTTTCTGGATGGAATAGAAGCCAGAGGCCAGTATGCAAGAATGCCAGTCAGTGAAAATACAAATTAAGGCAGCCAATAGGTAAGAAACAGGTAGGGGGAGGGGAAGGGGAATGTAGACCTGGTGATAAGATGGAGTTTGTAAATAGTGAGAGGTTATCTGGGGTATCAGATGTTAGGCAGGTTATAACGTTCCATAAATCTGATATCTATATTAGGCCATGATTTTCTGTATCCAGTAGGTTGATGAAGTGACATTGATAGGCTCCTCTGAGAAAGGTGTTTTGTAAATTGCCTTTGAGGATTAGAACTGAGAGACTGGAGAAAGAGTGGTTGTCTTGTGAGAAATGCACCTACACAAGTAGTCGGGTATTCTTGTCTTTGATAGATTTTTGGTGGTTTCTCCTACATATTTTCCATCAGGGTATTTGGTGTACTGGATGAGATATATCACATTTCTGGAGGTGCAGGTGTAAGATCCAGGAATAGTAATGGTTCTGTTGTGTGGTGTAGTTATTGTTGGATCGGTGAAGATGTGTTGGCAGGTTTTACATTTCTTGTCATGGCATAGTCTGGATCCATTCAGTGTGTTTTCTGCCATGGGAAGTCTGCTTCTGGTGATGAAGTTGGTGAGGTTCAGTGCATGTTTAAAGCCTAGAATGGGTGGTTCTGGAAAGATCTCTTTAAAAATTGGGTCTTCTTCTAGTATGGGTTGCAATTGTTTGAGGTTTTTCCATATTTAACAGTTGCAAAGGCTCACTTAGCTGCAAGCTGAGTGGGTGAACTGTGCCTAAGAACTTTGCAAGAAAGGTGGCAAAAAGTTTGCAGAGGGTGCAATAGCTTTTCCAAGCAGGAGGGTATGCTGTGCACAGTGCATAGTTTTTACTGGAACATTTGAACTATGACCAGAGCCACTATTGTAAACCAAAGGCTCTGATAGGCTGCTATTGAGCCATAAAAAAGTTGAGGGAGGGAAAAGAGGAAGAGAGAAGCTGGAGGAGAAAAATGCTAGCCTGGAGAGAGGGGCAGGCTCTCAGCCCTCTCCTCCCCCCATCACACAGTAGGGAACAGAGCTGAGGCTTGCTGGGGAGCAAATGTCAGAATGGAGGAGAGTCATCCCAGGAGAAGCTGATTCCCTACTCAGGTTGGAGCTGTGCAGTTAGGGACACAGGTGCCCAGGGAAAGAGTGGGGAGGGGTTGGTAAGCTGACTGAGAGCTGGAAGAAGCTGCCTGCTCAGAGACCTGTGGAGGGAAGTCCTCTGTTTGAGCGGGAAAAGCTCATACTACAGGAACAGAGACCTGCAAAGGGAATCCACTGTCTGCATGTGGAGGTGCTGGGGGAGAGAGACATCTCAGAGAGGAAGTAGGCTGTGAGAATCCCAAACCCTGCATGGGTGTGTGAGGGACACTTAACCACTAGTGTTTGCAGGAGTTGTATTTTTCAGAAGGAAACTAAAGAAAAGAAGGCTATTACCTGCAGTGGCTGATTGAAGACTTGTTCTTTACTGTATTACCAGGAAAGATCAGAGTCCACTTTCTCCAAGCAACAGAAGCCTCACCTGTACCATTTAGTGGTGAATCATAGTTAAACCTGTGTTGCCATTTACTGTTATGGGAAGAGGATTGTGACCAGAGGGGGAAATCAACCTGGGATTGTGGGGGGGGGGGGG
>NW_017729032.1:195700154-195709984 GCF_001723915.1 Gavialis gangeticus
AAGGGTTATCACCAGGTGAATGTAATTATTGAGGTTGTTTGATGCAAGTGGAACCACCCAGTGTGTTGGAATTATTCACCTAATGTTGCAGTTGTAAATTTTATTCAAATTGCTGGTTTTATTATTAACTATTACATATATATATATCTCTCTCTTTATTGCATACAACTATATACAGAAACAAAATGATTAAATCAAGAAAGAAATATATATATAGTTGTATGTAATAAAGAAGTATATTTTTTTATTACATACAACTGTATAAATATATTTCTTCATTACATACAACTATATATATATTTCTTCTTTTGATTAATCATTTCGTTTCTGTATATAGTTGTACATAATAAAGAACTCAATTTGTTTATTGGGTATGGACCAATTTGTTTGGCAGTGAGGGTGAGGGACACATCTCTCCACAGGACACCTGTCAGCAGACCTGACTGAGGGAGTTTCCCAGGGCTACTAGCATCCTAAGGACACAGAATCTGGCACATCGCCCAGCCTAGCATGCCGGCACAGGTTACACATATATGTTCCAGGGCAGTATGATATGTCATGACTAGTGGTATGGAATTCATGGGGATTTTCTTTCTGTAGTGCAGCAATTCATCATGTAGTATCCAGGTGGCTCTTTCAAAAGTGTAATCTATCTCACTGGAGGAGTGTCCTTGTTGAGTGAAAGCCTGTTTGAGATTTGTGAGGTGATGATCATCGGTGTTTTCCTCAGTGCAAATTCGGTGGTATTGGAGGGCTTGGCTTTATATTACAGCTTTCTTGGTGTGTTTAGGGTGCTTGCTGGTTCTGTGAAGATATGTATGTTGGTCTGTGGGTTTCTTGTATATGGTGGTTTGTATTTTACCATTTTGGATAGTGATCATAGTATCTAAAAAAGAAATGTTGGTGCTGGAGTATTCAAGAGAGAGGCTGATGGAGGGGTGATGATTATTGAATTTCTGATGCAAATCAGTTAGAGATTGCAGGTTTTCTGTCCAAATGATGAAGATGTCATTGATATATCATAAGTAGAGCAAGAGTCTGTTGGGTTCAGGGGCACTTTATGTAAATCATCATAGTTAGAGCACTGCCCCAACAGGCTGCCTAAACTTCTGTATGCAGCCTAAAATTGCAATTCAATACAGCACTCTTAAAGCCAGAGGTCAGCAATACAAGAAAAGGTATTACAGTCTAACTTTTATAGAACTATGGCCTTTTATTTGGCAAAATCACCAATTATTATTAACTTTGTTGGCTTAAAATTGAATTAGATGCAACTGCAGTGCAATGCTTCTCTGACTCCTTATGTGGTCAATGTGAACAGTTACATCTAATGGTGTTAAAGCTCAAATGAAAATGTTAAATGTAGGAGTCAACTGCAAGGTCATTACTTTTTCCCCGAAGTAATGAAAACATAGTACTTCATGCAATGTACAATTACAGGCTAATGATACAGTCCTAGAGAGTAGCTCTCAGGCCTTGTTCAATTTAAGCATACTGATTTAAACAATTTTAAAGTATCATTTAAAAGATTAAGTGTTAAGCAAGGAGTATTAGTCACAGTTTAAATGTTAGAACAAGGCTACCTATATTTTAAAAGCTAAGAGAAGTTCAAGTCTCTCTCCTGCCTTTATATTTTTATGAAAAAATAATCTAAACCAATTTGAAAAAGGTAATATTTGCTAAAGCAGACATTATGGGAGTAACCTTTCAACCAGGCCTGGATTCCTGGGTCTCTGATGGAGCAGTACTAGGTGAATTCAACCCTGAACAGACTCTTAGTCTCCCTTTCATATTCCCATCAGGCAGAACTAGTTCGTCCCTGTAGTATTTTTCATTACTGCAAAGGAGGGACCAGGGTTTGCTTTTTACTGGTTTAGACTATGAGAAATATAAGAACTCTCTTCACGCAACCCAAATCAGAGAACAAAAGTAGCCAATTTGGGATTGAAAGGAAAAGTGTTCTGGGTACCATCTACCAAAGAAGAGCAAGCTACTAAAAATGATGGAAGAGAACTGCACACAAATCCTGTCCCAAACCTGATGTTCTGAGTTAATTACATTTTCCTAAACCCAAGCTGCAGGATGGAGATCTAAGGGATTTTGAAGTGTCTATGCTTACACTCAACATCAAAACTTGAAACAAGGTGATATCTCCTTAGAATCAGGTTTTGGTAGGATCATTTTATTCAGCCTACTATCAACCTTTAGTTGCAGTCCTTCATCATCTTCTACCATCTGCTCTCACCTGTGACCTGGCAGGCCTAGGTTTAACTCTGGTCTCAAAATCGGGCAAAGCAGGGACTTGAGTTTCCCACATCCTACATAAGTGCGCAGTAACATTTTGTTTTTTTCATGTGCACAGCTGAATGTCTGAGTGTCTGCAATGCCTACTAAACGTGACTCCAAAACTTTTGGAAATCAAAAAGTAAATTTAAAACTATGACAGAAGACACCTGTCACACAATGGGAAGGAAGGGAGTGGGTATATGACTGTAGGGGGGAGGACAGTGATATGCCGATGTCCTGCCCCTGTCCATTCTGTTTCTCCTCCACCCTGCTGCTCCCTTCACTCTCAAACCAGAGTACCCTGCCCCCCGGGCCATGCTGGTACCCCTCACTCCCAACCTGCAGCCCCTTGGTACTGCCAGTGCTCTGTCCTCCTGACACACAGTCTCCAACCCACCAGGTGTTCCTCACTCCTGATTCGCCTGGCTACAGGCCGAGCACATGTGCGCGCCCTACCACCAATCACACCACGGTGAGCCCCAAGCATCTGCTTGCTAGGGCAAGCCAGTATGTGCTGGGAAAAACTTTGAAGCTGAGCAGAGCAAAATCCTGGACATTTGCTCACATTTAAAAACACTGCCTGGACCAAGATCAGAGGATCTAAAAAGGGGACATGTCTGGGAAAACCCGGATGTATGGTAACCCTATTCCTCATTATGCTTCTGGGAGCATACACTGCCCCCAACAGGATGGGGAGAAGGTGGAGTTATAATCCCACCTCTCTACATCAACCTAGATTTTGTCTATTCCAGAAAATGACTTGCTTGTTTTTCAGCAGTTAGCAGAGGTATAAACTCAAATACACATTAAGAGTGGGTTTCTAAGAACCAAGTGACTGTCAGTAAAATTACATTTTTGCTTAGTCTACACAAGAGCTCAGGCAGAACATCTACACAGTTACTAGAAAAGGAATAAGCAATTTCCTACCAAAGATGTTAGACACATGCTATCCGTTTCAATACCCCTGATCACCAGGCGAGAGGAGGGGAATGTGCCTGTTGGTGGTAATTATTTCCCAAAGATTCCCCTAGTGGGGGAGTAGTTGCTATATTTTTCCCAATTAAGGCTGATGGTCAATTGTCACAACTTGGCCCACTTTGATAGCATATATGCCACAGGGATAGGCGGCTTTTAAAATCCTAGGAGATTAGACAGTAAGACAGCTGTAGGCAAAATGGCAGTGCTTCTCATTATAAACTACTGAAAAAAAGGAAAATGGTTAGGAGGTATACTATTACTAAGTCTCCTGTCTCCACATGCTTCCTTCAAACTCAATTAAGCCAGTTCTTTTCAGACTCAGGAATAGAAAAGGTCTTCACTCTGATTCATAAGTAAACCTTCAGATTTCATGTGAGAGGTATTTTTTTTTTTTTTAACAGTCAGTAATGGCAGGATTTCTGCATTTCCTTAGGACTCCTTCCCTACTCTCTGCATCATAAATTAAAAGACACAATTATATCTCTATTAAAGGCCAATGTGTGCCACCTGCAGTCAGAGTCAAACTTAAGCAACCTGATGCTGGAGGCACGCTGTGACACAGAGCTCTCCATGGCATCCAGGTCTGTGGCCTGGTCATGACCTTTCCTTTCCTGTTGGAATGACAATATCAGGAGGATTCTGCTAGCAAGGAACAGGTAACGCCACTCCCAGACTGGCAATAGCAGTCACTCCCTTCTCTCCACGTACAAGATGTAGGGATGTCCAAACACTCCCTTCAATTTCAGGGTTTCTGAAAATGCAGGTAGACATCATTCGATTAGTTAGATTTGGTTGACTGTTTCTAAAGCTTTTTCTTTCCAAAAAAAGAGCACTAAGCTGGAAACAGAAATTCTGACTTCAGGAACTGGGACTTCTGGTCCAACCGCAGACTCTAATCTCTCTTACCCTTCCATACTTCATCATCTGGAAAACAGCAGCAGTCCAATATTCTGGCTAATATCCAGTTTCCTTTGTTTCCTATTAAAACAGCAGAGATAATTCTAAAGCAACTGCCTAAAACTTGTTATAGTTTCACTTCAACTAAAGTTGAGCATTTAGGAACATTACTGTGTAACACTGTAGTAGTTTTCCTAAAAATAAAAATTTAATCTGTTTTGCCTTGTATGCAAAAGATGTAACTTGATATTTGTATGACAGGAGGCTTTCATTTGGGACTCCTCCCTTCTCCCACCCTCTTTTCTCTGTTGCTTAGGGTAAGAAATTCATTAATTTTAGCAAGATGGGTTATAAAAAAATCCTCCACACCCATTGTGAGTTTTGTGCTCATGAAAAACATATGTCCCATTTTAGAAGCAAGTTTCAATCCTTATTCTGCTCAAGGAACTGCAAAACAGATTGGTTTAAAGAACTGTGGTTTACCACACAGCTTTCTCAATTTAGGTCAAATGCCTTAGGCAAATTCGACAAAATTTGGTTCATAAATAACACATGTATGAAGATTTGGAAATATGCATTCAGCACACTTTTCATTTTTAATGTGCTGCAAGGGCAACCCTCCAGAGGCTGCCAACAAAAAATTATGAACTGCTTCTCAGTTCAGAGATCAGCCCACTGACAAGCCACAAGCTGAATCTGTGCCCTGCTGTCAGGGAGTCCTACCACAGGGAACCTTCTAATAGCATCACCTTGAAAACCTAATGTCAAATCAGCTGTTACCACAACAATGGCCCCAGTGCACTGATAAAATCCCTGCTTAACAGTATACAGTAGTCCATCTCCACTGCCAAACAGCCCTACATACCCAGCAGCACTTGGACATGTAAGGAAAGTTTGACACAATCCAACTGTCCAGCCTTGGCTAAGTCCCTTAACACTCAGTTTCTCTAAATGGAATTAGGGAAGAATAATGTTCTGACTCCACAAGTGAGATAACTATAGTTATTTACTGGAAAGGGATACAGTATTACCCTATCTTTCCCTGCAGAAAAAGTAATTTTTAGTAGTGGCCACTGTTACAACTTTATGTCAACATGGGGATCCCATGCATATTTGACAGTCTGTTGAATCCTTGGCCCCTGTTTTTAAATTGGATGTGTTATGCAGGGCACAGTATTTGTGGGGATGCGGATACATTTAGTTGTACAGTATTGGGATAGAAACCAGAGTTGAAGCTTTTAGGTCAGCCAGGTTCCTTTTTGTATCATCTTTAAAAGATAAATATTGGTAGACATTAGCAGAAAGTATTGTTTGCCATGGCCTCGGGAAGATCCTCAAAGAGTAGAGGAAGTTCCAGAGAGTAGAGGAAACTTTGGATATTTAGTATCTAAGTAAAGGAAACAGCATGCTACACATTAGTAGCTTGTTAGTTTTGCATAGGTACTGAAGAACCTGTAGCAGGGCTGGACACAGGCATGGCCAAACTGGGTGGCTGCCTGGGGCCCAGACAAAAAGGGGGCCTGAAAATGATCATTTTAAAAATTATTATTATCATTATTTCTGGCAAAGGCGGGCCCGATACTAAAAGTTCACCAGGGCTGCCAAGACTCTAGGTATAGTGCTGATCTGAAGAGATTGCTTTCTTTATTGAACACTACTATTTATCAAATTATTCCAAAGAGCACTTGTGAAATATGTTAATAATTAAATGCATATTTTCATTGCAATTTCAGTAGTTGAGGTAATTCATGAATTTTTAACCAATTTAACAAAAAAAATCCCTTGTTACTATAGAACAGACTAAGGAGAAGAAATGAGGAAACTTTGGGGAAATAGCATAAGGCACTGGCCTAAGGGCTTAACATACACCTTCTCAACTGTAGTTGAAATGTGTTAGAAGGAGCATTTATTACTAAGGTGACTATACTGAATATCACAGATATTAAAACTGACCTCCTGAGGACTCAACTCTTTGCCATACATTAAAAACAGTTTATTTGATCTTATTGCGTGGAGAAAAGAGGCGTGTGTATTTTACCAGCTCTTCTCAGAATACTGAGTTCTTTTCTGGGAATACTATTTTGCTGTTGATAAAGTAGGCGTGCATTTTGCAGCTCTTCAAAATAATGTATTTTTACTATGGAAGAGATCCAATTTATACAAAAATATCACAAAGATTTCCATCTCTCAAGCTATTATTTAGGTGGAGCACAGCAAATTAATTTCAAGTGGTGGGAACTCTACACGTAAAATCAGTCAACAAACAATATTCTGGATTTATGCTTGCACTTTATTAAATCATATTAACTAAAATCCTGTTAAAAATTATGTGCCAGTACACATCAAGATCACTGCCCAAAAATTTCCACTCAAGCCTCCACCTAGCAGCACTGCTCAGATTGATCCTCTTTTTTGACGTTGTTTTGTTACTTTTACAAGCCAGTCCCTACAGTACACAAGAACATGAAAAATGGTTGATTACAGTGTGTAGTGATTTGGGAAAGCCAAAAGTAACACTAGGACTTCAGTCAACTTAACTCTTTCTTTCTTGATCGCATACCCATAACTGTCCAAATAAATTCATAAATACATACATAAACTGTTTCTCAAGAAGAATGCTTGCAAGTTAAAATTATCCAAGGTGAAGAGCACCTTCAATAACTTGCCAAAGAAAGAGCGAGCCATTGTCTTGAATCCTAATGCAGTATTGAATCCTGGAGCATGAGCAAGATGATAACTGTTGCATTTTCATCACATTTTTGTTTATATATTTTCTCACTGATGATGAAGTGCTTCATAACAGCCCCTTCCTCAGTTTTCCTTGTAGTTCAAGAAGAAGGGAAATGGTTCAATATCTCTCAGGTAGCACTCAGCACTGTGACTGACTAGGCCTTCTGTTTTTTGTTAAGTACTGAGTGGCAGCATCAGGAACAGAACTCAAATCACATAATTTCCATTCTAAACACAGTTTAATATGCATGTGCCGGAGGAGGTAAACTCAGAGGTTTGGGACTCAGAGTCTGTGAATTAAATAAAATGGAAATAGAAAACAGATTATGCAATGGGAGAGGGATTTTAACCTTAACAGCTCTAGGGACCATGACCATGTCCCCTTTTCTAGTCAGAGAAACAGAATTATTCCCTAGAGGTGCTAGAAATCTTGTCTGCATTCCCCTTTCAACATCTAAGGTACTGCCTATTTTCAGCTTGTCAGGCTCAAGGTATTCAGTGCAAAAATGTTGACCATGAAGCACACTTGACTAAGCTCAGACTGATTTTGCTCTGGTTAGAGCTGGCATTTCTTATACAGATCCAGTACATGTTTTTTATTTGGTTTGGTTTTTTGTTTTTTAATGCCAGGCCATCTTTACAATAATTAATAATGGATGCTCAAGTCATCAGTTACAATAATGCTATGGGCTATATTCTGCGTTTCACCAATTATTCTTAGATTTTTATTTCTGAATTAAAATAGATTAATTGAAAGGCATTTTGATTGATCTGTACCATTAATCTGGATTTCAGAGGGGTGTGGGGGATTAGTTTCAATCTGGAATATGTGAAGAGGATGGCATTGTCTGGGCTTAATAACTTGGATAAAGTAAGGCTCCAAGATACACCAGCAATGGCTGTCATAGGAACTGACAGATACTAAATAAAATAATTCAAAGACTGGATTGTTTCTCAAAAACTTTCATAAGATTTCTAGCACCTCAGTATTAAAAACTGCATTTGCATCCCATACCAACTTGCATATGCTCTATAAATAAGCAATATTAGTCCTGCGAGACTACAATTTAGTTCTTATATAGCTTTTGCCAGTCAACTGCATTCCACCAATCATTATATAAGAATGTGTTTACTTGTAACCAAAGCAACTTAATATAATCAGAAACTGCAGCATGAAGGTTAATATGCCTCTCAGTCACAAACCATCTTCTTATGATTTCTTATGAATAACTAAGTCTGACCAAAAACTCAATTCTAAGCAACATGTCTTTTACACTCTGTATCTGTATTATTTTTTATTATATAAATATTATGTCCACATTAGTTTATACATTTGACACTATTCCACAAAAAAATAAATCAAAGAAAGTTTTGAGAAAAAGATTAACAGGAAATGAAACAATGGTATAATTAAGATCCACTCTAAAGAATACCAGATGTCTTTGGGGAACACTCTAGCTTGGCTTCAAGTGTGACTGGCAAAATTTATCTTCCCAGGCTGATGCTCTGAAAAAAGGGCATATAGACTAATAGGTAAGAGGGGACAAGGGTTAAGTAAGTTGTTTCCCCCATGCTCAGGAGGCAGATGCTGAGGGAGACGCACTGAGAATTAGAGAGAGAAACTGCATCAGACAAGTTGGTTTTTCTCAACTCAGACATGGAGATAACCAGGTTGACAGAACGTTTCAAAAGCCTGCCAGAAAAGCTGACAGTCATGGCTATGACCTATGCAAATAGAACTCTTGTGATTGTTTTGGGGGTTTTAAGTGTACTTTTTTGTCACTTTGCTAGCATGCTTTGGAAGAATAAATAATGCTTTGTTTTGCAGAAGGCACTTTAATCAGCTGCGGTGACAGCCTCCTGGAGGAAAGGGGCTCAGAGGCACCAAAAAAAATGTTTGGCGAACAGGTGGGCTGCAGCCCAGAGATCCATTCTAACAGTAGCAGGAATGTATAGTCTCATGCAGAGAAGAATGAAGTCTATGAAGCTTGTCCCAGCAGGAGCACATTTGAAAAGTACTAAAAGGATCTAAAGGGCAGCACACCCTTTTAACCATGACAGATATGCAGCCTTTCTACTAACATAATATTATATTTGCACAGCTTAGGTAATTTTTGCTATGCCTTTTAAGTTCATAAACATACACTTTAGTAAAGCATTTCTTAGATATCCATCGTACAACTATTATTACACACATTCAAGTGCTGACTTGCTGCACTTTCATGATTCGCTTCAGTTTCTCCCAAGTCAGTTTTGATAACCAAATCTGTGACATAAAAGCATTACTGCTTTGGTCGTTATATTACCATACAGGGATACAACCAGTTTTATTCTGAAGCAAGTCCATTCATATAAGCAATTTCCATCCTACAAAATATTCATTCATTTTTCTTTTCTTGGTAGATTCTTCTTTTGTGCCCTCAAGTCCAGTTTAAATATAATTATCTTCCATATCAGTGCTCACACACATCAAGGTACGATCCTTTATATAACTTGCTAAAGAACATCTCACTGTCATTTTATAGACCACTGGTACTGAACATTTTCATGGGCACAGCGGCCAACCACCACTCTTTTTTTTTTTTTTTTTTTTTTGAATACGACAGCTTCCCCAGCTGAGAACCACAGTTGGGGCTGCCTCAGATTACCTTGGTGATGCTCAGCTGATATCCACTGTGTCCAGGGTAAACTGCTCTGCACAGCCACCCTGGGATGAGTTGTGGCACATACATATTCCTCCTGCATTGGGATACTCATCACCAGGGATCTTGGTTTTCTCTAACTGAAAAAAAATGCCCATTTTTCAGATGTGAAAAAGTAACCCCAAATCCACAGTTTTCCATGATTAAAATGAAACACCACTTTATATATGTATATATAACACCACTATATATAAGTGGTGTTTTTTATATATATATATATATATATATATATATATA
>NW_017729032.1:195710224-195713584 GCF_001723915.1 Gavialis gangeticus
TGTGTGTGTGTGTGTGTGTGTGTGGTGTTTCGTTTTAATCACGGAAAACTGTGGATTTGGGGTTACTTTTTCATATCTGAAAAATGGGCATTTTTTTAAATTAGAGAAAACCAGGGTTGCTGCTGATCAGCCTAAAGTAGACCACAAAGCTGCCTTGTGCTGAATAGCGCTTCCCGGTCCAGCACCAGCTCCCTGTACACTCCTCCCAGAGACAGATGCACAGGTAGAACAGTCTAGTCTGTCTCTGCTTCTGAGGAGCAGAAGGGGCAGCCAGGAAGGGATACACAATACAAGGCAGCTTTGCTGTCTGCTTTACACTGATTAGAAAGATGTAATACAGGAGGAGCACATGGGGCAGTTTCACTTGGTTGCTATCACCATGGCACCCCAACTGAGAACCACTGTTATAGACCAAATGAGATCACATAAATTCTTTAGAAAAAGCTGTTCCACAAGAAATTCCAATATCCTTAGCAAATCACTTGTACAGGTACTCCTCACTTAACGTCGTCCTGGTTAACGTTTCATTATTATGTCCCTGTACTGTTAGAGAACATACTCATTTAAAGTCATGCAATGTTCGGTTATAACATTGTTTGGCTGCCTCCTGCTAGTAGGTAACTACTGTGACATAACTGGATCTGCTTAATATCGTTTTGCTTAAAGTTGCATTTTTCAAGAACGTAACTGTGACACTAAGCGAGAAGTAGCTATATATGGAAGCTCTATTCTCAAAATATTGTTTTACAATATGTAGGGGAAAAAATTGAGAAAAAATATATACAGTGGAGGATATCATCACCACCACCATTTATTATTTATGTATTTATTTGGGAAAAGACCCAAGATGAAATCTCACTGAGAAACAATAAGGCAAGAATAATTCCACTAAAACAGAGAGTAGTTTGTTACAATATGTATAATAGGACCTAAATCCTACAAACATGCATACGCTTAATTTAAATTCACCTATAATCTTCCTATGTGTAAGCAGCAGCATGTACTTGTTGGCTAGACCGGTGCTTAAATGTGCAACTGGACAGTCCTTTGTCAGGTGTAGCTGGTAGAAGCAGATATGCATCTGTTGCATCAATCTATGGTCCCTTAGGGTACAGTTACAGGTTACTTTTAAAACATTTTAAATGTGTGCAATGGTATGTCATCATAAATTTATACCTATTTAGGAGCAGTCACAGGTTAAGGGTTATTGCCATCTCAGACCTGCATAACTGTGACTTGCCACTAGTGGGCTGGAAAGCAGAGGCATGCAGAGGAATCTGGACTCTTGCTCCTCTAGGGTGGGAGTGGCATGTAGCTTGGAAGAAGGGTACAGAGAGGTGAAGAAGACTCAGCAAGGAGATGGCTTTTTCTCTACTTAATTTAGTGCTGATTAAAGAAAGGAGAATAAAGTCCTGAATTTATCCACACAGTCAGTACAGCATAGGCAGAAACAGGGCAAACCTCTGCCCATGCACTGCAGCTGCAGACTGGAGGGAATGAAAGACGACTCTCCATGCCATCATCGCATCCTCAGCATTGTTCATGTGGTGACAGAGACAGTCAGAAGACCTAAGTACTGGCACTGGTTCTGCTACTAGCTTGCCATGGGGTGTTGGGAAGCCTCTTGTGCTGTTTCCCAATATGAGAGGTGATTTGGAGTTCCTTTTGCAGTGTTTTGAAATACATGGATGACAAAGTCCACATAAGAGGAAGCATCACTTTGGTAAGCCCTTGGTGTTGGTCTGGGCAGCACCCAGTCATGCCTTCCCAGCAGCTGTTTGTATCTCCCCCTCTAGCTCCAGTGAACTGGATGCATTTAAATACCCTTGACAGTTCTATTGGAGGCACCTCTCAATAGACTCAAATCATCACTTGACAGACTCAAGCCCCCCTCAGTAAATGCCGCCTCTTACTTTTCACTCATTTTTTATACTATTGAAAAATAATTGAGCAATCCTTTTATTGCAAAGAACTCAGACAAACCCTGAAAGAGCAAAATGTTTTTAACACTGTGTATTCTTGTTTGAAATATCTAGGTTGATGTTATGAATTGTATATAAACTTAACAGTGCTAACTGTGTGGCACCTTTGAAAGGAACTTAAGCTGCCTTAGGGTGCTGTGGCACCCTGGGGCATTTGTACATGTCACGGGGGTTTACTTGAGTTTAATTCACCCTAAAATGAATTGGTGGATCTTTAAAAACACTGCTTCAATTCAGGGAGAAGTAAACCCGTGGCATGTCCACAAGGGTCAGGCCCAACCCTTACCTGCCTCTCCGGCAGCAGGGAGGGGAGGGCGAGCTGCCAGCAGGCTAAGCAATCCCTGAGCTGCAGAAGAGCAGGGTTGGTGCTTCCTTCCACGGCAGCAGCAGCTCCCCCTTGGTGGCATCCACCTGCAAGCACCCGGCCCAAGCCGTTCTGGAGGGCACCGCAGCTGCAGAGGGAAGCACTGGGCTGGCAAGCTCCAGGGAGAAAAAAAGAAAGAAAAGATCAGGCTCACCACTTCTATTTTTTTCTTCCTTCAGTGAAGCCTGCCTGTACAGGCTGCCTGAACAGCTCCTGAGATGCACAGGGCTCAGTGCTTCCCTCCACAGCAAACAAAACCACCTTGGAGATATTTTATTTTGCCGCACCTCAAAGTCATTTAACGCACATTACGCCACCGACATGTGCAAACAGCTGCACTGTTAAAGCAGTGCAAAAGGGCATTAAGCCATTTTAAAGGCCAATTTTGCAGCATGTACAAATGGCCCTGGTTGAGAATTGCTGGATTGCACCAATTAACCCAGTGGCTCTGCACTTAGGAGTAACCTCTTCACTTACATTAATCCCCAGTGGCTCCTTTCTCAGTGTAGAGCCACCATACTAATTTCAACAAGACCTGGGAGCCCAGGAAAGCATTCTGCCCCATGTTTCCAGGTCTCGCAGTTATGGCAGCAGCTGAACTCTCAGTGTGGAGCTGCTGTGCAGTGAGACCAAGGAGGTAAGAAACCCTGTTTACCCCACCCTACGGTCTTGCTGTAGTTAAGCCACTCAGCGTGGCACTCAGTTGCGGGTGGAGGGAGAGTGAGGAGTACAAGTGTGGAGTGGGGGAATGGGAAGAAGGGCTGGGAGCTGTTCATCCTGGCATGCTGGAAGGCTGCACAGTTTTATCTCCCTGAAGCTGACTAACAACATGCTAGAATGACCTAGGTAAGATGGAGCAAGGATAACCCTCACTTCAACTGGCTTATCTTTAAAATGTTTAAGTGGCACTTAGAACAGAATAAACCCCTTTAATGCAGAATTTCCCAAACTTTTCCTCACCAAGACACCATTTATGATCCTATTTCCTCAGCATGGCCCAACTTGCAGCTCTGA
>NW_017729032.1:195713726-195735400 GCF_001723915.1 Gavialis gangeticus
CCCCCCCCCCCCGCCCCTCACTCTCGACCCACAGCACCCTGGCCCTGCCAGTGCCCCTCACTCCCAATCCACAGTCCCCTGCTCTCCCTTGGTGCCCCAGGGCCAGAGCCCACAGTCCCCTGCCCCAACCCCCACCCCAGCAGTGCCCCAGCTGCCATCCGGAAGAAGCAGCTACTGCTAAGGCCAGAGCATGGAGCCCAGTTCCCCATGCCCTACCCTTGCCCCTCCCTTGCAGGTGGCATGGCCAAAGGAGAGCCCGTGGGGGGGGAGGAGGATGCAGGCTGTGGACTTGGGGCCCCCTGCCCTGCTGCCCATCCTCTGGGCCTCTGCAGCCCAGTGGGCGTGACCTAGCACAGGAGATGCCATGCCACAATCCATCTCCTGGTGCCTTTCCCATTTTAGGTGCCTTTCTGATGGTTTAAAGGGAACCTGTAACAACACCTTTAGTAACAGTTGATAAAGGGAACATAATATTACTCAAAGCCTTCATCAAACCTCACTTGTATAACCATCAGCTATTCAGGCATTGGTTTGGCCAGCATATGGGTGAGATTTCTGAGTAATTTATTTGATTGTTTTAGAAACAGAAAACAAAAATAAACCAGACATTCTGCTTCTGGTTGTGTTTTGGGGTAGGGGCGGATGGTGAAGTATATTATAGCATATGCATGAAATCCCACTCCTAACATGTATTAACCCTCGGGCAGATATGTTATACTTGGATGCTATAAAATATTTGCTCCAATGTAATGAGAAATTAATTACCATTTGAAGAAAATATTGCCGAAGGACAAAAAATAATGTCAAACAGCAATGTATAAACTGGAGGGGAGATGTCCAAATGGTTCTGATGCTAATAACATTAGAGTTAGTCTTAGGTTATCATTCTCATCAGTTTTCAGCAAAGCAGGATTTGTAAATCATGCTAGGGGCAAATAGAAATTGAACTTCCTATGAGGACACAAAAGGGGCAAAGAATGTCAGAATCCTTATTTCTGTATACCCCTGCAGGAGCTGATCATAAGACTAATCACTGTGTTAGCTATTTCAAGAGAGAAAGAATAAGGACAAGTCAGGGCTTTGCCACCATTAGGAATGTCCATTGGGGTACCCATACAAAAGATTTATTTTGTACACATATAATCCCTAGCATTAGGCATATTTCTCTTGGAATGATGGGAGCTCTGGGAAGCAATATGTAATAGTCTCATTCTTGTTCTCTTTTCCCACAACATTTCCCTTTTTTTCCTCTTGTAAAATGGCTGAGACACTCCCATAAGCAGGAGAAGATACTTGAGACAATTATGGAGCCTGTATAGAAGTTCAAAAATGAACTGTGTAATGTAAGTCATTGAACATATTTGTTATTTTTCCCATATAAAAATAAATTGAGTAGCTCAAGATGTTAATAACTGCTATTTTACATGCTCAATAACTGCTACTATGTAAAGTTTTAAACATTTAAAGCAATGCTATGAAGACAATATGAAAATACTTATGGACTTCAATGTATTTTTATTACAACAAGTAAACAAAATATAATCACTCTGCATATCTTACCATCCTAAAGCATATAGATTATCACACTATGCACCAAGTCACCAATTCACAAAATCAATGCTTTGCATCCATACTCCTGTTGCCCAAAGCAGACATTAGTGTTCATCATGAACTTTATTTCAGTATTCCCCTTACTAACGGGAGCGGCCTGATGCAAAGTACAAAGTTCATATGAGACAAATGTTTGAAGCACATACTATGTACACTGGAGAACATCTAAGGATAAGCTCAAGTACCTTGACGTGACCAAACTCCAGTGCATTTTGGTATACTTCAAAGCATCTCTGAATTACCTCAGGATAGTTTGAAACACAGCCACTTGGAAGCAAAGTATAAAGTATGATGAAATGATCATCAATATCTCTTTTTTCTTTTTAGAATGTAGACTTTTTATGCTGTGCCATGAACATTTCAATTTCATTCTGTTCTTTCTCTATAACACACAGGAAAAATGATATTCTACTTTGGGAGAGGCTTGCATCAAAAAATATTCTTCCATAGCTCTACTGATATTTGAAGTTCACCATGTATAACTTATTGCACAAATAATAAAGGAAACTAAAAGAGCTCAAAAAAGACTTTTAATTCTTCTTTTTCTTTTGACAGTGTCCTCACATGAATATAGATGATATAATACATAAGAAAAAAGGAATGCAGCTTGTTAAAATGCATGTCTGCTGTCTTTAAACTGCTGTTCAAGTAATATTTCAGAATAATTTAGTGGCTAAGACACAAAATTTATAAATTGAATAGTATGGAATCACATGAAATAGGTAAGGATTTCTTATAGATGGGGATTTCTCTAAAATATGGTGCTGCCAAATTAATTGAAATATTGACATTTAATGAATATTTCCATAAAGCAAAACTGTCGTTTTAAATTGCCCATCTATTCCATATTCTAGCAATTAATGCAAAGACACAACATTTTATGAAAAAAACATGGACACATTCTGCCACCAACATAGTCACTAACAGCAGTAAAAATGTAGTGACACACAGAGGGAGGTACTACTAAACAACAGAATCTGGAAATCAGTGACTTGTGCTAAATTAAAGCAGAGTCTACAGGCCAAAATGAAAGTCAAGGTCCTGTTGTGCTAACCACAGTATAAACTAATAGCGAGAGACAGGCCCCTGCTTTCTCTGGTTTACAAAGTAAGGAGACAGACAGATTCAGATTTAGAGGGCAATATGCAGGGACATAACATGATTTGTACAATGTCACACACAGAGATGCATTTTCCCCACTAGATGTTCTCTTGTATTCCTCTCCTAGGAAGAAGCAGTACAAAAGTTAACATGCATTATAAACATGGATGGATCTACCCAGTGATGTAAGCATCTTTGTCCTTGGATATTTAAAATATGCATAGCACATCAATAAGGCAAGAAAAAAATTAATGAGAAGAAGTTTAATTGCTAAAACACTAATTCTCCAGAAAGAGAAGACAACCAGGAGCTAAAAATAACTAAGTGACAGATAGGCCTAAGTGAGCTAGCTAATTTGAAGAGGATAGGATGATATTTCAGCTGAATGAAAAGACAAAAAAGCCATCAAACATGTTTTTGCTCTTTAGAGATAAATGTCTAGAATTGAATGAGAGAGCTTTACTATTAAGAAAATTAATCTTATAGAACAACTATTGAACAACATATGAAATGATTTTTGCCTATCAATTTTATTTTTCCAAGTCCCTTTTTGCAAGCTCAGACAGATGTTATAAACTAAACCAACAGAGAAATAGAAAAAAAGAAAAGCTCTTTTAATATCACTTCCTTTTCTTCACCTTGTAAAAGAGCCTGTGTACCTGTGCTCAGTTAGGAGCTTAATCCTGTAAAGTGCTTAGAACTCATAACAACTAAGACCAGCGTACATGAGAGTTATGACAGCTTGGCATCTCCTAGCATTAGTCAAAAAGAAACTTTCTGAAGAGTTAATAAATTGAACACCCAGGACATTTAAAAATAGATACATAATATAAACAATGTCTTTTTAATTTAACAGCTATGTTGACATAGTCTTTCAGGCTAGGAACAGACACTCAAAAAGCCTGAGACTGAATTGATTCAATCTTTGCAGGTTAGTCTAACCTGGCTAGGCTAAATCACTTTGTAACCATACAGACATCCCCTCTGGATTTAAAAATGCCAACACATGCCTGAAGTAGTTCAGGCTAGAAGCCAGGGGGAGCTAGAGCAGCCCTCCCCTCCTTTCTCTTTCAGAGGACTGAGCTTAGGGGAGTGTGGCCTTCCCCAGCAGGATGCTCTGATTAGGAAGCCCCTGCCCCTGCTTTATAAGAGAGCATTTATCAGCTCTGTTATCAGCATTTTAGCACCCGATCAGAAAACAAAGCCTCGCTTATTAGTTCAAGCTATTCTTAAACAGCTTTTTCCAAAGGAAAGAATGCCGAAACATTACCAGCTGAGCTGTTGATTAGCTCTAAAAAGCCCTAAGCAGACACTATCTTACTTGTCTTACACAGCATTAGCTAACTTACCACATGGTGGCTACAGTCTGTGCTGTGGGAGAGAGGAGGAAGGGATCCCTGGTTGAGCAGTGAGTGGTGAGGGGAGGGGGAAGGGAGATGCAGGGAAGCCAACAGAAGCTGATGTGCCTGCAAGCCTCTGCCAGAGCTGCAGCCAGGGAGTAGAGGAGGGGCCAGCTCTGCTGCGGAGCAGAGAGCCCTGCCCAGCCCAGAGAGCATGCTGGGATGCTGGGGGAGCTTGGCTTATCTTAAACCAGCAAGGAGTCTAGGACAGACGTTGCATAAATTGATTTGACCCAAATCAGTTAAGTTTCAACCAGGTTCATCTCAAAGCATTTCCAACCATTTTCAAACTGGTTTATGTGCACTGAATGTCTGTTCTGTTACAGATTTAAATCAGTTCCTGATCACTTAACCAGTTTGAGTGTAATGTCTGTCCCTAACCTCAGAGTGCAAATGATAACATTCATTCCAAGAAACTGGACCTCCAAATGGCATCTTACAGATCAGGCAGACCTCTTTCTCGGAAACTGACAGGAAAAGGAAGTGTGAATTTTGATGGCTTGGTTTTGCGTAAGGCTTTTCTATCACCTATTTTTCCCTTTTGTGTTTTTAAATTCCAACTTAAATGGAAAATGCCCTTTAGGCACCCTGATATTAGCATTTGAACAGAAATACAACATGCACATCCAACATCATTTAATAAAACAAACAGTAGTGCAAGCAATGATTAGACTGGATCATCAGTGCTTATCTTCTATGATACTGAAAAGAGAAAGAATTGTTTTTGAATTGGTAGCTTAGTGGTTTACAGATGTCTCTGGGTATGTGTGCATGTCTTTGTGTGGTATGGAGGACTACAGAACTAGTACCTTTCTTTCTTAATACTTATTCCCATGCACCTACCTCATTTCAGAGACCTACTGCCATATGATTTATGTCCTTTTGTTCCCTCACCATTATATACCCTCATAACAGATTCAGAGTTCATTTGCGGGGAGAGGGAATTGTGCTCATACTTGTACCATTTCATTATCTCCGGTCACTTTGAGACTGGTTTGCAACAATGTGAGTCTACCTAGAGCTATACTTTGGTGCCTGGCAGATGTTAAAACACCATATTTACTTGAATATGGGATGAGGTTTCCCCACCAATCAACATGGAAAAAAAAGCTCCTTGTCTTACACTCACATACAAGAAAACCTCATTAAATACACTATCTATCATTAAAATGCTGACAAATGCAACATGTCCTCAGTAATGGAAACCAACTATGCATTGATTAAATGCAGCTAACATTGAGCATGACTATAAAACACATGGCCCATATTGGGCAAACATACTGTTTTACTTTTTTTTTTTATTTCTTGTCTCAGGCCAAATTAGATAAATCAGTTCCAAATTCCATCGACTGAGCAGTCATTCAGGTCCATGTGGTGTTACCACCAGTATCTTACCTCCCAGACTCTTCAGCCTGGAGCTTCAGATACTCCCAAATCCATGGCAGGCATCTTACATGTAAGCCCCAAGCCCAGAGGTTTTGGGGCCCTGATGCCCCTGAATCTCACCTGACCTTAGCCAAAAGGTCAAAGGAGCAAGCCAGGGAGAAATCCCCCATCTCCAAAAAATAAAGTGTGTAGCTGAGATCCTCCTATTGGGAGGCTATAGTAGACTCTCATGGTGGGGTGCTATCTGCAGTACAATGGACAGGTCTCCACCCTCAACTACCCAAAGTAATTCAAAGTCAGGGATAAGGCAATCTCCCTTCCCATGTACAGCAAAATCACTGGGACTGCTACTACCTTCCACTGCTGTGGCGATCATGGCATCTCCTTCATGGTGTAGCCCATTTGAATAAGATATATTGTAGTGCCTATTAGGCCCAGTCTTCCTCAGTGCCAGTTCTTTTTAAAGTCACAGTGAATCACTACACTGAACATATTTCAACTTCCTCTTCATTGTCACAGCTGAGTTGTGCCTTTCTTTCCCATTTCCAATGATTCCATTGCTTTATCAGCCTTAAATATCTGGCAAATGGCACCAAATGAGGTCCCAAACAGTTCCCTCTCATGCCCCCGCTCTCAACCTGTGCATATGATTAGTGGAGCCCTGGCCTCCATGAGGTGGAGCTGCACTAAATTGCCCTGTACCTCATCTGCATATAGATTTTTGGAGGATCCCAAGAACTGTGATAAGAACACCCAGTTCCAGAGCTCCAGTCATAAGTGGTGGATAATTAGCACATGGATCCTTGGGGAGAGAGGGGGAAGGTATCTGGAGAACATACACATATGACTGAGGAGTGCTGAGCTGTGGGGTTACCATGGCTTGAAATGCTGTTGTCCCTGCTGGGGCCCAGATCAATGAACTATATGGTATATAATGAGCCTTTCAGCTTTGGACTAATATCATGCATAGTTTGTACTCTAGATAAGGAAGTAAAAAAGTGTTGCTTAAATGTGTTTATGGAGTATCTGTGCTAGAACTTGCAGCAGTTTCAAAAAAGGTTAAGTGCATCAATTCTGGATGAGCTAAATCATAAGCAAATTAATATAGGCATGTTTACTTCAGATTCAGTGTTTTCAAATTTTCCCCTCCATTCCATGTGACCAGGGAGAGCAGGGTTTGACAAGGAAGGGAAGGGGCTGGAAGAAGAAGTTGGGGAGCAGATAGCAAGGGTGCCACCCTACCCACCCCTCTCCAGATGTATTTTCCCTGTTGTAGCGGGGGGGGGGGGGCACATTCAAGGAAAGCCTCCAATAATTATATTCTATACGTGTAAAATTATAGCAAATTTATAAATTTTCCATATTAGGATTTAATTAATGGGGAACTAACTTATATTCAGGTTTGTCTTATATATGAGTAAATGCAGTAACAATGCAAGGGGGATCTGATGGCTTTTATGCCCCAATCCTAACTGCCTATCCCATCATGCTAGACATGCATGGGAGGCTGTGCCATCTTTAGGATGTGGTATAGAATTCCTCAGATATAAATCTCACAACTTTCAGGTTGAAACAGGGCAGGGGCTGCACCCCAGTTTAATCCCATGGCCTGAGCAGAGGGTAATTGTCCTGGCCCCCAGAGCTAGCCTAGGGTCCTGATTCAGGACCAGAAGCTGCCCCAAGCCCAAACCCCAGGACCGGTTGCAGTCCCAGGCTGATGCCAACATTCAGCCGATTGTCAACATCCCAGATGTGAAACACACCACACGTTCAATTTACGGTGGCACTTAGCAAAACCAGTGACAGCTAAATAATCACCAATCTGGTCTAGAATTATAAAACAAACAGTACTTACAATCTTATATAATTTATTTGAATATATTAAAGACTTTGTAGTTCTTAAAGTGCTATATAAACTATCTACACAAAACCCCAATGTTCTACAGTATGCGGAACACCGTTGTGCCTGGTTTGCCATCATATGGTGAAGTAAACTGGCTGAATATGTGGTGTGCTTACAATTTATGGCATGATTAACACATTAATTGCTCCATAAATATAACAACTGCCTTCTAAGACAACTTTGGCTACTTGCAATATGCAGCTGCTTGCTTAACAGCATTACTTCTTGCACTCAGAAAATTACAGTTTTCATTGACTTCAATTTTATTTCTGAGCATAGGTTAAAGTTGGTTTTGATTTACAAAGATTGATATGGATTGGCTCTTGGTTACTTACAGGTTGTATTTGCTGAGATTTAAAGCTATGTTAGAATGTGTTAGCAGACAAGTACTAACATATTTAAAGAAGCAAATTTTTATGGGTGTTATCCATGTCTCTTGCATTGTTATCCTTGTCTCTTGCATATTTCCTGGACCATCAAGGCTACATCACTTCAGCACTACCAACACATATTTAAATACTCTAGTGCAGATGATACAGTTTTAATTTGGTGTGGGTAAAGCCATCTGGGTTAATCCATACCAGGCACTTGATATTTACATTAGCTCATCTGTACTGTAGAATGTCTTAACATACAATCTAATATATTATTAACTCATAGCCAGTATAAAGCCCCAGAGACCCTTCTCTTTCATTGTGGCACAACTGAGGGCAACAGAAACCAACACCAGTTCATTTTCAGCCAGAATCATCAGTTCTGAAACATAGTATTCCTCAGTGAACACTCAGATTAGCTAACCATTTAGGCTAGGGACAGACATTCAAAAAGCCTGATCCTGAAATGATTCAATCTTTGCAGGTTAGTTTAACCTGGTGAGGTTGAACTGGTTTGAAACTGGACAGACATTCACTCTGGACTGAGGGAATTCACACACATGCCTGCAGTGGCTCAGGCTAGAAGCCAGGGCAGGGGGGGGGGACAGCCCTTCCTTCCCTTCTGCAAGGAGCTGAGCTGAGGGGTGTGTGGCTAGGCCCCAGTAGGACTCTCTTATTAGGGAAGTCTGATTGCATTGTCCCAGGCTTTGCCCTGCTGGCTGCTCAAGGGGCGGGAGTGTTACCAGCCCTCAGCCCCAGGCTAACACTCTGAGGCAAAGCGGGGGTGGGGGGGGCGGGCAATGCAGTGCATACATATGATGATGATAAGGACTTTTCAGTCTCCCTCCCTGCTTCACCATACTGCCTGCAGCAAACTGACAAGCAAGCAAGCCAGCTGGGGGCTGATAGTGATAATGGTTTTTACCACCCGATTAGCAAAAAAATGGCCTCTCTCCATTACTTCAGTCTTCTTAAACATCTTACTGGCTGACCTGTTGATTAGTTCCAAACTGCCTAAGCAGTCACTGTTCTGTCTGCCTGCCCCAGTGAAATTGGAGAGAGACACACACGCAGCCAGCTCTCAGCATTAGCTAGCATACCATATGCCTAGGTTTCATGGGGCTGGGGTCCTTGCTGTGGGAGATGGGCGGGAGGAAAGGAGAGAGGAGGGGGTTTTCTGCTTGATCAGCGAGGGGCAGGGTTAGGGCAGGGGGAAGCCAGGCAGATCCTGCTGTGTCTGCAGTCTCTGCTGGAGCCTCACACAGCATTAGCTACCATACTACATGCTGGCTATGGTCTGTGCTGTGCCAGAGAGGAGGAAGGGATCCCTGCTTAAGCAGCGAGTGGTTAGGGGGTGAAGGGAAGGGGGCACAGGGAAGCCAGCATAACCTCCTGTGCCTGCAAGTGTCTGCTGGAGCTCTGGCCAGGGAGCAAAGGGGAAGGGCCAGCTCTGTGGTGGAGCACAGCCCAGAGAGCATGTCGGGATGCTGGGGAAGTCTGAATAAACTTAAACCAGCAAGGGGTCTGGGACAGACATTGCATAATCCAGTTTGAGCAAAATCAATTAAGTCATTCAACTAGGTTTATCTCAAACCGGTTTCAGCCATTTTCAAACTGGTTTATGTGCACTGAACATCAGTTCTATTACAGGTTTAAACCAGATTCTGATCACTTAAACTGGTTTATGTGTAATGTCTGCCCCTAGACTTAAGGTCATGAGGCAAGGTTCATCAGCTTCGCTATCCTTTCCTAATGCAAATATTGTGAATGGCCCCCAAAATAAGTTTGATTAAATTAGATCATTTTGTACATATTGATCCCTTTTAATTTTCTATAGGAAGGATCCTGGTTTTCTCTGATTAAAAAAATTCCCTAATTTTCAGTTTAAAAAAGTAACCCCAAATCCAATTTTTTCCCCGATTAAAATGAAACACCACTATATGTATATCTATATATTAGTGGTGTTTCATTTAAATCACAGAAACATGTTGATTTGGGGTTACATTTTTTTAACTGAAAACTGGGGATTTTTTTTAAAGCAGGGAAAACCAGGATCCTTATCATCTGTTATGTGTAGAAGGCTATTATAGATGTGCTTCTGAACACTGCAACATGAAGTTAACTGGGGATGCACATGGTACTCTGACTTACAAGCTAGTCCCCATTTTAGCATTAGTGAATGTATATAATAAGTAGCAAGCTTACATAATAATGTCATTAGTATGGACACTTTTGGAAGACAGTTTTCTTTTTCCCAGTGCCTAAAAATTTTCTACTTTGAAGTGTTTGATTTTGACATTTTATACAATATTAAGAGATTCTACTTTGTTCTCTATATTTAAAATGCCATAATGAATTTGACTAAAAAGAGAGAGAGAGAGAGAGAGGGGAACCCTACTGAAACAATCAACTGGAAATAAGAGACTGAATCATTCCCCTAGTTTCCTAAGAGGACTAAGAGAGAAGAGAAGTAATTGTGACTCCGAAGTGCTTGTAAGACTCACAGCACTTCCCAGAGCTAGTTTTATGGTTAGTTCAGCTTATCCACCATCGTTTGCTGAGCACCAATGTCTAAAATTAGAATCTAGCCATAAGCTTTTAAAAAGCAACTGCTACATTATTAAACCTTCAAGAAACATGAAAAAGTCAGTTTGGTACAGTTTTAAAGGCTCTTGTAACCCTAAATCAAGCAACAACATTCTAAAGGGTGTTGTCTAATAACAAATTTGGGATATCCAAGCCATCACAGAAATCCTAGATTTTTTACAAGGAATTTTTTTTAACCATGTAAACTAACAATCTATCATTATAATGAAGAACTAATTTAATACACTCCCAGGAACAGACTTGACCAAAAAAGGGTTTGGGGGTTTTGCTGACGGTTCTCCAATACAGTAAAAACAATAGCAAAAACATTAACAAGGAATGGATCATCATAACAGATCCATTAACACATCCTGAATGTTAACACAATCAAAGGATATCCTATTTTTAAAGGCATGAAGGTAGCTTTCATAATGAAAAGTTCAAAAGCTAAGAAAAATGTGAGTTTGTCTGAGAATTAATCACTGTGAGCTCTAAATACAATATGAAAAGAAGACAGAAGGAGGACATGACTATTCAGTGTAATGTGTTTCTGTCATGTAGCACTTTATAAAAATGAAAGCCATTAGCAAAACCAGTGACAGCAAAATAATTATCAATCTGGTCTGGAATTATAAAACAAACAGTACTTACAATCTTACGCAACTTACTTGAACAGACTAAAGATTTTATAACTGTCAAGCCCTCTAAATCAGAAAAAAAGCTTACTAGATACACGATACCCTTAAAAAGAACTAGGATAAGATTGATAAGATACACTAAACAATACCTATTCCCCTTTCACCAATAAATATTTATACTTAAAGAAAGAGTGACTGACAGGTGCAGAATATAATCATTTGAGTGTGTTTTCCAATACTTGTTTGAAGTTCTAGTGTGCATTTGTGACAGGAGCAGGCTTTCATGCCTGGTGCAAGCACCAGCCTGCCCCCTGCCTATAGGTCAGCCACCCGCCTCTCTCATTTGCCATGCCTTGATGTAATAATATTGTTATAATAATTAGGCAGGAGGCTGCACACTATATACCCCAATATTGGGGGGTTATACAGAGCTCCGTTCCACCTCTACACAGCGGCCCAAGCCTGGCAGATGGCATCTCAGACAGCCAACTCAATTGTCCCCTTCGCCTTTCCCTGGGACCTTTGGCTTTCCTTTAAGCCCTGGCCCTGTCTCAGGCCAGTTGGGACCCCAAGCTTCTCTGCTCTATATGGGCATCCCTCGCAGTGGGCCCCTGGCCCTTTTGACCCCTTTCTGGGTCCTGGCCCCAGCATTGACTAGTCAGGTCCCTTGGGTTAGGTCTTAGCCTCCTGCCTGCACTCAGGGATTGGGGTCCCCCATTCCAGGCTCAGGGCTTCACAAAGCATCACTCACCCCAGCAGGCTCAGGTGCTTCAAGAAGTTTACCTGGCGTTTCCTGGATTAGATGGAACATATAACCCACCCAAAGGTGGGGGCTGGTATTAAGGTGTTCCTACCCACCTTTCACCTGGGTGGTAACTAGCCTGGCATTTCTGGGGTTCCTGTGCCACTGAGAGACCAACCACTCCCGGCAGGGTGCAGTTTTAGGTCATGCCTAGGATCAGAAACTCCTGCTTCTACCTACAAGATGTTCCCATGCAGCAGCCCAGCCAAGTGATAGTTTTTGCCTAGCTCCCAACAGTTAACTGCTCGTTTATATAGGCACCTGGAGTTCTAAAATGGCCGATGTAATAAAACACATGCTGAGTGTTTGATTTAGTCCTTAAAGTGGCAGGCACCACTGGTGTCCTGCCACAGTATTGAATTGCCAATTTATGAAAATTGCTGATACACTCTCCTTTATGTAAATCCTTCCATCTTCAGGGGATACAAAGTCATAGAACCCTAGATACATGACGAAATGAAGATCACAGCCCCAAAATTTCATGGAACCATTAATGTGCACCAATGGGCTTGGATAAGTTTTTAAGGAATTGGGATATAAGGTAGGGTTGTGCAAAATTATGGCAGCCAATTTGTTTTGGAGGGGTTTCAGCCCATTTCGGTGCCTAAAACACTGAATACAAAATTAAACATAAGGCTCTGAAACATCTCCAAAATGAAATGAAACTATCCAAAATGCCTCGGAATGTTTCAGATGTTTCAGGGGCAGGCTCACGAGGAAACACACTCAGAAGAGGGAGGGGGGAAGAGAAGGGGAGAAGGACTGCTCTGATATTGACATCTGTAGCTGGCCAGTAGGGCTGTGAGAAATTTTACCGGGTGTTTTTTTTCTGACTCATTACGAGCTTGAAACAGTGAAATCAAAATGAAATGCTTTGAAACAGCCTCAAAATGAAATGAGGACACTCAAAACATTTTGAAAGTTTTGAAACATTTTAAGTTGCAGGGAAACAGAAACTAAGGAGAGGGAGGGGAAAAGGGGGGAAGAACTGCTCTGATAGTGACATGTGTAGCTGGCCAGTGACTATGATCCTTCCCTGATGTCCCTTCCAATCCCAGTGGTTTGGGGGAGGGATGGAAAAACAATTGCACTTTAACATACACGCACAGTCACACGTTACAAGTTTTGCTTGTCAGCAGCTTGAGGTACAGTTTCCTAGAAACCCCTGCACCTATCTCCTTGAACCTTGGCAGGCTTTGTAGCCTCAGCAGGGGCTAGCATGCTTGCAGTTTTCACCTCACTGTGCCTTACACACACAACATAAGTTTTGCTTTCAAGATTTGAGGTGCAGTTTCCCAGAAACTTCTATACCCAGCTCTTTGAAACTTGGCAGAATTCATAGTGTCAGAAGGGGCTACCATCCCTGCAAGTGTCATTCAAATCAGGCAAGAAATGACAAAGCTATAGGCAGGTTTGTGCTTCCTCATTATAGCCTATGGGTGAAACGTTGAAACAGCATCAAAACAGTGAAACAGTTCTGACGAAACTACCCAGAGCAATACTTCAAAATGAAATGAAACTCAAAATGAAACACTGTCCCATTGAAACAGCAAAACGGAAGTTGAAACAAAACAGTGCTGTTTTGCACAGCCCTATTGGCCAGCCAATTGTCCCTTTCAATCCCAGTGCTCTGGGGAAGGGACAGAGAAACAGCACATAAGACTCTGTGTGAAGCCTTTCTCTGACTTTTGTGAGCTGTCTGTCTGGAAGCTACAGCATATGAAAGGTACTGGCTGGGTGCAGTGGCTGGCTTTCTAATAATCAGTCTCTTGCTAGTCTCTCTTCTTGGAAAGGACTGGATACACCTCTCCAATATATAACAGATAGAAGATACATTACACACACACACACTAAACAGATAGAAGATATATTACACATAGAAGATATTTTACACACACACACATATATTAAACACTTAAAATATATATTACATACACACACATTTTCCAGCACAGGAAACATGATGAAGCACGCTGGAAAGGCAGGTGCCAATTCTTCTAGCAGGGGAGCAAGAGGGGCTAGAGGGGGGTAGGGGGACAGATGCAAGTCCCCCCACTCCCAAAACTTAGATGCACCCTCTTCCCTGGAAGACATGAGGCTCCTCCTGCTAGCAGCAGCAAGGAAATGGGAGCAGTGTCTGCACCTGCCCCTCCTCCACTAACACCAGCAATAATAATAATCCCCAGCACCACCAGTATGACAAGCACCAGCATGACAGTGTCCTCCACCCCAATTTCAGTTCCCAGCCTGAGCCTTCCAGTGCCAAAGGAAGAGCTGGATCTGGAAGCAGGGGAGCTCAGTGCCATAGCCAGAGAAGTTCTGGGGAAGGAGGGGGAATCTTAGTTTCTGCTCCATAACCCTCAAAGTTCCCCTAGAGCCAGGTCTCCTTCTCTGAAAAACACCATGGCGGAGGTTGAGGTTGTGGAGACTGAGGCAAGTGGCTCAGCTGAGTCCGTTCTTCCTGTAGTTATGCCTCTGCCTGCTGAGGAGGGGGATAAGGCAGGATCCACACCTGCACCCCAGAAGCAAGGGGGCAGTGTAGTGTAGGATCATTTTGAAGTGGCAGATGATCCCAAGTATACTACCTGCCTGCACTGCTGATGCAAGACCAGCTGGGGAAAGGACGAGAAACACTTCTGCACTACAGGGATGCTCATGCATATCAGGAGGCACCACCCCCTTCCCCTTGCTCCTCCTCAGCCTGGCACCAGTGGGAGAATGCCCAAAGGGAAGTCTCCCTCTCACTCCAAAGCCCTCATCTCTCAGAAAAAGAGGCAGGCTATCCTGGACCAGTGTGGGAAAGGTGGACAGAAAAGAAGGCATGTTCCCAAGGCAAGAGAGGTCACCCAGAGCACTGGGGAAATGCTTGCTCTGGATGGCCAGCCCTTCTCTTTAGTTGAGCAGCCAGGATTCAGGTGGCTCATGGTGCTCGTGGTCCCATCATATTGCATGCCCACATGCACCACCTTCAGCAGCATGTGACATGAGTTTTGCTTTGAATAGTTTGAGGTGCACTTTCACAAAAATCTCTGCCCCTATCTTCTTGAAACATGGCAGAATTCATAGTCTGAGAAGGGGATACTTTTTCTGCAATTTTCATCCAAATCAGGCAAGAAATGACAAAGGTCATTTTAGTATTTCCCCATTGTAGTATATGGCCAAATCACCAAAACAGAGTCAAAACTCCAAAACAGATTGGCTGAAACAAAACAGAACGGTGATCCAAAACACCAAAATGAATCACTGTCCCTCCAAAATGGCTAAATCCTAAATCAAAATGAAACAGCCATTTCTCACAGCCCTAGTATATGGTAATATGAAACTTATTCCTGGTGCTCTGGCCCTGAAGTATCACAAAGACTTGTATCCCCAAACTATAGGGCTATTATTTGCCTTAAACTTGGATTTTCAGTGACAAACTCTCTAAGTAATAGATAGTTTTCAAATGCATATTATATATATCTCACTCAATCACAGGTATATAAAATTGTTTTATATGGTATATGGATACCGTGATTCTCAAGCCTACTGCTGAAGTGAAATACTTTAACACTTCATTGCTTCTTCCCCCTTCTCCCCCACCTCACCAAGTGAAATATCAATGTATTAAAACTTTATTGCCTGTACAGAGTTTTGGAAGTTTTGAAGATGATTAGCTTTAATTGTGATGAATTCCAAGCACGGAGCCAATGATTTCTACTGCCAGCAACAATCATGCAAATTTATAAATGTTTACAAATTTGCAAGCTAGACATATGCACCACTGAGACCAATATTATAGTGCTATATTTAAACTGTTCCCATTTTTCTCAAAAGATATTTTGAAACACCATAACTTCAGGAGAAGGGCATGTATTCAATCTTCTTTAGATGAATCCTTTGACCTGAAATGAGAGCTGTATGAAGATACGAAGCTAGAATAAAAGAGTACAAGGAACAAATCCAGGTTTAACAGGAAAAAAATGAAGGAACTAAATGGGTATCAAGTGATTTTCTTCAATTCCATTGTATGGCATTAAAACTAGAAGTCCTGAGCCCACTGTTACTAACATCAGTGGTTGCCTTGCTGGGCATGTTTTAAGCTTTTTAAAAGGCACCCTCTCTGAATTGGATATTCTGCAAGATTTGACTACAGTAAATAGGCCAGTACATAATGGTTTACAGTAAAGAAAAGAGTTTGACACAATAAAATGCATATATCATGATCAGTCTCATCTAAATAGTCACATGAAAAGGTTTGAGTGAGTAAAGAAGAATATGGATTTGTATATATATATTAAATGTTTCCAAAAAGTAAATTTTAGAGTTGTGCTCAAATACTTTTTGCAATGATTTCCCTTAACATTTGAGAGGAAGACAAAGTTGCTTATAACAGAGAAAAATAAATTTAATTTATACATAACATTTCTAAAAATGAAATAGGCAAATGACAGATTTGCCAAACTATTAGATTACCTACATTAATACAAATATTAGATAATTTATGGGGGCTACATTGTTCCTATCCTTTATGTGCATGCCAAGTAGTGGGAGTATATTGACCTTACTTCTTACACTGTAGATGCTAAACTGAATTATGCTGTCACTGTTTTCCCAGGAATTTACAGTTCCAACATGCAAAAACTAGACCAAGCAATATTTCTGTTCTCTTGATAAGCAAGCCAATTGGCTGGAGGGAGGACCATGCTTCTTATCAAAAAGAGAAAAAAGGGTCTTACGGGCCAGTCTGTGAAGGAATCACAATACAGTTTGAAAACAAATGACTTGATCTCAAAGCCTGTCAACATTTACTGAACTGGGAGGGGCCCTTTGGACATTTTGGGGAAACAGAGCAAAGCTTTAACATCTATTCAAAGTGAGGAGATTTTGTGGGAAAGAAGGTCCAGAGAATGCTCGAAAAATCCTTACATAAGCATGGCCATTTTGGTACACACAAGAAATAAAACTATAGTGAGCTGTTTTGATTTTCTATTTTAACTGCAAAAAAAAGGTGGGGGGAGGGGGGGGAGGAAGAAGTGACTCTCTTTTTCTCCAAAGATCTCTTATTTGTAGTTTTAGAATACTACTGGCTATATTTTTGTCTTGTGTATGTTTCCAGTAAAAAGGAATAGAACTTTTCATTACAAAGGCATCACCAGCTGTGCCTTGCAGCAGGAAGGTCAGATATTGTGTACCCCTGATGTTAGAACACAGTAAGTGAGAGCACCTCCTGCTTAAACAATACTTTGTTATCATCATACTGAATCAATTGAGATTTGTTCTGAAGCTCTGATGTTCCCTGTTTTTGCAGTAAGTGAAAAGGAATTAAACCTGCATTTTAATCCCTGGCAGCACCAAGCCTTCACATCAAGGCAAGATTAAGAACTGGGTCAATATCTCCCTTTTATTATAAGACTGGAATTTTATGTTTAAAAAAAACTGTGCTGAAAATAAGATTGCTTTCCTACAAGTCGTACTACAATATAATAGAACATTTTGTGCTAAGCGTTTTACTAATCTCATAGATAAACTTTTTTGGCTCATGAAATTAATGAAATTTATTTTCAAGCACTACACGACAGCCAGAAATCTGAAACTATTTCTGTTTGGAAGCTATTTATAAAAGTGAAAAGGATTTGGGTTTCTGTCAGAAATGTATGACACTAAAAACTAGGTAAGTAGGAAGGAAAATGGATTTCACAGCTCTTTTTGGCCAATATGCAAATCTTCAGTTAATTCCACTTTAATTAAGTGCTAATTGCTCTTTGTACCATTTTTGTGTAGACAGCTCTAGTATGGTTTCAACTACATAGCACCTCACTTTTCAAGTGCTCTTAGAAGATTAAAACATTTTTAAAGATAAAATAAAATATTGGTGTTTTACATTCAATTTCCATTATATGTTATAAATTAACTGATGGCACCCATTTTAAGTCAGTGCCAAAAGAAATTCAAAATATATGGGACAAATTCACCAATTTATAAATGCTAAAATGTTGCTAGTTTTCCCAAGAATATTATCTAGGTTTAAGCCACATATGAAAGTGCCATACTGAAGCACATTTCCCATTTAGAATATTTTCTTTGTAAACATTTGTTTTACCTGGGTTTTATCCAGAGCTACTGATATTACATCACTAAGAATGCAGCTCCTCAAGGTACACTTAAAAAATAATTCTACTCAAGTGCGTAGTGACCAAAAATTGATATGCCTGTAGGGCTGCTTGTTTAATGGCTTTCAGGACATGAACTGGTGGACTGAAATCAGTTCCTGGGGAACAAGTATCAACATCACTAAAGTAACTACTGCAATCAACATAATTATTGCTATTTTTGTATTAATGTAATACTATTAATTCCATTGCTGTGCATGGCACTGTAGAGGAATAAAGTGGCAGGAACCTCGTTTTAGATTGCAATATAAAAAACAGCCCAACTATCATAATGAGAGACTGCAGATGGGAAAAAAGAGGTAAATATGACAGTCCTAGAGGAGATCTTAACACCACCTCATGCCTCTTGGGCAGGTAATAGGGTAAGCCAACACTGGACTTTCTCACTGTCACTATTCTGTAGGCTTCAGCTCAGCAAGATACTTAAGTACATAATTCTAAGTATATAACGACAGTAAAGTTGGACATGCAGATACATTTGGACCTATGGCCTTAATTCAGTTTAAAAAACTCAGAGCACTTACACAGGCATTTAAGAAAACAGAATGGATAGATTGGTATGGAGCAATTTTTTTTAAATGATTAGCTGATGCATTATGTGGCAAAACGCAAGGACTTGAATATACTAAGATACCTGGCCTTCATACAGAGTATCTCAGTTCTGTTCCCATTAACTCTCTCAACCACAGACAATCTGTAAAAATGTATTCGTCTTTCAAATTAAGAACAAAGTCCTGGCCCTATTCAAACCAATAGGAGGTTTGATATTTCCTGAATCATCATAGGCAAGGCTGGGGGAGAGATTTTTTTTTCAGCTTCTTAACCAAAGTTATTTGAAACGGATACTACATATTCATACTCATTTTTTGACATCATGAAGAGAAAGAAAGACATGGAGGACTAATACATAATTTGCCATATATCAGTACAAACCATTTAGAATATGCAACTTGTTTGGCACACGGGTGTCCGTATGCACATGCATACACATGTATATGTAAATACACACACTGCAAATACACATACAGTAAAGTGCTATTTAACTTTGTCCACAAAAAAGAACATTGTTTACTCTATTATAGTGCAAATGTGTTTTATATAGGAAGTTTAAACAGCATTTTGGCTTCAGACAAGATGAAAAGCTTTTTTCCTTTAATCATGCAAAACAGACATGATGAGCCTTCCATGTAATCTTGCAAGGCACTTATTGTAAAATGGTAACTGACCTAAGGAAGCCTTAAGTTTCTAAACGTGGAGTCCCCCACAGGTAGTAGCAGCAACACAATGCTTAAAAGCAAAGTTAAACTTCATTTGCCTTCAATAAGAGCCCCAACCATTTGCCACAATCCAATTTATCTTTTGACTTACTGAACTGCTATTCTTTGCAACATTTTTTTCTTTCTTTCTTTTCTTTTTTAAATGTTGGATTGTTTGAAGATAAGAACAACAGAGACAGAGGGACAAAACAGCACAGTTAATGATATCGGATGGAGGTCTTTGAATCATGGAATACTGACATGAAAGCACTATCTACAGTGTAGTTTTCCAAAATGTTTATAATGTGGCATGTGTACATACTTAACATGATTTATGAACCATCGTAAAACCCTGAAGACAGGAGAATCTGTCTACATCAGCAGGGTTCAATCCTTTTGCTGTGCAGTTTGGATAGGCAGTACCCAGTTTGCCCAAAAGTCAAATCCTAGAGGTGGGCCCAAACTGGCTGCACAGAGCAGGACAGGGAGCAGCCCGGCCCTGATCCAGCTATGTGGATGGGAGGGCAAATGGTTGAGGAAGCATGGCTTGGCACAAGCCTGGTGGCGCAGGGGAAAGGAGTGTGGCTGAGCCCTGAACCTGCTGTGCAGACTTGGGAATTTGGCATAGGGATAGGGGTGGCAGTAGTAATTGCTACCCTTCCTCCACTACCAAATTTCCCAACCTGAGGGGAGCCCCACAGGTCAGACTCCATGGCTTCATGGGCTGAGGTTGAGCACCCCTGGTCTACATCAGCAGATCTCAACCTTTTGAGATTTGAGACACTACTTGTTAGATGCAAGCTACCCTTCTGAAAATGATAGTTCTTAGTTTTCACTCATTGTATTTTTGGAAAAATAGTAGACCATTTTTTCTGTTGCAAAAAACTCAGAAAGACCATAACTTGTCAGAATATTTTTGACATTATATATTCCTATTTGAAATATCTGACTTATTCTGAGAATTGCGCAGGTGTTTGCATCCTATATTACCCCTAAAAGAATTTTGTGGAACCCTGATTGAGAATCACTGGTCTACATTACAGACATATTTTTGTCTCTAAAACACAGTCTTCTGTGTTGTTGGCGTCTGGAGCCACCAAATATTAATTTTAACAGAATAAAAAGACATGATCCAGAGTGTTATGAGGAATCCACTACAAGACATTCTTAACCCTTTCAAAAACCCCTGGACAGGTCTACATGAGATGCTACGTTGCCATAGTGATGAGCTATGACAACGTAGCTCACCGCTATGGTGACGCAGTGTTGGAGGGCACAAATGGTGATGCTAATGGTAGTGCGCAGTAGGAACAGAAACAATCCGCGCACTGCCAGAACCGAGCAGTAACTGTGGTTACTGTGCAGTCATCTAGTACTTGCTAAATCAAGTACTAAACAACAGCTCAGTAACAGCTGCATAGTCGGGGCACATGTAGACACATCCACTGAGCAGTAAGAACTAGAGTCTCAGTTTGTGTAACTGCATAAAAAGACAGCTTCTTTTATCTTACATGTTTCTACATAACTCTTCTTTGTAGACTTTCTTGATGCTCTGTTCTTTTCTGGTCCTATGGTATGCCAATTAAACTAAGAAACTCCTTTCTTTAGACTGAAGGAAACTTAAAATAACCTAAGAGAACATGGCTTACAGTTAAACCAGATATGTGCTTCAGCAAGGAAAGGTGGCTTTAAGTCAAATCTACGTTCACTTAGCCAGATCTTCAGAGTGTTAAAATTGGCACAGTGCTACTTATTTCAGAGACAGTAATTCAGTTTATTTTAGGTAAGATCTACCATGCTTTAGCCCAAGACAGCAAAGGCTGTGTTCAACTACTGCTATAATGCCTACCTTAAGGCTAAGTGTACAAATGTTCAGAGGGGTTAGGGGGCAGTTAGATTGTATTAAAAATAGCTACTTGATCTAATTTAGTTTGCCCAGGTGTGGAGCTTACACTTACATGCAGTCTAAGTGATTGGAAATTGATCTAAACCCGTAACAGTACAGAAGTTTGGCACACATAGATCAGGTGGAACCTGATCTAAGATAGACCTGGATTAATGTGCACTCAAATCATATCAATCTAGGTTAGATTAGTGAATCAAACTTCTATACAAACCCTCAGGGCTGATAAAGCCCAGTTGCTGGCCCCAGTCCCAGGGCTGCACTTTTCTTACCCGCCTCCCTGGCACCAGGCTATATCTAGCCCCGTGGGCCTTGCTGCCTCCCCCTGAACTCCCCCCCCCCCAACGATTCTTCTTCCTGCAAGTTGCTCCCAGTGCCTGTTTTATCAGTGTTTGCCAATGCTGGGAAGATAGGGAGCAACTCTTGGTGGGGTAAGGGGAAGGAAGGATGGGGCTGTAAGTTTGCTAGGGGGAGGGCAGGGAGATAAAAATAGCTCCTGGCTTCCCCCAGGCTTCCCTCTGGACCCCATGAGTCCCCCTGATATTGCCAAACCCTCCCAGAT
>NW_017729032.1:195740400-195742627 GCF_001723915.1 Gavialis gangeticus
CCCCCCCCCCCAACGATTCTTCTTCCTGCAAGTTGCTCCCAGTGCCTGTTTTATCAGTGTTTGCCAATGCTGGGAAGATAGGGAGCAACTCTTGGTGGGGTAAGGGGAAGGAAGGATGGGGCTGTAAGTTTGCTAGGGGGAGGGCAGGGAGATAAAAATAGCTCCTGGCTTCCCCCAGGCTTCCCTCTGGACCCCATGAGTCCCCCTGATATTGCCAAACCCTCCCAGATGACACTAACTCTCAATGGACCAAGCCTACCCATCAGATACCTGCCCCCCCCACCCTCCTGGTGGATCCTGCTTGCCTCTCAATCTTCTTGCAGTGCCATCTGTACCTCTGATCACTCCTGCAGATCCTGCTAGCCTTCCTGATCCTGCCACAGATTCTGACTACCCCCTGCTCCCTGATGCCTCTGTGGACTCTCCTGCCTCCTCAAGCAAAGTTAATTGGATCGCAAGCATTGGCAATGCATAGGGGGTGCATGCGAGTGCACATGTACCCCCTAAAATTAGCGAGAGCACTCCCCCCCCACCGCTGACACTGCTGGCAGCATCTGTGGGCAGTCACCAATCACCACTGACCATTGCCAATGCTGCCAGCAATGTCTGCGGGTGGTCGCTGACTGCTGGTTGGTACTCACCACCCCCACCCCCCTCACCGCCGACACTGCCTGTGGGAGCTCCCCACTGCCATGCCACCACTGCTGCTGCTGCCTGTGGGCAGTTGCCACGCCCCTACCCCCAGCCTCTAGAGGCATGCATTGTTCATGATCACAAGCAAGTGGGGCTGGAAGGGGCCTCACAAAGTCATGAAGTCCAGCCCTTTGCTCAAGACAGGCTCATTCCTGACCAAACAGAAGTCAAGGATCTGTCTAACCTGATCGTGTAAACTTCCAGAGATGGAGATTCCTCAATTTCTCTAAGTAGCCTGTCCCAGGGTTTGCTCACCCTCATGATCAGAAAGTTCCTCTTAATCTCCAACGTGCTCCAGCTTGAGGCCATTGCTTTTAGTCCTATCTCCTACATCCACAAAATCAAAACCATCTTCATCCTCTCTATACTTACCCTTCAGGTATTTGAAGACTGATATATCAAATTCAAATTCCCGAATTCAAATATCAAATTCCTCCTCAGTCTTCTCTTCTCCAGAGTAAATAACCCTAGTTCTTTCAGTCTTTTCTCTTAAGTCTTGCCCCCCAGGCACCTAATCACTTTTCATCTGGTAGCTGCCCCTATTTGTGAAAACTGACATTAAAAAAAGACATCAAATTCTTCCATCTTCTCTGAATCATTCATAACTAGATTGTCTTCTGCATTCAGTAAGGGACCTATGGTTTCTCTGATCTACCTCTTACTTTTGATATTCATGGAGAATCCCTTTCTATTGCCTTTTATAGCCCTTGCCAACTGCATGTCAAATTTTATGTTGAGTTGCAGTCCTCTGACTATACTCTCTGCCTGTCTCTGACCTTCCCCTTTGCTCCCTCACACCTGGCAGGGCCTTGCCTCAGGATGTCATGTCTGTCCTTTTAGTTGAGTGAGGTAAAAAAAAATAAAAATCTGTGTATAACTGTGAATCAGGCATAGTAAATCTATAGTACAGTTTGTAAAAAAAAAAAAAAAAAGAGAGAGAGACAGTACTTCATTTTTTTTTTCTTTGGGCTGAGGAAGCAAAACAAAATTTTGAAGGTAAACATCATGGCTTGAAATATTTTAAGCCAAATAGTCTAGAGAGATTGGAAGTTGATTTCACCTATATACATAAAGATTGTTACATCTGTTTACAGCATGCCTAAACTACTCCAACTGCTGCTTCTGCTGAAATATAGGTAGTGTCAGAGCCCTGCTTGGCAGTGCCATGGGCACCACAGTTGAGAGGGATGTGTGAGCTTTGTACCATAACTGGTTGCTGTAATTTGCAAAGGCCATGGCTGGGGTGAAGGGGCATCTCTACAGAACCCCTCCTGAAGTGAAGCCAGCATCAGAGCTCTCCCTTAGGGATGTTACAAGCTTTGGTAGTTGATTCGATCTGGAGGAAATTCAGCCTGATTTGGGGATCGACTCTCCAAATCATAATCAAATTGGGAACCAATTAAAAGCTCCAAATTGATTTGAAGCATCCAAATTGATTCAGAAAACCTTCATGAAAAGATTTGGCGGCTTCAGCGATTCATCCATAGACTAAACATGCAGCTGACAGCTGCCTCCAGCTGGTAAGTCTGTTGGG
>NW_017729032.1:195742638-195744720 GCF_001723915.1 Gavialis gangeticus
TGCACAGCGAGGGCGGGGGGCACAGGACTCGAGGAGGGGTTGGGAGCGGGTGTGTAGGAGCCAGCAACAGCCAGATGGGAGCATGGGGCCTGGGCTGGTGTCCTGGGGCCAGCAGCAGGGCCCAGAGCAGGGCAGAAGGAGTGCAGGGTCCTGGATGGCTGGGCCTCTATGGAGCCAAGCCAGCTCCCCTCTCTTCCTGCTGGCACAACCCAGCACAGCTCCACAGACCCGTGCCAGCCCATGGCCTGTACCCTTGCCGCCCCACTCTGGGCCTCACTGGTGAGCCGGGTAGAATGGCCTGGCGGGTCAGATATGGCCTGTGGGCTGTATTTTGCCCACCCCTGCATTACTGTGGGTATACTCTAGGCTCATCTGTGATGTTGGCTCTTAATAGAGCAGACCTGTTCATTACCCATAGTAAGTGAGAGTTGGGGAATAACCTCTAATCTAATCTTATAAAGGCAAACTGTATGGATGTGCTACTTTAAGAACAGAAAAAGAACCAGTGGGTATCACTGGCATGTGATAATGGATATCTGAACTTCCTCATACCTATCTGATACTTTATTTAAGTCTTTATTCAACAAGCTCCAAGTCTGTCTTCACTTGACTATGATCTGTCACAAAAATAATTTGGTAGCATCATTGACTGAACTTTGGAGACTATGATTTGTGTGTCCCCCTTTTTTTAATTCAAGTATTTTATCATTCAGAAAAGTTAAAGGAATGGCACATCTAATAAAAGTAGACGTTCACTGGCCACAATGATTAACAGAATTCCTTGAAAACTAACACTTTGATAGCTTCATAAATCAATCCAGTAACGTCTACTCTACCAAAACAAAACAACCCCGCCCCGCCAAAAAAAAACAAACAAAAAAACTGCTCCTTTCTAGGAAGCATAACATTTTAGTGGAATTTCTGTGTTACTGAGCCTGGCAACCATTGATCCACAAGGGTCTACAAAAATATTCACAAAGAACCTGATAAAAAAGAACCTACAATGTGCTGAAAAAGAGCAGAAGAGATAAAGGCAACAAACAGTGCAATTTTAAGGAATGTCATGGAATTTGTTGAATTAAAAAGGTCTTAGGGAACACAATCAATAGGTAGTTCTTGTCCAACTGATCTGGGGGGAAATTGCTTGTGGATTCCAAGTGTGGTGATTGATAGACCCCTGAGTAAGACCCAAGCACCTGAGAGTTTTCTCACTTCCATTTAAAAATGCACCCCAAAAAAAATCTCGCATCCCATCTGTAGATAATGTCCAATGGTTGAGGGAAAACTGTGTGTGTAAAAAGGGGAGGGGTGGAGAGGGAACAGGGAAAGGAACCAATTAGTGAACTTTAGAGGGGAAAAATCAACCCTGATGAAGTATGACAAAATACCTTCCACAATCAAACACCTTACATAGAGATCAAGTTTCTTTCAAGTGCCTCAAATTAACCTCAAATATACAAAGCCACAAACACCTTACTGTCTACTATAACATACTCTCTACAAATTTACCAAGCTCTATCTTTACAAAAATCTTCCAGAACTTCACTTCTCTAATGGTTAGAAACCTCATATTTTCCAGTCCATATTTGTTTGCATAGTTTGTATCAATTTGATCTTGTATCTATATTGTCCTTTAACTCAATAGCTTTTCTCCTTTCCTAATATTCATCCACAAATATATTTATGAAGTAGTAAATATATTTAGGAAGAGTAAGTATATCTTTTCTCAAGCTTTATGTTTCTATGTTAAAGAAGCCAAGTTCTTGTAATCTCTTCTTATAAATTAGGCTTTCCATTCCCCAAATGATCCTACTAGCCCTTCTTTGTGCCAGTTCCCTTGTGAATTTAAATTCTTTAAACATGGGAGAATGTAGATAATAGTTGAAATGGACTCTTACAAATTCCATTTTAAGTGATACTCTTACTAATATTTTTTTGTCCCTGTACAAAATACCCTGCCTAGTATATCATATAATTTGACCCACAACTACACTGACCTCAATCATTGAGCTCCAGTATGCTTATGATGCAGTGTGTGTTCACTCAAAAGAAGATCTTCAGGCAATCATTGATGTCTTTACA
>NW_017729032.1:195749720-195765639 GCF_001723915.1 Gavialis gangeticus
TACACTGACCTCAATCATTGAGCTCCAGTATGCTTATGATGCAGTGTGTGTTCACTCAAAAGAAGATCTTCAGGCAATCATTGATGTCTTTACAGAGGCATACAAGAAAATGTGACTGATGCTTAACATTCAGAAGACTAATGTCCTCCATCCACAAGCTCTTAATGAACAGCCCATAGCTCTGATAATTCTGATTTATGGTGAGACTCCAGAGAGCATTATTCCCCATACCTCAGAAACCACTCTCACAGAAGATTGGCATTGATGAAGAAACCTCAACATCACCTCAAATTAGCAAGTACAGCCTTCAAACCCCTGAGGAAATAGGTGTTTGAAGACTGTGACATCAGATTCAAAACCAAGCTCATGGTTTATCACGCAGTTGTGATCCCTACCTTACTGTACAGAGCTGAGATGTAGACAACATCCAGGAAACACTTCAAACTGCAATCTATGGCCTGTGGAGCAGATCCAACCAGAAGAGCCTTTTGATTCAATCCATGGAGCCATGGCTTAGGTGGCATTTGACAGCAAAGGGCTCTGCCTGCACCCTGCTGCAGCTGACAGACAGAAGGCTTTGGGAAAGAGGGGGTTCTGCCCACACATTTATCTAAATCTTTGTGCATGATAATCTGATCCTCTTCCATACTGGTAATATCTGCAGAGGTCTAATTCTTTCGCTAAGGAAGACAATGAAAATATTCTGCAAAACAGGTCTCAAACCTGTTCCTATGGAATACCACTAGTAACCTTTTCCCAGTCAGATAACACTTTAAAAAAAATAAAACCCACTAAAATCTAACTAGCTCCATTATTGATCTCATACTTTGAGTATTTTCTGTCTTAGCTAAAATGTCCTTTGACGCACAACATCAAACACTATCTGCTTATCTAGATAGATAAGGACAATACAATGGTCCCATCTAAGACATCATCATAAAAGAATATTATACTGGTCTGACATAATTTTCTGTGGCTAAAATCTTTTTGTGGTTTGTCTCATTTTCTATTTACCTCCATAGCACTGATTATTTTTTCTTTCAATATCTATTTTAAGACCTTGGAAAATACTGAAGTGAAGCTGATGGGTCTGCAGTTGTCTAGATCTTCCTTTTTTTAATCTGGTCCTAGGCACTCTCTCCAAACAGATGGATTGAATATCTGCAGTAGAGGAATTGCTATTTCATCTATGAGTCCTTTCAGTATTTTGAGATGGAGATTATCTGTCTCCCCGCCTCCCACCTGGTTTTGTGACAGTAACCAATTTAAGAGCTGCTTTCATACAAGATATGGTAATTTCCATTACCATATCCTTATTCCTATTTGGTAACTTACTATCATCCTCATAAGCATTTTTGCCTCTTTTAAAGATAGGAGCAAATAATTCTGTAAGTATTTTGGGAACACCTAAATTGTCCATGCTATTTTCAGTTAACAGTGGTCTAACTTCTTTCCTAGATTGTTGTTGTTGTTGTTATATTCTCATTTATGTGTTGTTTGATTTGATTTTCTTTGCAGGGTCTAGCTTTGGTAAGTTTATTGCCATTCTCACTTTCTTTACTTTTTAACCCGAAAATTATTCTCTCCTTACCAGAAAATTATTTTTATCCATTCTTCACAGAATTTTTGCTTATTATTCATATTTAAGACTCCCATTTATCCAATATTTTCTGTAGTCCTCCCCTGCCAATTTCTAGCTCTTACTTTGGTTGCAAATTCCATATAGCATTTGTACTTATGACTTAAAGTGATTCCATGGCTCTTCTGAATTTAAATTCTTGAGCTCCCAAGTCCAGTCAACATCCCTAAATAATTTTCTTAGTTTCTCAAATATGTTCATCTGAAGTCCAAAATCCTACTTATGGGCCTATGATTATCATTCCTCCAAGTCCTAATATCTTATACTATATTTATACTCCCCAAGTCATCAGGGTGGCTTTAATTTAAATTACTGTCACAAAGGGGATTAGGATTGACAGCACTGGAAATTGAAGGCTTATTGTTAGAATGGGATTATAAAAAGCACTAGTGTCAAATCTCCTATCACATGGTCCATCCACTTCTGGTGCAGTACAAGCTCTTTCTATTTAAATATTTGGTATCTATCCTACAAATGCCAATGGACAGTCCACTTCTGGCAGGTTTTTCCATGAGACTGCAATTGCATAAAAGGAATCTAATTTTATGCTCACTCATTAGTCCAGGAAAATGAAAAGGAAGTCATTCTGTGATCACCGGATGAGATCCTAGGATGGGGAAATGAAAGCCCAAATGGTAACAAGTTTGGCAGCTAAAGTGGAGTTTAGTGGAGTGTATTTATAAGTGACCCTCTCTTTCTATTATTTGCTTGTTTGCACAGTATGTATGTTTGCCAAAATGGCATCCTGATTCTAAAACCACTAGAACTGTTCAGATATATTTTTTAAATCCTACCTCCCTCCCCCCCACCCATCACATAATAGCTTTTTTCACAATAATGTCATCATTAACAATAGTTATTTTCAAAGTCTTTGGTTGTTTTTTCCGCCTGTGAAATATTGACATGAAAAAATTAAGGTTTTTTAGTTTATCATTTTATACCTTCTCTTTCTCTTCCCCCTGCCTTGTTCAGTGATAAATTAGGGAAAAGTTAAAACAGAAGTAGGGGAAGAGAGGGAAAGTGGAGAGTAAAATACAAGTAACAGGGAAAACCCCCCCCACAGTTTGAACCTTATGATTTTTTTTTCTCATAAAACTGACATAGAAAAAAATATTGCTTTACAATCATGGAATTATTAATGAAAAATAGTTTTCATTTTTCCAGCTCAAACTATTGAAAAATAACTCCTGTTTCTGTACCATGTTAAAAACACATTTAAGAGGTACAACAGGCTGACGTGAATTTATACCTGAAAATTTTCTTTCTCTATAGCAGAATATAGCCAATCACATTAAGTCCTACTCACTTAAAAACGTGAATATGAGGAAAAACAAGTTTGGCTTCTTGACATGCAGCACTTCAAGTTTAAATATTGAAAACTCACCCACACACTAGTGCTTTGGTAGGCAAACCACTTATAAATCATAATATTGAGCAACAATACCGAACCTAAAATTAGCCATCAGAACATAATATACAATTAAAACCCACAGAACCCATGTTACTTTGCTATTTCCCTGAATTTCAGTATGCATCCTTTTTTACTGCTGACATTAAAATTTTATTTTGAAATACCCCCTACATCATGAGGGAGTGAAATAAATTATTCTCAACACCTGGTGGATATTTGCTGGATTTTTTTAATCCCATGAGAATGTACAGATTTCCTGGCATTTTTTTCCTGTGTTGGCAGTGTCTAGACAGGGTTGCATTTCAAAATCAGTTGTCATTTATAAGTGCCTTATTTTGTAGGTAGACAAATAGAGAAAGTTCATTACTGAACTCTGTTTTCTACCATAAAACCTATTAAGCAATGCATTAGTAAAATGCTTGAACACTGATGGTCCTCTAAAGTGCATGATAAGCATCATTAAAGTAATATGGGTACATTTAAGCTATTTGTTATAAAGATCCCTACAATACCTATAGAGTCCCTACATTTAAACATGTACACTTCATTTGTAACTTGTAGAAAATACACTTAGGATGCTATAGTACACTAGAAAATATATTTTTTTAAATTTAAGATTTAGAAAAGCTTCAGATCTCAAAAATAATTATCATCTCTGGGGACAGAAATACCCCCTGTGATAATACTAATTAGTTTCCAGTATATTCTATTAATAAAGAACTAGTCTACAACAGGCTTCTGTGCTACTACCCTCATACACACAGCAGAACCTCATTATATTACAAATTAACCTCTTTCAGGGATGTATATACTGAAGCTCCTTAATTTAAAACAAACAATACAAAAATAAATATACTCCATATTTTGAAACCTGTCCTAATTTACATACCCTACCAAAAACATGCAACAAAAACTGCTAAACTTCTGGGTAGTACTTCCAAGTTTTATAGTACTTACAATTCACAGACCCCCTATTATTTTAATAGCTAGACTCTGGGTCCAGTTATCTATTCTTTCACTGAGTTATGTCACCTTCCCTAGCTCTTTGCATAGCTCAGCTTGCTGCATGGGAAAAGGGGCACAAGGCAAAGAAGATATTGCAGTTTCAAACATACATATACCCATAAAGTGTGGCTCTGGGTCCTTCCCTCTCAAAGAAGAGCTTGAGAGTCAGGGTAAGTCTAAAAGTCTACTACTATCTCCAATCCTTTAGTTCAATGGGGGTGCATCTATACATGCAATTAATGCACAGAAAAATTACTGCAGAGTAAAATGCTGTGCAGTAAGCTTTCCCTGGGATCATGTTTATATGTGCACCTGTTGGGAGCAAATTTGCTCCTGAAGCAAGCAGCTCAAGGCAGGGCTATTCCTGTCCTGTTCTGCTCCCACACAGTAGCCAGGGTGAGCTCTAGGCACTGGGGTCAGGCCTAGGCTAGAGGGGGGCAGGAGGGAAGTGAGGGCTGTCCCATCTCCCAGGCAGCTGTTTCCCAGCCACATACCCCAATTGGGACATTTGGCAGATTGAGATAGGGGGCTGAGAAAGTGTCCCCTACCCTGCAGCTGTTTCCCAGCCCTCTGCCCCAGTTGGCCAATTGGGCTGGGAAACAGCTACTGGGGAGAGGACAGTGTCTCCCCCCTGCCCCCCCACCTGCTGCCTGGGCTGACAAGGAGCAATTTGATCCTGGTCAACTGTCTACACAAATGGTATGGTAGCTACACTGCACAGTAGCTAATGCACATTTAATCTACTAGCTTTATTTACAGATAATAGAAAGCTGTACATTAGCCTAATTCACTCCACAGTAGCAGCTACACATGGTTAAATGGTGACACAGATTAGTCTACTGTGCAGCAAAACAGTTTGTGTAGTCACACTCAGGAAGCAGTAACTGATGCTCGCAGATCCAGATGTTTTCAGTTGAACCTCCTCAACAGATCCGGTAATGTGACTTCATATGCAATCATAAAGGCATTAATTTTTTTCTTCTTCATCTCTCACCCTAATAAGCCACCATTTCCTAAGTCATGCACAGACATCAATATTTACAGCTAAAATTGAAACATATGTGAACTAGGAGGATCTTCAAAGTAATACTTATTTTCAGTCCAATAATAAACTGACTACAGCTAATGAAAATCAGTATCCCAGATTTTCCATTCAGGAACATGGAATGTGACTCTACATTGATTATAAACAAATTGTGAAATATGTGACTACTCTTCTTTACTCAGGAGTAATGAATTTAATTCATTGATAAAGTATAAAATATTTAGGGATGAATGATTCAGTTTACAAAAAATTAAAATGCAAAACAGAGATGGTCTCACTAAAAGCCTAGTTGTGATAGAGACTGGTATTCTGGGTGTTCAAGGGAGTTCAACACAAGGAACTGAACTTGAAGTTTTCTTTCTGGACAAAAGTCTCTGCTCCAAAGAAGTCCGTCATCTGAGACCTCAACAACTAGTCTTTCAGTGAGACTACTTCTTTGGATTCTGTTTTAATTTTTTGCATACTGAGTCATTCACCCCTAAATATTTTATACTTGATTAATGAACAGAAATCCATTGCTCCTAAATAACAGAAAGTAATGACATAGTGTATTTTAACATCTGTTTATAATTAATGTACACCCCTAAGGCTAAGCTGCTTAACAAGACATTTCAGAAAATATGCAGAACTCATTTAAAATATTCACACATGTACACAATGTAAACCAAACTACAGTAATGGCCATTTTAACCATAGTATCATGAAGCATAACGTTAGCTGAACTAACATCACTTCCATGGTTGAAAGTAGACATGAGCCCAAGACAATTTCCAACACCAAAAGGGTTAGAAAGTATTTGTACTCTACTCCCAAGTGGAGAGAGAGGATAAGCCATGAAATTTTCACTTGGGTCCAGTTTTACAAAGTTCCACAGTGTTTGGGTCAGCTATCCTTTAAGTTAAATTGCAAAAAGCAGTTAAGCTTCTTTATGCATTGGATAGCTGAAACATAGAAGCCAGTTTCCCAAACTCAGCGCACCTGAAAGTCAGGAATAGAAGCTGAGTCATGATTTGAGAGGTTTTCCATCAATTCTGTATGAAGAACAAGCTGACTTGTTTGATAGGTATGGTCAGGTGAGTAGACAGAAATACAGTCATGGAAATGTAGGACTGGGAGGTACCTGAAGAGGTGTTTTGTTTGCTCAGCATTAAAGCAAGATCAAACATATCTAGTTCATCAAAATACCCTGAGATGTTTACCCATTCTTAATTTTCAAGGAAGATGTTTGTAAAACCAGCCTAGTGTCTTAGTTTTTTTTTTCTTTAAAAATTCTTATAGAGTCAAACCTTTTTTTCCTTTTTTTTTTTAAATATATAAGCTAAATCTTGCTTGCTACAAATTCAGTTGTGTTTTTTCTTCCCCTACAACAGTTGGTTACTCTCCTACTTATAGCAACCTGTTATATATAAGATGCCTTATCTTCCCCTACCTGCAATTTTGGGCTTTCAGATCTAATCAAACCCAATTCCTTCCCTTACAGCTTACTGTTTGGATTCCTTCTAATTTGTCTGCATCTTTCTTAAAACATGGCAGCACAGTACTCCACTGAGGACTTCACTAGCACTGAAAACAGTAGAAATATTACCTCCTGGGTCTTAAATAGGGTTTTCCTGCTAATACACTGTAGAAGGTAATTTTTTTTGCAATAGCCTCTCGCTGTTGATTCAGTGCAGGGATAACTGTTTGCTTGCAGATGTTGCAAAAGGGAGGGGACAGCTGCTGGTGTCATCTTCTCATCCTCCAGCTCAGGGGTGCCAAATTCATGTGGCTCTGCAGGCCAGATAAGGGGCACAGGGCCAGTTTGCAGAGTGGCTTAGGCCCACAGAGTGGCCCTGTATACCGGGTTCAGGTTGTAGAGCTGGACTGACTGTGTGTGCAGCCTGTATGTGAGCTCCAACCCTGCATGCCACATATATGCATGAGGCTGTTCTGGGGTACACACTGTGGAAAGCATGCTGTGCTGGTCTGGGGCACATGCTACATGTACTCCCTGGATAAGACTGGCACTCTGCGCTGGATCTGGCATGCAGGGCTGGTCTATGTTTTAAACTGGGACTGGCCCTGGATGCAGCATGCAGCACCCGTCTAGCACAGGTGCTGCATGCAGCGCGCACCCCAGCCTAGACCCCTGAGCTGCATGCATGCACCAGCTCTAGTCCAGCACTGTACATGGGGATGGTCTGAGGTATACATGGCATGCCGTGCCCATGCCAGACTAGCTGTGTGTATTGGGTCTGGCATAGCACTTGTTACCTCTCAGCACTGTGTTCTTGGGGGACCCTGGCACAGTATACTGCCTGACTCACAAAGGATTCACCCCACCCCACACACCTCTGCCTGGACAAGAACTGATTAGAGGAAGGACTTACAAAAGACAATGAAAATGCAGCAGGAGACGCATCTAAAGCCCTCCAGACAAGGGTGATAAGAATGAAGCAACTCCCCTGGTCTCATTTACATGGGAGATGGGACAGGAAAGCACCTTCATTAGCATTCAGGATGGGGAACAGAGATTCCAAGGCAAGGACTGAACTGAACTCTGGGATCAGAGAAGCAGAGGAGCACTGCATGATGGGGGATCTCTGTTTCAGATGTTAATCAACCCACATCTACACACACTCAGCTCAGCATTTATCAGACCAATTCTAGTAATGACTCCTTTACTGGTACCCAAAACACTGAATCTGCCTGTCTGTATTGTGAGCTCCCTCAGAGTAATACCACCCATAGCTAGGAGTGATCAGTTCCTATTATCCAGCACATGAGCCATCATTTACCCATAAACAAATCAAATGTTCTTCCTTGAGCCATTGGTAGTTCTCTGCAAAAACCCCTACCCAAGCTCAAGTTTCTGTCCTGGTGCTTGGAACCAAAAGCTGCACAGTTTCACTCCTTTTCTGCCTGGAATCCCTCCACTAGTCATGCTGAGGGCTCTACCTGTCTGCAAGCTCCAACAAACACCTGGGAATTTTGACTGGTTCAAGCTTCGTTGAGTGGTGAGACCCAGACTCTCTCTCTCTCTTTCTCTCTCTCTGTCTGACTCCAGGAACCTGACTTCTCATAGACTTCGTAGACGTTAGGGTTGGAAGGGACCTCAAAGATCATCAAGTCCAGCCCCCTGCCCCAGGGGCAGGAAGTCAGATAGGGTCAAAGGATCCCAGCAAGATAAGCATCCAAGCATTTCTTGAATGAGTGCAGAGTAGGTGCCTGCACCACTTCTGGAGGAAGTCTATTCCAGGTCTTGGGGGTTCAGACAGTAAAGAAATGGTCCTGGAGGAGTTTATGACTGTTACTCTGTTACTCCAGGCACAGCTTTCTGAACCTGACTTTTGCTAATCAGACTTGAGCTAGACTTCCCCAAATACCTAACTGAAACCATGTAATATTGTAACTGTTTTATTTGTCTCTCTTGTACGGCTATTACTACTAGTATCATCATAAGTTTATATACCTGGCAATAAATAACTTTTAGGGTCAAGCTGGTTGCTATACTCTCTCTCTGAACCTTACTTACTCTTCTGTCCCCTTGACTTCTGCGTTTGCTCTGCAGCAATGCTTTTTTGACCTAAGCCAAAGATCCCTGTAATGCACAAAACTATGGTAGGATTTGTTCATCAAGGGAGTTACTACTAGGACCATTGTGACAAGAGATTGGGATGTTCTGAGTTTTGAGGTGCTTGAGGGTATCAGCTGAAACTGCTGATCGGACCCAGCCTGCTTAGACCTACTCTGTTAACATGTGTGTATGTGTGTCTAACTGCATTTATTATTGTTCTGCTGAAATAAGGGATGAACCGAGTTCAAGGCACATGAGGGTGTCAGCCTGTCAATGCTGAATATCCCAGCGTGACTCAGATGTGCTCTGTTAACCCATGTGCTTGTCTCTGACTGCATTTTATTTTTGCCCTGATGAACTGAGTTCAAGGCATATGAGGGTGTTAGCCTGTCAATCCTGAATAACCCGGCCTGGCTCAGGCATGCCCTACTAATCTGTGTGTGTATGGACATATATGTGTTTGACTAATTCAGTGGTTGGAGGAACCCAGCTGCACTGAAACAGAGTCCTGCAAGATAGCTCCATTCGGGGTTAGGACTTGTAGAAGGGAGAGATGCAGCTCCATATAGAAACACAAGTAACACAAGCAGCACATTGCTAGAATTACAGAGACCCCAGAAATGTACCCCTAATAAATGAGCGCACCCCAAAGTGATGGGCAAATCTGGTAACACACTATATACAACCCAAACCAGATGGGTTCCACAATACTACAGGCAGCACACAGAGCTGGTTCTAGCATGTGCTCCATTGCAGCAGGCTGAGTGATGCAGCTCCACGGGCCAGATCTGGCCCATGGGCTATGTATACTCTAACTGCTATGTGTGCTTGAGCCTGCAGTGATAGAAGCAAGCTAACCCAGGAAGAAGCTGAGTTAAAGTTAGAGCAGTTTTGCTACACTTTCAAAGGAAAAACCTAAGCAAAACAGATTTAGTTGAGTGCTTGCTGAAAGAGGCTTGGAATTGTGAGCAAAGAATTTTTCTCCTCATTTGAGTCTTACTAACTCGAGGAAACTGGACTGTATGTACATTATTTATAAATAATCAGAGCTTCATAAAAAATGACTCCATCTTTTTTCCCTCTAACAAATACAAGTACTAAGGTCAAAAAGGTAACAGTGTTATGAAAAATGCATGAATTGCACTTCATTCATACACAAAATAAATTACAGATCTTTAGCTTTAAAAAAAATAGAATAAAAGAAAGAACACAAAGGAGTAACTCAGTGCTTCCAACTCTTCTGTTTTTCAGTGAAAAAACAGCAAGAACAGGAAAGGATCGTTTCAGAGACCGTTTTAAAATTATAATTATAAAAGGTATCTTTTTTAAAAAAGGGTTTAGTTATAATGCAAGACATCTAAAAGTAGGAACCAGATTTTAGGCCAAGCTGAGATGTTCTGAAAATTTAGTCTCAATTGTGGAAAATGAGTGTTTTTTTAAAATCTGGCCTTACATGCACATCGCAAGCTTTTGGTTTAAAAACGAAGATTCTCTTACCTTAGCAAACTGGGCATTTATCCATTTTGTGAATGTTTTCTTTTGAACATCTTCTCTTTCATCTGCAAAAGAAAAACAAAGGGATTTCTTATAGTTACTCAAAATCCAATTACACAGGGTTTAACAAAGTTCTCGTCTAGAATGAATAAAGGTTATAGCTTGAAAACCGTTATGTACAATTGGTTCAAATACTGAAATATGTGCATAACGCCTGCTGCTATATAATCACATAGTTATCATCATTAAATCGTTAGAAGGAGTGAGAAAAAGTCCAATTGAATGAGGGAGGGCTAAGATATCATTGGTACTCAGTGTGTTCTAGTTTGGTTCCATCTTTTTGTTCAGTCCTTTCAAAGCTCTTAAATATGCTCACATTCTGCCTGATGATATTCTGGATCTTCAGAATCTAGAAACCCAGTATAGAAAACACGTCACTGTATGTTCATTTAACATGTTGGTTTCAGAAGGATAACATGAGTCCCTTTACTCTGAATTTGCTTCTTTCCTTAGCCTGACAGAATTTGCACTGATGCCTAAGGGCTTCAGCCTGGAAACAGAAGAAACTTTATACGTGACAGCAGTCCCATTAACTGCAGTGTGCTTACTCACTGTGAATAAATCTATTCATTCATTGCTATGTTTGAAGGATCTGACTGTGGTATTCCATCAAAGGAAAAGAGCAATGTATAGCAACAAGTGCAAAAGCTAAAAGAATTTGAATGACCAAGTTGCTTGCTTGAATAACATTTCTTACTTTTCCAACATAAATTGCTTAAACCCAGTTGAATAACTAATATCTATATAAAACAACATTCTTTACTTACTGGAAATATAGAAAGCCAAATTTGTCCAGGTTAATGGAGGAGTCGTGGTTAGAAATAAGTTGGGTGGGGTGTCAACAACTTAAAGGTTCATGGGGGCATTTTTGTCACAAAGGATACAGTGATGAGAAACATATTAGTCTTAGCAATGACCTTCCAAGAATGCTGCAAAATGCTTTTGAATATTTGGTTTGCTTTTATAAATGAATTTGCTTCAGTGATATTACTATGTTTACTCGAAACCAAGATAACTTAAAATTTAAGATAACTTTCCAATAATTACATTCTAGACATGGAAGATTCCAAGCTTGTTATAATTTTCCATGTCTAGAATCTAATTATTGGAGGGTCATCTTAGAGGGATTAGAGGGAATCTAATTATTAGAGGGCCGAGCTGTTCTAGGAGCCCAGCTCAGCCAGGGATAGCAGGGGCAATATGCAGGTTCTTATTTTCAGTGCCTGCTCCCTGCCTGGCTCCCCTCCTGCTCAGGTCCCCAGTCAAGCCAGGCTCCCCGCACAGCCACTTCCCACAAATCCCAGCTGGAGTGGTCTGGCACTTGATTTTAAGGTAAGGCTTGGTTTTCCGCATTTTAAATCAAAATAAAAAAGACTAGCCTTGGAATCAAGTAAATACTTTAGTGTCTAGTTTGTGTTTGCTTTTATAACATTCTAGAGGAGGAGTTTGTTGGCAAGAAACAGAAAGTCACTATTCCTACCTATTCACAGAACATGGACTTTGATCGTACAATTACAATCTTGATCCTAAGAACCATGTTTAACAATTCAGAGGGCAGAAAATATGCCATAAATCCACTTAAAATAGTTCAACCTGAAGCCCTCACAATAAACTACTTGCAAATCAGCTGCAGACAAGAATTAGCCACAGATTCTGCAAGTGGCACCAGCGCAACAAATGACATTATTTTAGTTTAGTTGCCTTAATCTTATTTCATGGCTTAATGATATATAGCTAATTAAAGCTTAACCAGTGCTGTTATCTGCCTGTAATTTATCTTTGGCATTTACCATCTCTGAAACCTTCAAATATCTATGAGTGCCTTTCAGACTCATCCTTAACAACCTCTCCTGGCATTTATCATATCTCTACTGGAGGGAAGTACAAAGCCCTTAAATATAAACTTAAAATTAAGAAGTTTGCATTCACGTCCTTATGTGTTTGGCTGTAATACAGGCCTGTAGAGATTCAAGTTCTCCTCTAAGGATGTTGTACACCTGTGTATAGCAATAAGGTCCCATACCCTTGCCATTGTCCTATCTCAAACACTAGCCATGACACAAGAAATCCTCTAACAAGGAACCCCTGCTAAAATTGCAAAACCCATCCCTCTGGATCATAATGTTAGGTTGTCTTCGACAGTCCAAGATATTCTCACCTTGTAACTACTACCCCTTATGGACGCCCCCAGTCAAGCAACCGGTAAGGAAAGTTTCTTCTAGAAAACAAAAAAGAAAACCTGCCAAGTTCCAGAGGTTTACCCCTGTGTTTATATTGCACAAACATGCCTCAACCCTTTCAAGAAATTCATAGTCCAAGCCAAGTTGGCCACAGAGCACAGCAGCTAGGTGAAGAATTGGTTTCTTGCTGCTGTATGCAAGATAGAAAACCATTCCTGTTTCTTGTCCTTGACTTCTCTTTCAGGGCCTCTCATCTTCCCCAGTTCCCAGAGAGTACTGTTTGACACATTTTATCTAGATCTAGTGCCTTTCCTCTCATAAGCATCCATTTTAGGAGAAAAATCTCCCTAGAAATTTCCATAAGGAACATAGGAGAGATTTTCTACTATGCACACATGAAGTGCCGTAGAGAACTTGCAGGCCAGAGGAGAGGGAAGCTAATGCATCACTCTGATCCTGAAATTTCTGTGGGTGGAGCTGTCTAATTTATCTCAGCCTCTTGGGCTGGAATCCCCACACTATGGGCACCTGCACACGTGATGGACCTCTGCTCATTAGCACATGTCAGAGCAGACACAGTTAATTGAGTCTGCTGCAAGTCTGCTGGAGAGTGCTAATTAGCACACTCCAGCAGCCTCCACATCATGTGTATTCAGCATCCCCATGTTTAAAATGGTGGTGGGGGTGCTTTAAATAAAGCTCATAATGAACTTTGAAGTGCCCCCACTGCCATTTTGAAGCACGGGACACTGAAAACACGTGACATTGGGTCTCTTTAGTTAGAGCAGATATCAGAGCCTCTCTAATTAAAGAACATCCCCAGCCCAGAATGCATATATAAATGCCGTATACATCACAGCTTGGGTCCTACTATAAACTCTGTCTCTCTTAGCTCAGAAGAAATCAGTGGAAAATACTTTTACAATCCTGTGTCTAGTACCCATGCCAAAGGAACAAGCACAGGTGCTATTGTGACAACCACTGTGGGGACTACCACTGATGATGAGTGGGACTGGACAAATGGGGAAAAGGAACAAAGGATTAAAATTCTGACCTAGAATGAGGTTAACAAACACATTTGGTGGCTTTAGCGCAGTATCTACTGAGTATAAGGAATACATTACAGAACTATTAGATACAATTGTGAAATTAAAAATAATTAAAAAATCTGGATCTCTTTGGATGCTTAGCAGGAATGCTTTAAATTAGAACTAAAATACAGGTGTAGGATCAGTTTGGAAGCAGTCAGAGGACTAGTATTGAAACAAAGTAGAAAAACAGGCAGATTTGCACCTTATAGACTAGCTAAAGCAGATCCTTCCTTCCTTCCTCCCTCCCTACCTAAATCTATTTTGCTGTTCCCCAAAGAGAAAAATATATGACACTGCCTGAAATTTCATAGCACCTGAAGATCAAGTGAGCTTCAGCCCATGGAAGCTTGTGCTATATACCAGTAAAATTCACCACATTTTTAAAATAAAAAGTGATATTAATTCCCATCTGAAATGCTCAGCAATTAATAATTTTAATGGATTCAGCTGAAACTGAAAGGTGGGTACAGTTGAATTACATGAGGAATTCATGGCATTAATAATGCATTCTGCTTTCTTTTCCTTTTTATGAGACAAGGCAAGGCAAATCTTTATGATACAAGAATATCTTTGTTCTTAAAACCTTGCTTGGATAGCTGACATTACATGTTTTTTTTTCAGAAGAATGCGTTTATGTTATAACAATACAATATTCTGATGAAAAATGAATATTAAAATGATAAAGTACATATTTTGTTATGAAAACTTCTATGATCTGGAAAAAAGGTTTTTTTCTCTGCTTACTTTCAGACAATCATGAAGAAAACAGTGATTGGATGAAAATCTTGAAGACATTAGAAGCCAACTGACATGATGTACAAAATCTTATGAATATGCAGAATAAGTAAGTATGCAGAATAAGTATTTAAGCAGGGAACATTACTTCATCTTTACATTATTATAATGTATATAGAAATATTCTGGATAATAAATCAGCAGTAATTTTGATAATATTTTCATCTGAATTCACGGTGAATTAGACTGCAATACACCATAAGCTGCAAATATAGAATACCAACCTATGTGACCAGAAAATATTTCAATTTATGCAAAAGCAAAAAGTCTCATGTTTATTTTTGGTTTTTAACTACTGTTTTCAAAAGGTAACTTAAAAGCTTCTGTAAAAAAGGATGAGTGTACACTATTCTGTGTAAGAGTAACTAGTGATATTTCCATCATCAATAATTTCTAAATATGCATTTTTAACTTTCAGTGAGAGTTTTCATATAAAAGGATTGTATTGCACTAAACTCCTGGGCTAGGTGCAGACATTGCATTTGATTCGCTTTAAGGACGCAGAAAGCACTTTACAGCCACAGGAGAACAGAACTTCACAGCACATAAAGCACTTTAAAAATGGCAGATCCCACTCCAAGGGCTCATATACATGAGAAGGGAGGCTGCTTTGACATGCTGTCATTACAGTAGGTCAGAGCAGACTCAATTAATCGAGTCTGCTGGTGTGGTAATTACCATGCTTCAGCAGTCTCCAGCATCTTGTGCATCAGTGTGCCTACACTTCAAAATGGTGGGGGTGAGGTTGCTTTATCTAAAGCTTGTTCAACAGTGATCCCCACTGCTGCAAGAGGCCCCCCATAGCTTGCTGGCATAGGGAGGTCTGGGATGCATGGCAGGGGACTCCATTCACCTCCCCCTCCGAGCAACCTGGCAGCTGCAGTCAGAAGCTGCAGAGCAGGGCTGCTCTAGCTTTTTGCTGCACTGGGAACTGTGGCTCAGGAAGGTAGCCCACTGCCATGAGGGTCGCCCACAGCTTGCTAGATTGAGGGTAAGGGGGAATCAGCCTGAGTCTGCATGGGGCTCCCTTCCCCCTACTGCCCTAGTTCCTTGTGCAGCAAAATGTGGGGCTGGGCAGCTCTGCTGCAGATGCTGGCTGATGCTAATAAGAAGCTAGATGGAGGGGAAAGGGAGCCCCCCACCATGAAGGGCCCTTCAACATCTTGCTAGCTGGGGTCTTTGAGGGGGACCAGGTCCCAATGGTGGAGGGGCTCCCTTCCCTCCCCACTCAAGTTTCTTGATAGTGGCAGCCACCAGCTACAGGAATGGCGGCCTAGCCTATTGTTCCCCCACACCAGGAATGGGGGGCCAGGTGAGGTGGGGGGAGTGCCATTGCTACAGGGACACATCCTGGCCTTCCCAGGGACCCTAGATAGCAAAATATGGGGGGCCCTTGTGGTGGGAGGGGTGGTTCCCTTCCTCTAGCTGCAGCCAGCAGTAGCAGCATGAGTTCCTTGGGCCACTTTTCATGGCACTGGGAACTCTGGTGGGGGGGAGGGGCATGGAAAAGAGCACCCTACCACACGAAAGCCTGCCCCCCGCAAGACTCCAGGCAGCAAGCTGGGGTTTGGCCCAGCCTGGAGGGGGGTGTTCCTTTTCCACCCCCTCCTGCCAGAGTTCCTGTTGCTGCAAAAAGTGGTGCA
>NW_017729032.1:195770639-195794815 GCF_001723915.1 Gavialis gangeticus
GCATGAGTTCCTTGGGCCACTTTTCATGGCACTGGGAACTCTGGTGGGGGGGAGGGGCATGGAAAAGAGCACCCTACCACACGAAAGCCTGCCCCCCGCAAGACTCCAGGCAGCAAGCTGGGGTTTGGCCCAGCCTGGAGGGGGGTGTTCCTTTTCCACCCCCTCCTGCCAGAGTTCCTGTTGCTGCAAAAAGTGGTGCAGGGAACTGATGCTGCTGCTGGCTACAACTGGGGGGATGGAGTCCCCCTGCTGTGAGGGCCTTCCACAGCTTGCTGGCTGGAGTCTGAGGAGGGGGCATGGCGGGGCGGGGCTCCTTTCTGATCATTCCCCCCAGTTGCTGTTGACAGTCCCCAGCTGGCAGGTGGGTGGGGCAGGGGGGCACACTTTAGATTACCTCCTGGGGGGTGTGCAGGAGCATCCCCCAACTGCTGGCCTTGGCCAGTGCTAGCTGGCATCACTCCCATCCCTCCCCACTGCCCCACCAGATGGTGCACTTCTGTTCAGATGGAACCTGCTCTAATTTATAGCACTTCAAGTAAAGTGTGATAGAGCACCTTCTGCCAGGGGCTTTTTGAATGTCTGTACTTAGCCCTGAATGTCAAGAGTTTGGGGTGCCTCAACATCTTAAAAAGGCTTTTAAAAATATTTGTTTGCTGCTTGTCAATCTAAAAATTATTATTGGTATACTTAACATGGTAAGAAAACTACTAATTTTTCTTTTTTGAGTATCCATTTTAGAAAGTAACAGTTTTTCAAGGATATTTTCACTGGATAAAATTAACTTATGGGTTGTTCCTTTTGGGAGTTTTCCAATAAGACTAGAAATAGGTTAAAACTAGAATAGCATATCTGATTATCTGACAATGCTGAGGCTTGGAGACAAATGTAATGAAACCAACCTTTCTGCCTTCTTCCTTTCTTTTTAAAAACCAAAAACAAACACACACACCCAGAGTATGTGAGAACTGGAATTTTCAATTAAGAAAAAAGAGAAGTCAACAAAAAAGAAATGCCATGAATCTATTCTCTTCCTAATGAAGGCCTGTTCCCTAGAGAACATTTTCTAGTTTGGCTTTTTTATGCTATAAAAATATCTCAAGCAATAGTACTTGTTTTCTTTCTCACCAGCTGTAAGTTGAAAATGACATTTTTGGCAGCTATAGATCTTTGTGTATCAAAAACATAAGGGAGCCCAAACTGTAGGCTACTTGGATTAGTACAGGGCATATATATCTTTGACATCAAGGCTTTTCAAAATTCTTCTTTTCCCAAAGGCAACAGTCCCCTCTTTGCTGAGTTAAGCATCAGTCTGCTGCTTATCATACAAGTGCTGTTATCTCCCAGGAACCTGAGAAATATGGGAGATGGAACTATTTCCCTGAATAAAAAAAAATGGAGGTAAAGATCTAGACATTCAGCATGCATTTTATGTGTTATTGCATCACAAAGTCCTTCATAAGCATCACACAAAATGTTAAATAAACATATAACTGCTTCTGTTTAAAAGCTTCTTATTATAACTGCATGGATCAACTTTAGTCATGATAGTAATAATTAAAAAAGGAAAAATGTAGGAAGGCAGGAGGATTTAACAGAGAGACAATATGTGGCTCTTCAGGGACAGGGAAGAAAAGAAATAAGGCATAGAAGTTATCTAGTCTCCAAACTTACCCACACTGAGCTATTGTATAACATATTCAGAAACTGTTACTTTTCCACAAATTTATATGCTAAGCACTGAACAGCTAATCACAGTCTAATTAATGCCCATTGAGCTGGTAAAGATCATTGTCTCCTGAGTAATATGGGAGTTAAATCCAACAATTTGAATATGGCTGTGGCTTTCTCACAGTCCAAGAAATGTGCCACCTTTGCACATTTCCATACACATTTCACTATTCCACTGCTGTTGTCTTTGCATTAAGACCATTCAAGCATACACTCTTTTTATTTCTAGATGTTTACTCTGACAAGTTCATACAGCACCAATTTGTAGCAGCATCCTCCTTGAAGCAAAAAAGAAGCAATCCTTTATTAATCTACAGTGTAGTCCGTAATGAAGTACCAATAGTTCTAAAACTTTGGTTGTTACTGTTGTTGTTGCTACCTTGATTGATGAGGTAAATAATACATTTGGATACTCAATGATATTTGTTTGGATGGAGTAAAAAATGTGTCAAAACCACCAAGCTGTCACATCTGAATTTTAGTGTTTCTAGAAGTCATTTTTGCAGCAGCCAGATGAAGGCACTTGCAGATGTTTTTATTGTAAGAAAACAGGAATAATCAAGCTGCCAGGTATGTAATTGTGTTAGCTGTCCCACTATAATATACCATGGCTACATTCACTTCTCTATAAAGCTGTCAGTCATAATTTCTGTGGACTGCAACTTTACTATCTGGGTGAGTCTAAACATAAAATTCTAGAAATGGACTGAATTCCTTGAACTAACTGTGATGCACAAATTTATAATAATGTCACCCAACAAAAATATCCCTCTTCCTGATTTTGCCAGTACTTTTGGCATATAGCATGAGAGCCTACGCTTAACCTTCCTATGATTCAGTCGCTTGGATCAAGATGACTTTGAGGTCCAGATAAAGTCAGAGAAATATATATACTGACGCATGAGATTTATCTAGTTTTCACTCACTATATTTTTCTGCTACCAATGCATAGATCTTGATTTTAGTTTCAATAGGTTTTTCTATCACTTCAGCACAGCAGGTATTACAGCTTTGACATATGGGTTTCACTTTAGATGAGCATCCAAACTTCAGACTGTAAATGAAAACCTTTTGAGTTAGCTAAATTGGGCATTACATTGTAAAGGAAGTATTTTTCCAAGCTAGAGTTCAGGGAAAATTATAACTAGGAAAGAGGAGTACAGTGCTAATGGAGCTAATCATATGAGGGGACAGTTCTGAAAGTTAATCAGGTGACAGTGCTAATAGAAAGACAAGTGGTAGAACGAAGAATGCTTAGGATCACGTAATCAGCAATCAATAGGACTACTAATGACAAGTGGCTAGCAGACAATTTTCCTAGCTGCTTACTGAAATATTTCACATTTGCAAACTATTGCACCATTGAAAGTTCTTTACGTTTTCCACAAGACTAGAAAACAGTACATGATTGTCCCTTGATCAAACTATATTTACATTTTACAGTGGAAAGAAACAAACAAACAAACAAGTAAAATTACACAGGCTTTTTTGAAAAAGAGCATAGCAAGGTAACTAAAAGCATGACAGAAGGGCAATACTTTTAAATGTTCTTAGTGACCGTGGCTGAGAACTATCAAAATTTTTCTAATGGCTGGTTATACCAACAAATATTAAAATTATTTCAGCATGAGTTAGTAATATAGTACCCACGTTGTTGCAGACCAAACCCAAGTCCATTTTTCCCTATTACTTCCTTCCCTGGTGATCTACAGGACTGGGGGCCACCATTTTTGACAGGTGTGCCACAAAATTCTCTCACTGCCCTCCAAGTGCCAGTCTGATCCTCTCCAATCTGTTGCTCTGCTTTCTACTTCCTGCCCTGTGCTCCCTGCTTGGTGTGCTGCTGTGTGGCGGGCCCCTCTTCAATCTGCAGCATGTCAACATCTTTTTTCATATGTGGTTAAATTATTATCACCTCTCCCAAAGGGTTCATTCTATAGGCTGCCCTGCAATTCCTGCCACTCTCCAAACAAAACAAGAAAGAACAATTGCTAAGCAGATGAAACAAACTCAGAAATACTGGCCTCTTCAACGAGACACTCTCTCTATTAATCTCTTGAAATCTGAGCCAAAATAGGCTTTTCTGCAGCCCCTTCTTTCATGGTACCTTAGGCCATGAAAGTCTAGAACAGTCTGCAAAGACCTACATTCCTCAGCATTATTTCTATTATTTGAGTTACTTCTGCTCAACTGACTTGGACACTGGTCTCAGGCCCTAAATGAGGATCCTTCCCTGTAGACAGGCACTCCAAAACTCCTCCTCTATCAGTCTTTACATTCTTACAACTTTACAAAAAAATTCACATTGTTTACTCAACTTTACAAAAAACCCCCAAACAACCCAACTTTGGAACACACGAGGTACATCTACATGAGACATTTAGTGTGGACTTGACTAATCAGTTCCACAGTAAACCTTTACACATGCAGGATTATTAGGCTGGAGTAAAGTAATAAACTCCACAGCAGGATAGTATTTGTAATACAAGTACTATTCTACTTCAGAATTTTTTACTGCACAGTAGCCTACATGTAGACACTGATGCAGCTGGCTGGGGCATGAGGATGCTTCAGTGTGGGGGCCTGTCTGCTGGCTAATCCCATACTGGAGCACCTTTGTGCCCCAGCCAGCCCTTCAGCAGCATGTTCTGCCAGGTCAGAGCAGCCCCAGGCTGGCAGGCTGACCCCCCGCCCCACCCCCACCACAAACCCCCTGTCAGCCAGGAGAGCTCTGACCCAGCTCAACATGGTGCAGTCCCACATGCACATGCAAACAGCATGCCCAGACCAATAAACTCCAACACAATTAGCACCAGAGTTAATTATTCCACGTTAATACATGTGTAAATGTGTCAACTATGGCTAAACCTAACAGACTTCCCTCACATGCCTGAAATTTATGACATAATGCACTGTGAAGAGTGGTGCAGTGGTACTTCTAAAGCATGGAAAAGATTCTGTACTTTAATTTAAAAATAAAAGACACAAATCTTTATTGGTTATATGGAAAATGTCTCAATCTAATACCAGCACATAGACAGCTGCAGAGGCTAGCTCAATTCCAGTTTAGTATTTGCACAGCTCCATCATTGGAAATTTCAACACAGATAGGTTACAGACATATTTTTTAGCAGGCTTAAAAGGACAGGAGAGTCAAAATGCCTGAACTGCTTCCAGCCTGGACCTATGAATGGTTTAGGTTTAAAAAAAAGGCAGATAGAAAGCTATAGACCTTGAAACATTAGCAATGAGAGCCATCAACTTACTCATTTATAACAGCTACATTCATAATTAGTTCCCGAGACTAATAAGATATCAACACTGTTAATTTATTTTTCACCCTGATCATAACACAGACTTAGCAGGAGCTGGGCTGTGTCTCCACTGCATGCCAGGAATAGAGAGAGCTGTACACCAATCTCCGTATTGTGATTCTACTAGCTCACTATCCTTTAGTGATATGCATTACTATGATTTTTACTAAATGGGCAGTAGCGATAACTTCTAATAAATTTTCCTTTGCCACATGTACACACCTGAGGGGAAAATGCCTAACAATGCAATGCAATCAATGAAAAATTACTTGAATAGAATTATTTTGATTTATAGTCACTGAGATAATAGAAAATGACAGAACATAATAAACTGAGATGAAGGGCATTCAAATGTCTTGAAGATTACTACTCATGTAAAACAATGTGCGTCATGTGATTAGTGTCCACACACACAATACCTAACAAAAATAAAAATTATTAGAAGGACACAGTCAATGAAGCTAAAAACCCAAATATATACATATAGACAAGGCTACTAGGCCTGTGCGAAGCAGGTAGTATTCGTTTCAGATTTGGCTTCAGCCGATTCGGGGGACAGTGATTCAATGCGGTGATTTGAATCACAGTTCTGAATTGAGTTGGCTGAATCTGATTCAGAGATTTGGCTGCTGCCAAATCAGCTGAATCTCCAAATCAAACAGGCCCCATCTCCCACCTGCTCTCCTAGCCCCAGCAATAGCTGCCCTGCCTGCCCCAGTTCCCGGCTCTTTGAAAAATAAGCCTGGCACTCACCAGCTGCTGCCAGATGGGGAGGGCAATCCCTGATGCCCCCTACTACATGGGGAGCTCTGCCACGAGCTCCCCAACTCCCCACACTCCCCCAGCCCCCCAACTCCCCCTTGGCTGCCGTGTCCACCTCAGCTCCCAGCCCTTTAAAAAAAAAAATTCAGAGAGCTTCAAATTGATTCAGACCTTTAAACTGGTCCATTGATTCGATTCAGATTCTGAGATTCAGCCACAAAATAGGGTGGAAACTCCTCTGAATCGAATCAGCATACAAAGCTTTACACAGCCCTGAAGGCTACCCGGTCACATTGGAAGCATCTGCATATAAGCATGCATAACGTAGTCTAAGAGAGGTACTAGATGCATGCTCAGGCTAGGTACAGATATTCAGAAAGCCTAAGGTGGAATTATCCAAGTCATGCAGTTTTCAGTGCTGTAAGCGGTGCTGCTTAGAATGGTAGTGAACAGAACACACATTTGCCTTTTGGTAAGCCAGGCAAATCTTAGACCAGTTTCCACCTTTTTTAAACCAGTTCGTGCACACCAAACTTCTGTTTTGTTATGGGTATAGACCAGTTTCTGATCACTTATATCACTAAAAGTGTAATATCTATACCTGGCCTTAATGCCACTCAAAGACTGCTACATTGCCTCATTTCAGGATTTGGCATGCAAAGAATGTAAGTAAGAGGGTAGTTTGTGCTTCGTGAGTGTTCCCAGTTACAGCACAGAAGTGTATGTACAAAACTTGCCCTCTGTGTCCTCTTTTCCTATTTACTAGGACCTTGTCATTTCTACCCCTAACTTGATATCTAACTTTATAATATGTTCTGAATGTTTTAAATTATGTGCTATATCTTAACATGAAGTTATAAAACCATCTTTCAATCTACTGTATTCCATGATAGTGAAAACTATAATGTGATTAAAAAAAACCAACCCAAACAAAAAAAACCCTTATGACCATGAAAACCGAGGCTTGTCACTACCACTGCTCTAATGTGGTTGCTTGTTGGATCTTGCAGAATATCAAAAGAATGAACTACATTATCAAATTCTCTGCAGTCAGTCAGACACCAATGAAATCATGTTATCAGCACTTGCACTGGGTATTGCTGAAAAGATACTGATAAAGATGATCTAACCCATCTTTACTGCTCACCACAACACAACAATAGATACATTTACAAATGAAATCTATTTACAGCACACCATCTCAACTACTCTCTCTCAGCAATTTTAAATTAGATTCAAAATTCACCCAAAGTAAAATGGAGGGTGCATAGTTGGCAAACATTAAAAGAAGAAATTATATTGATTATGGTAATCCTACCTTGTCGCACAAGGAAGTGGAAAACTTACTTCAAGTTTGTTTGGGGGGGGTTGTTTAAGGTTTTATTTTTAATCAAAATGTCAGTGATGCTTCCATTTATATAATTAGAGGCACTACTATGGTTACATTAATAAGCTGGTATCGAACCTTATACTGAGATGAAAGAATAGACTTTTTTTATTATATCTGACTGACAAAATGTATGCTAGCAAGACTTACAGAGGTCAAGCACAGTTTTATCAAGTTTGAAATAGAAAAAAAGAGAAGATTCACTCTTAGTTTATTCAGACCACTAAGAAATGGGCGACTTTTAAGAATATTAAGAAAGTATTGATTTCTTTATTCTCTAGTTCTGACCACTTTTATACATATCCACATGCAATTGGATTACAAAGCTTACAGCATAATGTTTTATCAAACAAATTTTATATCTTTATTTTTATATAACATATATGTATAACGAATATCCTGGCACACAATTCAATTTGCCTCAAATATATTTGATAAATAATGGGGAGTAGTGTTGGTGTGTTGTAACCACAGTGGTCCAAGAACTATGCAAGCAGAAAGCTGGGCTTTATACTGGAGGCTAAGATGCTCCCAACCATACAGACCAACCGTATAGTTGGGGAAAGATGTTAGATGAGTGTTTAGGCACAAAGGACCTGGAGAAGGACACTTTGTGCCTGAAAGCTTGTCTAACATCTCTCCTAGAAAGGTATCTGATAAAAAAAAAAAACTTGTACTCATTCTTTGTGTTCAAGTCATGCTAGCAGAAAAAGCATTCTTTTGCAATAGAACTATCTTGTAATTTGGCCAATTATAACCAAGGAAAGGGCACACAGTATTTTACAAAAGCGTTTGCACAAAAAAAACAAAAAAACAACAAAAAAACCCCACCCATACATTTCCATTTATTTACTAGCTTCCATTAGGGGAGGGAAAAAAAATTCTGCTTTTAACTCAGAGCTATATAGCCAAAGTAGATGGATGAGCACATAATTGGGGACAATACATGGAAAAAGGTGAATGTTATATTCCCTTCCCAGAGCAGGCTGGTAGGATACAAGAGAAAACTTACTGACATGTAACAATGTATTCCTTGATCATCTAAGGCAGTGGTCTCCAAACTTTTTTGATCGCGCACCCCTATCAGTAAAAAATTTTTGAGCACACCCCCCCAGTATATGTGTGTATGTGTGTATATATATATATATATATATACACATAAATAGAAATAGAAGTTCTAATATTTTTTCCCACACCCCAATGTATTGGACACCCCCTGGGGTGTGTGCACCCCACTTTGGAGACCACTAGTCTAAGGGAGAGATGCAGGTGAGGATGCAAATTTCAGTGACAGACAGTCAGCTACCATGTTGATGCAGTTGTTATAGGTAAAGTAAAAATCCTGTTCATGAGAAAGCTGCTGTCCTGTGCACATATGGTGAATTACAACCTCAAACATACATGATATGTAATGTAATAAACCTTGTCATTATACTGGATCCATGACTTGGGAATTGATGAAACAAGTTCAAAGTTAACTGAAAGTTTACTCTTCAAGATTTCTAATATAACACAACCATTTCTGAGTTAACGGCCTGTACTTCCTAAATGTTCCAATCAGAACAGTGTGACGAATTAGGTATGGGAACCCAGCAATGATGACAAAATTGTACATTGCAGGAATGTCACAAAAAACAAAAAGATTTTTTAAAACATTTGAAACCTGTTCAGATTTGCCAACTTTTAAACAGAGGAAATCATTATACACAACATGGAAACCAAGACTATGCTACAGGAGCACCCTCAAATCATGAATTCTGTTTGCTAGGCCATGGGCTTTTTGGAGGGCAGATCAGCATTCAACTGATCAGCAGCCAGGCTCAAATAAGCTAGGAGAAGGAGAGTTTTATTATATATGAGAAAGAAAATAATCTTAAAAATTCAAGGTTATGTAACTAAATAGACTAAATTACCTATAATTTTCATATTGATAGCTTTTAGGGAGAAAATCTATACTTATTATTTCTGTTTTGTCCTGAAAATGGGGAGGATGAGTGATATTAGACTGATGACTCTTATAGGATAAAGATATTGTGTGCAACACACACATACACACACACACACACACACGCACACAAAATGTGGTGAAGGAGGAGGAAAAATTTTTTTAGGTAGATTCATGATCTAATCAAAGAACATACAGCAAGAAAGAAAAATAAGCAGCTGTAAAGCCCCTGAGTTATGGATTTCAGTCTGCACCAAGAATGAAAATACATAAGGCTGCCTAGAAGATGATGATACAGATACATCCAACTCAAGCTTCATGTTGAAGTCTCTTGTAACAGCAAGATTACTGCACTCCCTCCAGCAAAACTACCTATATGTTTGGCTACAACATTCATTTGTGGGATAGCTCTGGTTTTTTTAACGATTTTTTCCCCTCTCTCACACTATTTTATCTTTTTTTTTTCATTTTAAAGAAGATAGAGACACGAGAAGACTTCTGACTGAGCCTTCAGACTCAAATCCTCTATGTTAATCATATACAGAATGCAGAAGGCATAGTTACAGATGATACATAGAAGTTGAAGTATTAATACCTTTTTACTTCAGTCAGGTATTGGATAATGAGCACAGTTGGCAGCAAAGGCAGAGAAAGAGATAAACAGGCTAGAGTACTTTAAGAACAGGTTAGGGATTACTTAGAGAAGCTACCTGCTTGCAAGTATGCAGAACCAGAAGGGATATACCCTAGGGTCCTGAAGGCATTGGCTATCCTCTCTGAGGTTGGGTGAGATCCTAGATGACTGGGAAAAGGCAAATATAGTGTACATGTTTAAAAAAAGAAACAGAAACAAGGAGAATCCAGGGAATTATAAACCAATAAGCCTGATTTTAATATGTGGAAAGATCATGAAGCAGGTTCTCAAGAAATCTATTTCAAAGTAATCAGGTAATCAAGAACTGCCAGCATGGATTCACCAAGAGCAAGTCATGCCTGACCAACCTGATTTCCTTCTGTGGCAAGGTGACAGGCTCTGTGGAGGAGAGTAGTGGGTGCGATATACCTTGACTTTAGCAAGGCTTTTGAAACAATAGTCTCATTAACCAGCTAAAGAAATACAGACAAGACAAGAGTACTGAAGGGTATATAGCAAACTTTGGATCATCAAGCTTAATGCAGAATCACCAATGGCCCAATGTCTAGTTGGAAGGAGGTATCAAATGGGGTTCCCAGGACTGTTTAGTATCCTCACTAATTATTTGGATGATCGGATTGAGTGCACTCTTCGCACATTTGTGGACAAAACCACGTTGGATTTGCAGGCACTGGAAGGTAAGGCTGGGATTCAAAATGACCTGGATAGACTGAAGAAATGGTCCAAAAGTTAACCCAATGAAAATCAATAAGGGCAAGTTCAAAGCCCTGTGCTTGGGACAAATAACTGCATGCATAAATAGGCTGGGGAATGATTGGCTAGGCTACAGCATTGCAGAGAAGGACCCTGGGGTTTACAGCAGACTGTAAGCTAAATATGAACCACGAACAATGTGCTCTTGTTGCAAAAAAGGGTAACAGCACACAGTATTGTTGTAACAGGGGCCTCTAGCCCATTACCGAGTACAGGATGAAGGCTGCAGTGAGGCAGACTGCAGAGGTGTAAGCCTGTTTGTAAGAGGCAGGCTGTCAGTGCAGGATTCAGAGGCAAGCTCTAGAGCACGGGTGGGCAAAATATGGTCTGTGGGCTGCATCCAGCCCACACAGGGATTTTGCCCAGCCTGTGGCAGGTCCCTCAGTCCCAACAGGAGCAAGGAGCAACCCAGGCCATTGTGTGTGCAGCTTCCAATTGTGACCCCACATGTGCAGCTGGACTGAGGCTGTGTGGTGGCTGGACGCCATTTCCCAGCTGCTGCCACTGCTGCCAGATCCAACCCCACTGCCTGGGTATGCCGGCCTATTTTCTCCACACCCACCACTAGGGCTGGGACCTAGGCAGGCAGAGCACTCAGCTGGGAAGTTGGGATGGGGCGGCAGACTAGCAAGGAGCGGCATCCAGGAGCAATATAGGTGGGCAGCGTCAGGGAGACGCTAGGACCTTAGGGTGCTAACAGCACAACACTGAGGCCAGGGCCAGAGCAGAACCATGGTCCGCTGCCCTTGTACTCCTGTGACACATATGAGTTCAACTGGCAGGGGCATGCACGAAGTGGACTGCAGTTCTGCCTCAGCCCTGGCCCTTTGCTGTCACCACCCAATAGTCCCAGCTCTGGTCCTGGCCCTAGATTTAGCTCCCTGCCTGCCTGCACACCCTGCCCATGCAGCTTCCAGCTGGTCTCCACTGAAACCTCAGAATAGTGGAGCCAGGGCAGAGCCCCAGGTCTGCAGGCAGAGTTGTGTGGGGAGTGCAATTAATAACTGAAATTTAGACCAACAGAATGGTTCTCTGTTGAGATGAAACAAAACAACTAAATCAAGCATAAGTGCTTTAAGTTTTCTAAATTCCTTTTTGAGAAATCCCTTATCCACCCTCTCACCAACCTGCAATCCTGGGGTCTCCATGGAGACTGGCCAGGACCTGCACTGGCAGATGGGAAACTGTGTCTGGGGTTGGGGGCAGGATCAGGATTTGGGGCAGTGGGCATAGGGCTGGGGCAGAGCCATGATCCACTCTCTGCACACCCTGGCCACCAGAACCCATGCCCATTGCAGGGGCATGTGGGCAGTGTGGATCACAGCCCTGTGCTGTCATTGCTCCACCTCTCTGCCCCATGAACTCAGCCTTGCCCATCTGTCCTTCTCCCAAACACCACTCCCCACCCTCACCCCCATCCCCACTCTGCACATAGGGAGTTTTGGTGAGTTATTGCATGGGGATGGGGTGCTGACCCAGCCTGTGACAGCTCAGCAGAATTCCCTATGTGGCCCATGGGTCCAAATAACTGCCTACCTCTGCTCTAGAGCAATAAGCCTGCTAAATAGTAAGGAGGAACTCCTGTGCTCCATTAGGGGAGGAGAGCCTGGTGATCCAAAGGGTGAAGCCAGGCAGGGGATTTGAACAGAGCTGCCAGGCTAAGAAGCCAGTTCTGATCCAGGTTAAAATTAAGGAAGGAGCTCTGCAGGACTAGGGAAAATCTATCAGGAACCTAAACGGTTTCTGTTTCTGTTTTCTTAGCTTGTGTTAGCTGTGATGCATGCTAGGGCTTTAGGGAAGAAGGGAGGCCCCTGAAGATGTCCAGAGAAAATATGTGGATTGCATTATTGGATTGAGGACTCTCAGCCTTGGGTGTGGGTGTGAGTTTAAGGGTTCCCAGGCTGGTGTGTGAGGCCTGTTACAGGGTTCCCAATCCAGGACTCTGGGGCAGAAAAAGGCACCAGTGGACTAAGCCTGAGTGCAAGATGAATAGGCCCCTAAAGAAACTGGGTCAGACAGAGGAGCCCAGTGATGATCCAGCCAGAGTGAAGCCCCCAAAGGGTCACTGTGGTAGGCTGAGGGCTGGACTTATTCCAATCTGGGAAACACTTTCCAAGCATCAAGTGCAGCAGGTGAGTGAGGCAGTATCCTGAATAAACCAGAGCACAGAACAGGCCTTGTATGGGCAGCAGGGGGTGCTGCAGCCACCTTCAGACAGCTGGCAATGGTGGAGTATTGTATTCAGTTCTGAATTTCATACTTCAGAAAAGATGTGGACAGACTGAAGAAAGTTCAGCAGAGACTGGCAAAAATATAGGCCTGAGGAAAATGATTTATGACAAAACTCTGAAAGAACTAGGATTATACAGTATGGAAAAGAGAAGACTGAGAAGGGACTTGATAACAGTCTTCAAATACCTGAAACATCTTTAAAAAAGGGTGGAGATAGACTTTTATCTGTGGCTATAAGGGACAAGGCTAGGAGCAGAGAAAACGTATGCCGGTGATTAGGAAGAATGCTGTGACTATGAGTGTGGTTAAGCACTGGAACAGGCTTCCTAGAGAACCTGTGGAAATCTATCCCTGGAAATTTTCAAAATGGGTTAACTGACACTAGATCGAGATAGTTTAGTTATGGATGATTCTGCCCTGAGCCAGGACTTTGACTGTATGACCTCATGTGGTCACTTCAAGCCCTATTTTCCTAGGATCCTATTATCTTATAGCTAGAAGTAGGTAGCAAAAGAATAGAGGATCTTCTCTACAATCACCAGTGCAACTGAAAGTGCATTTCATTTTATATAACTAAGGCTGCAGGCACCCATTTAAATAATTGTGCAATGGGATTTGATCCCTAATCCCAATAAGCACACTTCCTACCCTACTACATGTAAATGGTACAACATATGATTATGGACATCAGTTGCAACTTCTGACAGCCTCCCCTGACTTTGACCCTGGCAGGGCTTCTGAGCATGAGGATTTATACACCTTTGGCTCTACCTGCTGGGCATCTTTGATTCCTTGCAGCTGGCAGTCCTTTCAGAGTGGCTGGGCACAAGGAGCTGCTCAGCTGCCCCTGCTCCAGACTGAGACAGCCCCATGCTAGTTGGAGAAACAAGCCTGGTGTGGGAGCCAGTATCAGCTGATTGTTGGCATTGAGCCCCAGACAACTGCAGTGTGTGGACTTATCACTCACTCAGTATAAGTGGCCATACAAACCAGTCATAAAGGTGTTCTACACTACCTGTAAATGGCTGGTTTGCCATTTTATGCTGACTTAAACTGGTTGAACATGTGCCATCAGTGCCATTTATTAATATGGTAACACGTGGCAGGTTCTCAAACGTTCTTAAAGATAACTACTGCGAGTGCAAGCCTGTGACTAGTAATATAAGTCAGTAGTTTTCCAGATTATTTCGTATCTTATGCCCCTGTGTAAACCAATTAGAGAACAGGCAATTTTAATTTGCTTGACTGACTGCTGCCTACTTTATACTTCATATGACCCAATTAGTCTCTTGGCTAATTAGTTTGAACTACAACTGAGACAAGCAGCAATAGAAGCTGTATTATTAATGAGAGTAGGGTGGAAGTACACAATGGCGTATCAGACACACATGCTTACAATACACATAGACACCCTCCCCTCCTTGTTACAACAAACCGATAAAAGCTGACTCAACTACAGTAAGCCTCATTATGTTCCATTGGAATTAATAACTGAAATTTAGACCGACAGAATGGTTCTCTGTTGAGATAAAACAAACCAACTAAATCAAGCATAAGTGCTTTATGTTTTCTAAATTCCCTTTTTTCTATGAACACTCTGCTTATCCATTATTTGAAGTAGCCAAATTAAATATAGATATATTTGTGTACATTTTTGGCATTTTTGCTGAAGATGAGCTATTCTATGTCCTTCCAATTCTCCGGTTTTAAGTGGGGAAAAAGGACAGGATATTAAGAGTAAAATACATCATTTTAGCCGTAAACAAATTAACTCAAGTTAACTGCAGGAAAACATTCAAAAACAAAGTATATTAAAACTGATTTGTTCTGAATTGCTTTGCTATGCAATCAAGGTCACACCCACTTTTATACCATTCTGCAACTGCTCAATTTGTTTGTCCATACAGTTGAAGAAGAGCTTTCATTTCTGCAAATACAGGTATTAGCATATAAATGAGTGATTTGGTACCAGACATCTTTTGTTGTATGTTATCCAACTAGGGGGAAAGTCATTACCACTTTGACATAGTTGACTAGTTACACAGATCATATAGTGAATTCCAAATATCCAGCACTTGATGTAACGTTGAGAATTAAACCTTCATTACAAACTAACTGGTTCAAGTAATTTTTTATTTGCTAATAAGTGATATATTTGTAAAAATCATGTCTGGATAATCCACAGCAGGAAAATATATGACTGGATTATCAGAAGAGATTGAAAGCATCCCTGATATTGACTGCTGATTATAACTATTATCAAGAGAAGAACATTTAAGCTCTTTCATACAGCTTTATCCATAAGCAGCAGCATAATTTATGATCTTTGTTCAAGAATATTTAATCTCCAAATTCCTACAATTTTATTTTCAAAATCTTTAGATAAAAATGATAAAGTAGGCCTAAAATGTGTGTGTGTGGGGGGGGGGGGGGAGCAGGGGGGGGGAATAAAATTGATAAATGTCTCTTTAGAAGCTACTTCTTCCTCTCTTTTAAAAATGGAACAATGTATCTTAATATATTGAAAAATAAAAGTCAAGAACAGAAAACATAAGAACATTAAAGATAAAATTAAAAATACAGCAAAAGAAATCTGATCTATTTCACTTTCCAGCATAAATGTGAGCACAACCAAGAAGGAGCAAACAGTATTCCATCCATTTTTAAGGTGAAAAATACATAATAAGTATCAGAAGTTGTGATACTGCCTGCCCCAGTAAGGCTCCACCGGCTCCGGGACAGTGCTCTGCTCCCCGGCCCTGATGCCACGTGCCTCCTTGCTTCCCAAGGCGATGTGGGGGAGCGGAGCAGTGTCCCGGAGCCAGTGGAGCCTCACTGGGGCCGGCAGTGGCTCCTCCCCGAGGTGAGGCAAGGCAGGGATGGAGGCTGGGGTGGGGAGCTGGTGTGGGTTCCGCGGGCTCCGGGGAAGTGCTCCACTCCTGGCCCTGATGCAGGGGAGTGGAGCACTTCCCCAGAGCTGGCAGAGCCCACACCAGGCTCCCACCCCAGCCTCTCCTGATGCATGGCCTTGAAAAGGGTGCACACGGCCACACTTTTAGTTGTGCGCAGCCACGCACCTTAGAGGAAATCTTGATCACAACATATTATGCTGTCCAGCACAGCCCCCATAGCTGCCAATTCCCCTTTCTTCTCAGTAATTCCATCATCTGTCTTCTGATAATATAGTGCAAAGCTTTCTCAGTTAGGGATCATCTTCTGAGCCTCAATTTGCACAGTGCGTATTACTGGTTCTGGTTCATAATAGGGGCTCCAGGGCACTACTGCAATATCCACAAATAAGTGATAATTTCCAAATCACAGTCAAGAAAAAAGAAACAAAGTCACTTATAGGGAAGGAGAATGAGAAGTTTTTTTGTTTTCCTGTTTGTTTTTTAAATTTATGGATGGACCCATACCATGGATTCAGGGGTTGAGCTGGATTGAAAATTTAAAGTTCATTGGGCAGGGATCTGAATCCTAATTCTAGGGTATCTAAAAGTTTCAAACATATTAGTAGTTTTGCACAAATGCTAATATCCATTTTCAGCAGCAAAGATTTCTTTTAATTTTATTAAATCATTTACTCAGAAAGGGGCAAATACTGACTCCGCCTCCAAAATAACAGAAATGGCTGCTAGTCAAGTTAGCCATTTACAGTGGACTTTGCAGAGCAGTAGCCTAAGTAGATACACTCCAGGGAATTATGTTCAGAAAAAAATCAAAATTATGCAAATTCAATTCTTTTTTTTTTTTTTACATTTCCTGTTATATCCTTAATATCTGTGCAAAAAAACCCCATCTAGGTAGGTGTGGATTCTGTGGGTGGGTGCAAAGTCGTGTGTTCCCTCCCTGCCCCTTCTACATGTCCATCCCCCACATGGTGCATAGTCCCCACCCCTGGCAGCAGCAACAGCAGACAGCGGGTCCTCGGGGTGCTTACGGTCACAGCAGCCAAAGCCCCCAGGCAGAGCACAGTTCCAGCTGAGAGTGGGCTGGAGCCAGCAAATGAGGCTTGTAGCACTGTAGGTGGAAGCCACGTGCCATCAGGCTGGGCAGGCTCTGTGCCTCCACGTGGGGCTACCAGCACTTCAGCGGGAAGCCCCACATGGAGGCCTGGAACTGGCCTGGCCCAAGGGTGAATGGCTCCCACCTACAGTGCCATGAGCCCCATGTGCTGGCATGTAGTCAACCTGGTTGGGGTCAAAGGTGCATGCCAGTGGTCTCGGCTGGGCTGGGTGGGCTAGATGTCAGCATTTTATTTTTCCTGCTTGGTGCAGGGGCCTTCATCCGATGATATTCCAAGGTCCCTTCCAGCCTTACAGTCTATGAATCTATGAATGTTCAGCACCCAGGATTCAGCCAGAGCCACGTGCTACTAGGGCCTCTTTCTGCCATGGCCGTGAGCATCTTGAGGGCCTACCACCTGCTGCTTCTGCCAGCCTGGGCTGTGCACCATGGTGGGAGGGGACAAACATGTGGTGGAAAGATCCACACCCACCAGAGACTATCCCAGCAGGGTGTGGGGCCTGGGGCAAAGCAGCCTGCATGGGGCCCCCTCACTATCCCAAAGCACACTTATGCTGGGGAGTGAAAGCCCTGGCACACTGGACATGGCGGGAGGGGTGGTGGCCAAAACTTCTGGTTGGAACAGGCAAAGAGCCACCCAACCCACCAAGCAGGCAGTTGGATTAAACTGCAGCCTTTCCACCTTGCTCTGCAGGGCCCCGCAAAATGCAGGCCCCAGGGAAATTGCCCCTATTTGTGCCCCCCACCCTAGGAACAGCCCTGATGCCCACCTACAAACCCCACACCCACACACACCCCCATGCCCACCCACAACCTGTCCCCCATGCGTGCAGGAGTTTTTCAGTCCTGCGCCACCATGCCCAGTGCTTCCAGATAGGGCTCCCAGCTAGAATGCCAGGAGCCCCATGAAGGTGGAGGCACAGAGCTTGCCTGGGTTAAAATATGCACAATTATGCAAAAATATTTAATTGTGTAGGGTCATATGTATATGATTTATGCTCAAAATTGCGCAGGCACATAATTGCATAATTCCCCAGGGTACAACTAGGAGTAGGCAGGGGAAGAGGGGACAACAGCCCTGTGCATCACTTTAGAAGTGGTACCAGAATAGCAGGCTCCAAAGAGCCCAACCATGTAAGACTCTCCAGCACTTGTCTCTATTCACCCTCAGGTGCTTGGCAAAAGCCATACATTTCATATTGGTCCACTGTGCAGCAGCAGCAGCAGCAGCGCCTACCCAGCCACCTGCCTGACACACCATGCCACTTTGCTTCCCTCCAGACTCTGGCCCGGGAGTTTTGATTAACCAGCCAGGATTGGGGTACAGAATTTGGGAATGTCCCAGCCAAACAAGGATGTATGGTCATCCTACGCAAAATGCAAAAATCACTAGATATGCCTAATGTGGGAGGGAAAGAACATGGGTGAAAGGAAGGCTTTCTTTCTTGGGTTACTGCTGCTGCTGTAGCTGAATCAACTCCACACATCCTCCCCATGGCCAGGATCTTTGGGAGTCAATTCTAATGCCCTGTTCTCTCTGTCTCCTACCCCAATACATATATAGTGGGCCCAGGACTCTGTCTCCTCTGGCAAAGGCTCCTTGGCAGGGGGAGGGTACCGTTCCACTTGCTCCACTCACCTCATACCCCCAAGATATACTGCTTGGTGCAGCACTGCCTCTACCATGACATTAACTCCCAGGGGTGATTCTGCTACCCACTCCTAGTTGGTATCTGAGGCTGGGCCTGACGCTCTTCCCTGCCCCAAGTCAGGCCTCAGTCCAATTACTCAGGCTAGAATCTGAGAAGTTTTGCCTCTGACTTGGTTAAACAACTTAGTCAATTGTTCACCAGAATATATTTCCTTTACAATTTCATCAATACCACAGAACTAATTGTGGTATATCACTGAATGTAAAATTGATTTTGGCCTTGAAAAAAATAAACAGTTTCATTTTTTATGGCTTCCAAAGCAATCTACCATACTCCACAGGAAGCATAATCAACCAATATAATCAGGCAGGTTCTGCAATTCTAAAATGTGAAAAAGTGGCAAGTAACTTCATTTGAAGATTTTAATTGATTTTTTGCTTATTCAAGATAGAAACTGATCATTAACCTTGTTCATCCACACTGAAAGCCAATCCTGATTCTAACTGGAATTATATCTTTAACTCACATCCAATCAGTGTGGCACTCTGTACAGCTGTATTGGTAGCTGGGTTCCTGAGTCTCCTCTAATTATGTCCAATAGAGCGGGTCTCTCACATCAAGGAGTGAAAGCTTATGCATTAACTTGTAATGTCACAGGTAAAATCCTTATTCCTGATGCCCTAACTTGGGCCTGCTATAACATGTAAGAAGGCAGTCAAGTTTATCACTCATCAGATAGACTCCTTTACCCAAATCGGTACCACAAAACAGAACTATGTTCAGGCTATAAAGATATAATTTTTAAAAATGAAATAAATGCCAAAGATGAATGACAGTAGTGTTGACTTCTAGTATGGTATCCTGTGTTAACTTCCTAACAGGTCTCCTATGGACAAAAAAGTTCTGTATTACCTCCCATCTAAAAGCAGTAATTGGAATAGCAGAGCATAGGCTGGTAAGCATCATATAAGGTGATGAAGGTGGTGGAGCTGAGCATCACATAAACTTTGAAATAATTTTTTCACTCTTGAATGGGTTTTTTTGGCAGATGTAATATTTTGATAACACTGCATTAATTTAATCTACATACAACTCTAAAGGGATTTCCAAAACAGATTCCATTTCTGTGAATTATGAGGTTTTTCTTTTTAAATAGTACTATTTATATAGAGAAACACTGAGACCATCCCTTTATTAATCTTCCTATAGTATCAAAGTGACATAGAGGCCACTATAACTTTGAAGTAAATTTCCTTAAAAGCCATGCTGGACTTCGTTAGTGGTCACTCTATTGTATATTAGGAGCTCTGTACTATCAGTCGCATCTATGAACATTTTAACCTTTCTAGTTATGCTCAAAAAACATACCTTGAAGGCCTTCCATTGTGTCAGGACACTTAGAGTTTACACCCTTCAAACACTGTACAGAGTTTATTTTTCAGCACCTTTCCAGCAAAATAAGTAGAAAGGGTTAAACTTACTGGTTGTTACTTCCATGTCCTTCCACCAAGATTCCACAGAGCTAGTTCAGTACTGCCTGCTCCCCCTGCATCAGGCATACAGAGGGCATCTTGAGGCAGATAAAAGTTGGGGGTGGGGAGTATAAAAAGCATTACCAGGGCCCATCAAAGGCCCAGAGCTCCCATTTCACCTTGCCCATAGTTAAAAATATATTGCTTTGGAGTGGGGAAAAGAGAAAGGGAAATAATGGAATATATTCAAAACAACATGACAACATGTGTTCTTTAGATCAGCATTTCTCAAGCCATGGGTCATGACCCAAAATCACAAGACTATATGAAAGAGTCATGAGCAAACATTAAAAATGGATCCAACTTTAAAAGAGAAAAATGTGGAAAACCATGGGTTTTCCCTTGCAGGTTGGCAGAGTCCTAGCCTGCAAGGGGCTGGTTGGGGGCCCCCTATGTTCCACACACCCACCCCCTCTCCCAAACACTGGAGTGAGGGGCACTGGCAGGTCCAGGGGAAAGTGCTCTACTTAAACTATTTATTGGGTTGGGACTGGCCATTGATGTTTACAAATGGGTCCTGGTACAAAACAGGTTGAGAACCACTCTTTAGATTAAGCCATTTTTTCCTGTTATGAATGAACAAAGAGGACCTTAAAAAAAAAAAGAGAAAAATTTTTTCTCTTTAAGGTGATTGGCTCAAAAATAATTTGTCCAATTAACTTAAATCAGGTCTTGAACTATGCTTCCCCAACAAGAAGCTATTAAAAACAAATAGCGGGCATTTGTACACATGATGCCATTAACATGTACACGTGATGAAAATGTCACTTTGTGTGGCTTAATGACATCACAGTGTACACATGCAAGACTCTAGGGCATTTTAAATGACTTTGCATCATTGCAATGAGGCAGCTGTCAGGTTGCACCCTGGCTGCAAGAGAGTTGGGCAGGCTCCACAGAAAAATGAGAATCGGGCCCCTTGCCGCTTCTGTTTTCAGGCACCTGCTGAAGGTAGAAGTGGTGAGGAGACCAATCCTTTTTTATTTTTTTGGGTGGAGCCTGCCTGCCTCTACCACAGCTGAGGGATAAGAGGGCCCCTGGTCCTTCCCTCCATGGTGGCAGCATCCCTTGGGGTCACCTTGGAAGGCTGCTAGCAGGCCAGGTGCTGCTCCAACTCAGTGTTAAGGAACACTTGGATCAGGCCGGTGCTACTTCTGAGCTGGGGCAGCATGTGGCCCACTAGCAGCTCTCCCGGCTGGCTGTGGGGGGTGCCACCTCTGCAGAGAGAAGGGCAGGGGCCCCCCATAGCTCAGGAGCCACACGGCCCACTGACAGCTTAACTCCTGGCTGTGGGAGAGGTGGGCAGGCTCCACCAAAAAAAAGATCAGACCCTTCATCACTTCTGCCTTTAGCACACTCCTGCAGCCAGCAGGTCAGCTGGGGCCAACCAGGAACAGGATGGCTTGCCTCCAGGGCACCACAGGGAGGGAACAGGGGAAAGAATAGGTATGCTAGCAACTGGAGAAGGTGGTGGGGATGGTGCACAGGGTGCTGGAAGCCTGGGTGGGTTGCTAGCTGGTTGGATGCTGCCCCTGCTCAGAGGCGCCCAATCCAATGTTTCCCCAAGCCCACCCGGGCTTCCAGTGCCCCATGCACCATCCCCGCTACCTTCTCTGGATGCCATCAAACCCAGCCACCCTCCTACCACCTTTGCATGCTGCCCCAGGGACAAGCCAGCCAGTTCCTGGGCAGCCCAAGGTATCCTGCTGGCTGCAGAACCCTGCTTTCAGAAGAATGTGTTTATGTTATAACAATACTGATGAAAAATGAATATTAAAATGATAAAGTATGTATTTTGTTATGAAAACTTCTATGATCTGGAAAAAAAATTTCTCTGCTTACTTTCAGGCAATCATGAAGAAAACAGAGATTGGATGAAAATCTTGAAGACATTAGGAGCCAACTGACATGATGTACAAAGTTTTATGAATATGTAGAATAAGTAAGACTAGATATTTAAGCAGAAAACATTACTTCATCTTTATATTATTATAATTTATATAGAAATATTCTGGATAATAAATCAGCAGTAATTTTGATAGTATTTTCATCTGAATTCACTGTGTATTTGACTGCAATACACCATAAGCTGCAAATATAGAATACCAATCTATGTGACCAGAAAATATTTCAATTTATTCAAAAGCAAAAAAGTCACATTTTTTGTGCATTGATTACAGATTTTTCATTTCATCCATCATTCAGAACTAGCTCTTGTGAATGAATCATAATGCATTGTATTGCATACCTATGACACAAAGTGAAGATTAAGAAATATAATATTGATGTTTTGATAGCCACAATAAACATTGATTTTACTTTCACTGAAGTACAATATCACAAGCCCCACAGAGAACAGTCATATCTCCTTCATACTAATTCAATAGAGGGGAAACAAATAAAAGGAAACTCTTCTTTTGTCATACTTTTTACAATTGTTCTTTTTCTAGTTTAGGTACCCTAAGCAATAATATAATTTCACAACAATGTCACAATCTACAGTAACAAGCATCTCATTGTCTCTATATCTAGATATCTACATAAACAGTAACCAAAATATAATTTTCTTTTTTATTTCTAATGTCTTCAACAGACACCTCAGTCAAGCTTAATAGACACTTAGCTAATAGCTATCCTTAGAGAGAAATAAAAGTGAAAAGAAATTGGTTCTTTAGTTCTAGAAAATGCCTGTGAGCCCTTCATAAAGATTCTAACGGAAAACAAAACAAATTACACAGGGCAGCAAAGACCAGAAACCAAGCATAAATTCTGGAACCAGGATATTGAATCCTACAAAAACAAAACTAAAAAGAGAACCAAAACAGCCTAACAGGGAAAGATGCCACCACAATTCTTTGTTTCACAGGATACAGGAGAACACTCCACAGTAACTCGTCCTCATTTCAGACAAGAACCATCTTTCTCTTGAGTTTATGTTGTGAGATATTCAACAGGGTAAATCACGCTGGTCTCAATTCTGGTAATGGAAGAATGGCATAGACTATACTTACGTTAGACTGAGATCCACCGCGTGACAATTTCAATTTGCCTCTTTAACTATGTTGTTTGTGTGCTGCCTGGCAAAATGAGTCTTTTACTGGGAATGGCAGATATTCAGAAAATGCAAAGTAATAATAAGCTGCCAAAATGTAAATACTGAGGATTACATAAATGCCACTGAAGTCAATGAGCCACAGGTGTTCAGAATCTTTGACAATTAGGCCATACAGACCGTTCAGAGAGGCTGTCATCTTTAAAACACTCTTGCATAACATACATTCCTTTGCATTACAGAAACCTCCTGGAATTAACTTAACATATCTGTTAAATTTCAAAATTAATGAGATATACATATCATTAAAAAAAAGTTAGCAGAAGAGGGGAGGAGGATGTCCTTTTTGTTACCTTGTTACAGTAGAAGACTATGAAATTAAATCCACATTTGTTCTTCAGGTGAGGATTGAACAAATGGGAATTTAATTTCAAGATAATAAATTATTTCAAAATGCTGTCTTGCATATGGCTCATGGACTTTTTGGTAGCATTTTCAGAAAAATGAAGCCCAGCCTCAATTCCAAATGAAGTTAAAAATAAAACTAACAGACACATCCCAGGCTCTGGGTTCAGTGGCGGAGAACTGAGAATATTTTTAGATCTGCAAAATTCTCATTTCCATTCCTTTAGGACCGGGCAACTTCTCCCGACCAGTCCTGGAATGCACATAGGTGCACCTTGTCCATTCTGGATTGGGCTCTGAATTTGCTGGTAATTAAGAGGTAAAAAGGAAATTCTAAGGAAAAATCTGACTAGCATTCAAACTTCATCTTCTATAGTACATCTATGAAGCCTGCCTCACTTTCATTTCTGGGAAACTAAAACAAGGGAGTCCGTGCCATCCTAATGTATTAAAGAGGCCATCCTTAATGGACTTGCTGATGCCAACATCCTGAGGGGTAGCCAGGATGGGTTTGTTGAGGGTAGGTCTTGCTTGACCAATGTCATTTCCTTTTACGACCAGGTGACCTATCACCTGGACAAGGGAGAAGAGATTGATGTCATATATCTTGACTTCAAAAAAGCCTTTGATCTGGTATCCCATGATCACCGCTTGGCAAAACTGGCCAACTGTGGCTTTGGGTCCACCACGATCCGCTGGCTGGGAAATTGGCTCCATGGTCAGACCCAGAGGG
>NW_017729032.1:195799815-195801868 GCF_001723915.1 Gavialis gangeticus
GACAGGCTGAGAGCTATGGGGCTCTTTAGCCTGGAAAAGCTCAGGCTCAGGGGTGATCTGATGGCCACCTATAAGTTTATCAGGGGTGACCACCAGTATCTGGGGGAACGTTTGTTCACCAGAGCGCCCCAAGGGATGACGAGGTCGAACGGTTATAAACTACTACAAGACCACTTCAGGCTGAACATAAGGAAGACTTTCTTTACTGTCCAAGCCCCACAAGGTCTGGAATAGCCTGCCATTGGAGGTGGTTCAAGCACCTACATTGAACACCTTCAAGAGAAATTGGATGTTTATCCTGCTGGGATCCTATGACCCCAGCTGAATTCTTGCCCTTCAGGTGGGGGGCTGGACTCAATGATCTTCCAAGGTCCCTTCCAGCTCTAATGTTTATGAAACCTATGGAATTTAATTAGCATTGCAGGAAATTAGTAAAATGCCCACCATCTTTCATTCTGAAAGTAACAAGATATTATTTACAACTGTACAGAGAAACTTACAAAACATGATATTGTCCTTGAAATAACATGTGATCATGTTACTAAACACTGCTGTAAAGTATACACACAAAGGAGACTCATCATTACTCATGAAATCTTAACTCAATTTTTTCCTGATGCTTAGTTGTCTAAAGTGTGCTAACTTTTCTTATATCTTGATTCTTGACAAGGGAAAAAAACCCAAGGGATTTAAGGAAATTTATGAAAAAAAAAGTCTTGAAGGAGATGATGCATAACAGGTTAATTGATTTATTTTGTTTAAAAAATGGTACTCTAATGGTAACAAAACTGGAGCTCCCAGAGGCATACCGTTTTTCCTTCTATTCTGCAACAGAGGATTTAAGATGCATTTGTTTTTCCCATTTTGCTTTCCAACTAAAATTTACTCACAGATCCACATTAATCTTACAACTATTACACTGAAATGAACCACTGAGCTGGAAGTTGAATCATTTATAGTCCAGAACTCTGAAAGTAATGTCAAATCAGTGTTAGTTTTTACATTCAATCAATCCTCTGTTGTGACCTTGAGCCTGGGTTCACAAACCTGGATAAATCTGACTTTAATTACTGTAGCTTATTGATTGCTTCTAATTTTTGACCTGGCTAAATCCCAGTTTTGAGGCATTTCCAAGTTCCACAGGATCATCACCAGCATTTTAGCATGTTGTGTCAGGCCCCCTTATCTCCCTCTATTGTATTTCTGAAATGAATAGGGATGAAACCACATGGCAAGGAAAGTGCCTTCTGATGCATTTCAATATCAATTTGCTCTTCAGAAATATCTTTGAGCTAAGGATAAAAGTCTTTTCTAGCAGGGATGATTTTGAAGGAACCAGAAAAAAGGGGAGGAAGGAGGAGTTAATTCGCTAACTGCATCCATATCTTTGTTTATGATTAGTTTAGTGGAGAACTTCACTGACAAGAATGTTAAGATGACATTAATTTCAGATAGAGTACTAAGAACAGCTATCAAAAACAAACAGTAAATTTATAAGGTTAGCATATTTTGGTCTTGTAAACAGAAGTATTCAATCTTAAAATCTGCTTCTAACGTCATCCAGTCAAATAACTGAGATAATAAGTCACTACAACAAACTAGTACACTTAGCTTTCTCAAGAACAAGGTACAAAGAATTAGGTATAAGTTGAATTATTTATTATGTTAATTATTTGCTCTAATAACACTATTAATACTGTGCACTTCTTTAGCACTTTCCATTTTATAAGCCCATTTGTAAGCTTCAATCAAGGGCATGGATACACAATTCTCACGTGCTAATCAAGAGTTTATTAAACAGTATCTGCCTATGCACACCTTCTTACCTTATGGTAAATGAAAGCAAACTGCAGTCGCTTAGCCCTCACTGAGCTTCTCCTGTATTTTGATATTTACATGTATCCAATATGCACTGCAGAAGCCATGCTCTTGGAGATCCTTCCAAGTTTACAAGACTATTAACTCAGTATACTGAGTTACTAAAATCTGCTGTGCTCATCTGTAGACAAGAGGATCACCACGACTAGCACATGCTCAGTCCTATTACGTTTCT
>NW_017729032.1:195806868-195811688 GCF_001723915.1 Gavialis gangeticus
GATCACCACGACTAGCACATGCTCAGTCCTATTACGTTTCTGACTGCTAATACTGTTACAGCTCCTTGACTCTTCCTACATCATCCTACAAGATAGAAATAAGGATAACTTGCTGTCTCCATTTTATATAAAAAGAAAAATTAGTCCTCAACAATGGGAAAACATGTTTACTCTCTCTTCTGTGTCCTTTTAGTTTATATTCTTTCTTTCACTTTGCCACCTCTCTTTGCAATTAACACTGGCATCATCCTACTCTACCACATACTTACAATATGCTCATCCCTTTCAATTCATTTACTCTTCATATACCTAGATGTGAATCCACATTTAACATTAATTTTTTGGAGCATCTCTATACTGATTGTTTATTTTTCAGACTTAAAAAAAACTTTCTTAGACTAACATCAACCCCCATCTCCCAAAATAGAAAATATTTGATAGTCCATTTTATTGAAAAACTTGGGTGTAAAATAGAATTGTTGACTTATAACTGCAACAATTCCATAAGCACTTCATGCATACTCAGTAAATTTGACCTAGGTTGTTTTCACATTTTTATATTACTTATTTACATGCACCTCATCTCAGTCATCACATTCCGACAGCTCTATATGATGAGATCAAATACTTTGGATGTTTATATCAGAATATAAGCTCCTTAGCTCTACAACCAATTGACTCTACCAATTATATAAGCAAAAGCCAAGTGAGTCTGTCACCAACGATCAATATTATATATAGGAAATAAAACACAATGTAATATGTAAACTTGAATGGAAATTTGCCAAGCAGGCAGGGTAGGACATTAAAAAATAACATGTAAATAATCTCTGAGGCATACAGTAATTTAGAGGTCAAATTTACATCTTTATTTTTTATATATATATTTATCATTGTAAACTGTTTTATATTGAAGATTCTTATTTTGTACTTTATTTTCCTTTAAAAGGTAAGTGCAGTATACAGGAAGCCTATAATACATTTTTCCCTTGTAACTAGGACTTGAAGGCAGAAGGGACTGGAAAATACAACTGTCTATGTTGAACTAATCAGTTCTATATATAAACAGACTACAGTGAAGAAAAAGATTTCTTCTTGTCAAATATTTACTATTCAATTTACTTTTCATTTTTTACTATTGCCCATATAACAGTATCCAAAAGATTTGGACAAAGTTCAGATAAGATTCCAAACTTATAAATGCTTATATTAAATGAACATGCAAACATTTTAAAAATAATATTTTCAATGTAGATACGTGCCTCTTTTGGGACTTCTCTACATCATAAACAGTTTCAGAATGTATGTCAAAGAAGACAATATCCAAAGAAACATACATCTAGAGAGAAGACCTGATTATACTGACTGAGCAAAGGCCCATACCAAGGGTGAATTCGGAGTATCACTAAGGTCAGTGGAACTGGACCACTAACTTCTATTGGGTCCAAATTTCATTCCCTATGCCTGAGTGGTTTTGAAGAATAAAAGATGTGTTTATTATATCTGATTGTTTGGAAAACTCTTTTTAAATGGAAGAATTGGTGGCTGAGAGGTTTACGAGAGAAATACAGGGTACTATGTTTAAAATAAAAATTAACTCCTTGACATGATTTTTTAAACACAGCTCTAAGGCAAATGGAATAGCTTTAAGAACAATCTAGAAAATGACACAAAAAATTCATAAGAGAAAGACATTATTTTAAAACTGCTGTATATTAGAAAAATGCATTTAATGTTTCAACATTACATTTCTGTGAAAATACATTAGCAATGCAGGGCTGAACTGTGAAATATAAAACATTCTCTCTTGTGCACAGGAATTTCACTAAATATTTACACAGACAATTTGAAAGATCTGTGATGATCTAGCCAAAGTCAACAGTGAAGAAATGTATAATCTGTCAAAGCAACAGTGAATGATAGCTCTCACTTTTATTTGCACTATAATGTTCTACTCTACAGCATGGTATTTTATCACTGTCCACTGCATTACTGGTTCTTACCATGTAAATCACAGCCAAGACTTAGGAGATTTCTCTGGCAATTGAAAATATAAAACAGGCATCCAGTCACTAATTAATTATACCTATAAATAAAAAGTTCACTAATTAACATAAAACATTCCTGGAATGCATGCAGCCGTTAATCATCAGAGCCTCTATGTTTCAAAACTAGGAAATACTGATAACCTGGAAAATGGTAACACAATCTAATGCAATTTATCTTCTTTCTCTGCAGCTAATTTGCTTAAATGGGTAGGTTTAAATATTCTCTTCTTCTTAAGGGAAAAAGAAGTAGGCCTACCTATATATTGTCATTTAATACATGAATACTCAAATCATTCCCAACATTCTGTAAGTACAGCATGCCTCAGGTATACAGACTTTGTAAGAAACCCAATATGGATTTGTTGCTTATTTCCTAGAAGAAGTTACTGTATAGAGAAAGTACAAGAAAGTTGCCAGACCTCTCTTGTACTTGGCAAACGAGTTGTCCTCCTGCAGGAGGGGATGGAGGGAGGGGAACAATAGTACAATAATTTAAAGTATGACAAGAGTACAGTAATTTAAAGTGATGCCTGTTGTTAGATCACTGACTGCCATTAGTAAGGATTATAATCTTGAGATACCTATAGCGAGGGCCTTGTTGCACAGTAATTTGGGATGGCTCCTGGATTATCTAAACTTGAACACCTGAAACTGGTTTTAAGTACTTGTTCAGCAGCTTAAAGTTACACCACTCCAGGACAGGATAATCTCTGATCTGTGCTACCCAGCTCATGTTGCACTAAGGTGTAGCTACTCTAAACTACACCTTAATGTAAACACTCCACCTGCCCCCTCCCTCAGTATCCCAAATTGAGCCCAGTGCCCCCAGCTACCCTTTGCAGCACCCCAGAACCCTGCACACTGCCCTACCAGCCCCCCTCCCCGCTGTTAACTTGTACCTGCCCATGCTTTCCATCTCAGAGGAGCAGGCAGGGAAGGGTTAACCTGCATGCCCAGCCACCACCACTGCTGCTGCTCTCTAGGCCAGAACATCAGCAACCCAGAAGCAGCAGGTTAACCCTTCTCTGCATGCTGCCCTGGGACAGACAGCATGGACAGCCCCAAATAAGTAATGCCCCAGGGGTGGTGGGAAACACAGGGTAGGGGGAAAACCCCAAGGGGTGATGGGGGAGCTCTAGGGGAGGGGCAGGAATGGGGGGGAGGGGGGCCAGAATAGGAGAAGGGAGTCTTACCTCTCAGTCCACAAAGCCCCTGCTGGCCTGAAGTTTAATTTCTCCGAACTCAAGCTAGGACTAACACTCATCAACATTTCTGTGGCTCACAGCATAAGGTATAACAAGGCCCTAACTATGTAAAACTTTGACAAAGACTATGCTGCCAGTACTAAGAAACAGGAGATTGCAATATGCTATAGTATGCATTTGCAAAACTTCAATGGCTTCCTTAAAATGGTTTGATTTTATATTTTTCACAAAATTTCAAGCACTTGAAAACTTTCCTGTAAGCTCCTTGTCCTAATTAACATATCATTACTAGGAATGTAGAAAGACAGGATGCATGTGAGTCATGCTATCTTTGATTTCTATCCTCAAATTTATGAGAAATGTAAGCTGCTCAAAAAGTTTATTATTAAATGTCATAAAATTAAGTCTCATTGTCAAAAAAAAAATCATATCTTAAATTTCCACATAATTACCAAGACTGTACAACAGTATACAGATGACAAACTAACAATAAATAAGACTAACCCTTGGGAATAACTCCACAAAGACACTGCATACCAATAGCAGTGAAGATCAAGGCTATGTCCAAACACATATATTAAACTAGCACTATCTTAAGTGACTGCCCAAGGAACTGATAACATTTGGTCTTCCAGTACAGGTTCCTGCACCACCAGTTCCTTTGGGCTGCACCACAGCTTTCCATGGCACACCTAAGGAGAAGGGAAGCTAAACATAAACTAACCAAGAACATACTGTCTGCTGTCATGAGTACTCAAGAATCAGTGAGTGAACTAATCACTAGTTTTATACATGTGAAGAGATACTGTACTTGCCCAAACCCAAGAACACTTTGAATTCAAGACAACACTCCCCCATAATTAGATGCTATACATAGATTCATAGATGCTAGGGTTGGAAGGGACCTCAACAGATCATCGAGTCCAACACCCTGACTAGGCAGGAAAGAGTGCTGGGACCAGATGACCCCAGCCAGATGCCTATCCAGCCTTCTCTTAAAGACCCCCAAGGTAGGGGAGAGCAACACCTCCCTTGGAAGCCCATTCCAAATTTTGACCACCCTTATTGTGAAGAAGTTTTTTCCTGATATCTAGCCTAAATCCACTCTCTGTCAGTTTGTGACCATTGCTCCTTGTTACCCCAAGAGGTGTCCTGGTGAACAGAGTGTCTCCAGTTCCTTGCTGTGCCTCACTAATGAATTTGTAGGTGACCACAAGATCACCTCTCAGCCTTCTCATAGTAAATTTATAAATTTGTTATAATTTCCAATGTATATAATCTGATTATAATAGAATTAATCTAATTCTAGGATTGTAGAATTAACCTAATCCAATTCATTTAATTACTATAGAATTAATTATTGGGGGGTCATCTTAAATTCATCCCCACCACTGCTATGATGGAGAAAATGAAAGCAGCAGGGGAGCAAGCACTGGCAGGGAGATAGGTGGTGAAGGAGGGCAGGCAGCCTAAACAACAACTCATGGCCTCTGCCCACCATTACTAGTCCCCCACTTCCTCACCCCTACCATCCCCATGCCCTCTTGCACCTGCCTTTCTAGGAACT
>NW_017729032.1:195816688-195818135 GCF_001723915.1 Gavialis gangeticus
ACATTTTTATCACGAGGTCTGCAATCCCTTTCTCCCCCTACCATCCCCATGCCCTCTTGCACCTGCCTTTCTAGGAACTGCTCCCCCATGGCTTGCCACCCTGCCACCTCCTCTTGCAACCCCCTCCAGGATAACTGTACCACCCGGCCCATACCTGTGCATCCCTGGCACCGCTTGCTTCCCCTTACCTCCTCTCCCCACTACTGCTTGAATCAGTGTCACAGCTCTGGGTCTGAAACAATGCTGGGTATGGAGCACATGGCTCGTACCCAGCCAGGCAACAGTGGCTGTGGTGGCAGCAGCTCCAGCCCCAGCCATGGGATGATGTTGGAACTGGGGCTAGGTATGGGGCCAGAGCTGCCTCCACTGATGCTAGGCTCGGCAGGGGGTTGGAACAAGCATGTGCTCCATGTTTTGGGTTTGAACAAGGCCAGCATTGGAGCCAGAGCCACAATTCAGGGTAAGTAGCAGTGGCAGGGGAAGTGAGGAGGAAGAGGTAGGTGTGGGGCTGGCTGCAGAGGTGGTGCAGAGCTGAGGCAGGGGGTGTAGAGGCAGCGGTGGGGAGCAGGGTGGTATGGGGAGTCAGAGGCAGCTGTAGGGTGTGGGGTAGGTCTGTAGCTGCAGCTCTGGCTCCAAACCCAAGTCAGGACCCCAGCAATAGCAGCCACTTCCCTTTTGCCCCTTTCCCAGCCACATATTTGAATGGGGAGAAAAAAAACCCTCATCTTGGATTTCAGTAAAGCACAGTAATATACTCTTCCACATACCTCTTTAGAGGAAACATTGTATTAACTGATATTTAGTGAATTTATTAAATGTCTCAAATATAAAAAGGTATTTTCTAACATTCCTCTATGCAGGCAGCTTTTGATTTTGATGACACTGAAGTCAGCATTAAATGTGATTAATAATCTAAGAGATATAAAATTTTACATTAGCTATTTTAAAGTTTTGCGGGTTTTTTTACTTACGTTGGATAGCATTAATTAATTGTATCACCCACTATCATCTCTATCTGTACAAATTAGGCTTGATATTTAAACTGCTTGAAGTACATTTTTTAAAGTATTAGCATGCATAGCCTATAAAATTTCCTATGCATCTCCTACACACACCCTTCATATAAGTTACACTTTAATTATAGACAGTAGAATTATTCATAGTAAGAGAGGCTGCTTGCAGTATACTCATTTTCCAGGACTGCAATGCATTCACAAAGGCTTGGAGGGCCTACCTACAAACTGATAGGCAGCCTATTTTGATGAGATTTTGATTCAAGTTGCCTACATGGTAATTTAGCAGAGGAATTTTTTTAATTAGTGTAACCCAGGCGGTACTCCAAGAGGTACCCCCTCTCCAACTGAAGGGACCAAAGCAGATGCACAAGCACTGCGGGAGGTGTAGGGAATCTCCTCCCCTTATAAAGCAGAGCCAGACCACCAATGGA
>NW_017729032.1:195823135-195835180 GCF_001723915.1 Gavialis gangeticus
CCCCACATGCAAGCCCCCCCACTCCACATCCAGCCACTGCCACCCCCCCACCCCGTACTCCACCAGAAGTGTACCCAGAAGGGATACTCTCGTAGTCCACAGTTGCAGCCAGCCATAAGTTTGAGTAGGGGAAAGGGTGTTTAACCCCACCCTTTGGTCCCAGACACTACCCAGGGTTTGCCTAGACTGAGCTGCATCCCCAGCCAGGCTTGCCCCTCTCCCACCCTCTTGTCAGTCAGCTCTCACTGCTCCAGCTAGGAAGTAGGGGGCAGGGCCAGCCCTATTCTCTGGAGCAGACAGCACAGCTCAGCCCAGGGCTGAAAAGCATGCTGGGGGGGCTGTGATTTAACTTGAACTAGGAAGGGGTCTGGGACAGAAGTTTCATAAACTGGTTTGACCCAAGTAAGTCTGATACTACATTCAACCAGTTTTATCTTAAACCAGTTTGAGCCATTTTGAAACTAGTTTATATGCACTGAACTTGTATTCTGCTACAGGTTTAAACTAGGTTCAGATCACTTAAACCAGTTTATGTGTAACTTCTATCCCTAGCCCAAATGTGTGCTACACAGTCATGCCAACATTTGCTAAGGAAAGGCAGGTGCTCTCCTTTGGGTGAATTGTGGCGGAAGCAGATGCTAGATTTAAAGGTTCTCTCTTACATTGTGATGTAACTTGGACACTTGGACACTCAATTTCTCCATGGAAAAAGCTTCTCGAGGGATAGGGATCATTAACACTATTTTTGAGCAACTCATGGGAAATTAGGAGTGTAAAAATGATAGATTCATAAATGCTAGGATCAGAAGGGACCTCAACAGATCATTGCGTCTGACCCTTTGCGTAGGCAGGAAAGAGTACCAGGGGTCAGATGACCCCAGCCAAACGCCTATCCAGCCTTCTCTTAAAGACCCCCAAGGTAGGGGAAAGCACCACCTCCTCTGGAAGCCTGTTCCAAATTTTGGCCACCCTTACCATAAATAAGTTTTTCTTGATATCCACCCTAAATTTGCTCTCTGTCAGTTTGTGACCATTGTTCCAGTGCTTTACTACCCTCCTAGCGAGAGTTTTTCTTCATATCTAACCTAAACTTCCCTTGCTGCAACTCAAATTCACTGCTCCTTGTTCTGTCATCTGCCACCACTGGGAACAGCTTAGCTACATCCTCTTTAGAATCACCCTTCAGGTAGTTGAAAGCTGCTATTAAATCTCCTCTCAGTCTTCTCTTCTCCAGACTAAATAAGCTCAGTTCCCTCAGCCTCTCCTCAGAAGTCATGTGCCCCAGCCCCCTAACTACTTTCGTTGCCCTGTGATGAATGCTCTCCAATTTGTCTACATTCTTTTTGCAATGGGGGGCCCAAAACCAGACAGTACTCCAGCTGTGGCCTCACCAGTACCGAATAGAGCGGAAGAACCACTTCCCTGGATTTCAGACAGAGATGGTCTGGTCACCAACATGTATTTCATTTTCTTTAACCAAACAAATCAGGATATTTTCGCTACTTTGTCAATGTGATACCTGTAAAAAATACCACACTATATTTGGTACTCCCATATGTATACATATACACATAGACATATACATGTACATGCACACATACACACATGACAATACCATATATTATATATGTATATATAGGGAAAACCTTACATTTTATATATTTTTATATACATATATTTTACATATTGAAAATAAGGGGGAGGACAGGGAGACAGAGTGCCTAATATATGAGTACCTAACAACGTGTGTGTGAGACAGCGTGAGTGTGAGAGTACCCCCCCCACACACAGAGAAGACAGTGATACAGTTAACTAGAGCAATGTTCATAGACCATGAATTCTACAACAACACTTTCTTTAATGCTTTGTTTCACACTGTTGTTATTTTTTGGGTTTGTTTTGTTTTGTTGTTCATTTGGTTTTTTTTAGTTTGTTGTAATAAGTCTGGAATAACCCTAAGTGGTATTTAAATTCATTGATTTCTGTTGAAACTGAAAGCAGCAAACCCAGATTATGAAGCTAAATTTGTCATCCTGTGAAGGGCGATATCTTATTTTGTAGTAACTGAACATTTCCAAAAATTAGGTTATAGCCAGGACATACTGAAGAACCTCCAGTGAACCAAAAGCCATGCTGCAGGAGAGAAAATATTCTCCTTAGCTTTACCAGTTACCTAGCCTGTGAAGAAAGAGGTGCTAGTTCAATGCAAACAGGGTCTTCTGTCATTTTCTGTTTATACCAGACAGCTCTGTTCTTCAAAGGGTTATGAAATCAATGTAAACGCTGATAAGCCACCAATGCAGAAAGGTGAGCTGTTTCAGAACAAATATTAGCCAAATTCATTCACTTTATCTCTTAATATTTTGTAAACAACAATTCTAAAAGAGTACATTAAAATACGTAATTAAGTGGAAAAGCCTTTGACAACACCCATTGCCAAGAGGTAAGTCTGACTAAGGAACTGCTGTTAATAAACCCGTTTTTTCTTTCTATAATACAGATTCTCTTATATTAAGTAAGAAAATAATTTACTGACCGGGCAAGACAAGAATGTTAATCTTGTGTTTGAATAGAGTAATGCTGGTACTTGAGAACTAATTCACTGGAACTGCCTGGCTGGTGTATTGTATGCCTGATGTATTTAATTCTTCATTCTAACTGAATACTATAAGCTGCTTCTAAAACATAGACAGAGGATTTACAAAATGATTAGATTGTGCTTGTTGCTAATGCAAAAGGGAAATAAATACTATAAAGGAACTCTACTTTTTGTATTGCTGTATTGCTGTTTAATTGGACAACGAAGTTTACAAATAGTTCTTTATTATGGTGCACTGTATAAGAAAAAACTAACAATAAGACATTAAATCTAAAATGTAGATGTAATTGCAGTATTATTTTGTTAGCTGCTCTACTAATGACAATAGAGGATAGCACAAGGCATAACTGCTCTTATTTCTGTTTCAAAGGGAATGAGGAACCAGCTAAAATAGAAGAGACACTGCCTGAAGGAAGAGTAACTTCTGTATTTAAACACAGGTACCAACAATACTATTATTTAAACTCTTTTATTAAAACAATGTATTAAGTGTTGAGCAATGATACTGTAAGACCCACAAAACTTTTTCCTTTACTACTAAAACCATTTGTTTTATTTACTGATGATATATATAACATTTTTTTTTGTAAAATATGAACGCTGTGACCCATTTCTGCTTTTAAATCAATTTAAGCAGCTCCACTAAAAACAATCCATTCCCTGCATTCATAGAAAAAAAGACATGCTTGTTTAGATAACAGCATCATACAATATTTATACCATTCAGATTTTTTACAGGGACTGTTAAATTAGAAACCAGTAGTGGAACTCTGAACATTTGGAGCAATAGCCTTTCATAATATGGAAAAATGCCAAGCTGTCCAGATAACTCTTAAAAAGTCTCTCTTGAACCAGAAGACAATTTGCCACTGGACAAGGCTGGTGATCGTTGGCTGCCAATCTCACACCCTTGGTTAAGATATAGTCCAACATCTTTTACATGAAGAAGTGTGTGTGAGAGAAGAATGTTTTTGTATGTGCGAGAGAAGAATATTTTTATATAAAGTATTAGAGAACAGAGCTCTATGTCAGATAGATGTAATTGTAAAAATAGGCCAAAGTGACAAAGGCCATATTTAGATTTGAATTTTCTCCAAGTTCAGATCTTCATCTACATTCAGGCCCATATAAGCTGAGTAAGGCAGCTAACCCTTTTAGGGTATTAAGAAGCTTCACATCACTCCTGTTAGTATGTTTCCATACTTGAGCCAGTCAGAGGGTTGGATGGGTATAAGAGGCAGTAATGCAGCAGCTACTCATCACTGGCAGCTTTCCCTGACTTGCTCTGAATGGGTGGACAATTAAATGTGTCTCACAGACAAAGGTAATTTTTCCAGGTTGAGTCTGGCTTTTTAAACATGGATACCACTTGCATGATTGATTATGCAGGGGCGGGGAAGTAACACACACAGAGACTTACAAACAAGATCAAGACCTGGGATCACTGAGTGTAATTTGGGGTACACTAAGACTTGTGTATTTTACCAAGATCCTAATAAGCAGCAGATCAGAAAGTACTTGAGCCCTTAATAACTGCAAAGTTATAAGCCACAATTGAAGCTGAATGAATATTGCAAATATTTGTTCAAATGCAGAAGTAAATGTTGATCCAGCAGTATTCACAGGCAACTCTTTTTTCCACTAACTCTTAAGTACTCAAACTTTACTTATTATGTCAAGCAAGAATTTGAGGGGTTTTTAAAAATAATTTCATATAAAGGAACAGAGAGGGGCTGTATAGTCTGTTTACAAACTAAGCCCTGATCCTGCAAACATTTTCTACCCAAGGGTAGAAAATTAAGTGTTACCAGTCTCTGGGTCAAAAGACATAAAATTAATATTTTTTATAGAAAAAGAAGTATGTGAATGAATAATATAGTATGAATGTTACTTTATGCTACATGTAAAATACCTCCACAAGTTTAACTGTTGTATACTGAATCTTAGAATTTGGTGCAAAATTTGTTGTGAAACTGACTGGTCTAATTAACCATGGATCAAACCTGTAACACAACAGAAGTTTGGTGCACATAAAATATCCAACACCAGTTTAAAATAAACCTGAATGTAGTAGCAGACTTAAATGATTTTGGTTAAATCAGTTTATTGAACTTCTGTCCCACATCCCCTCCAGACTCAAGTTAATTCAGTCCCCCAGCATAACAGGATGCTCTCCACAACCCCTCCCTTCCCCCAGGGTGGGAGGGCTAATCTTAACCCAAACTCTTTGCTTCAGCTGAGCAAGGAGGCTCTAGCACCTCCCCTTTCCAGCCACCCCATGCTTCTCTGTTTAATCTACACAATTTAGACAAACTAGTAAAAATTTAATTGATTCAGGCTTGGGCTTTTTGACTATCTGTACTAAGCCATGTTGCCTTCAAAGACTAAGTACTACTTAAATTTGTCTATTTAATTGATCAATTGATTCAATCAGTATCAATGGAAAGTTGCTTAAACTGATTCATTGATTTATATTAACAAGTACCTAGATATAGTGTACCAGTATCACTTAGGCTGATATATCATCAACAAACATATGACAAACCTTCACTGAAGAGCAGATTGAAAATTATGAAGCCATTCAGCCATCTGTCGTGTTAGAACTACAGGCTTTGAACAGAGTTATTTAAACAGGGTAGTTTACACACTTCTTTTGGTGTATACAACTAGAAGTCATTCCTGACTAGAAGACTAATATTTCATTTATACCTGTTTACAGGGATAAGTATTGTATTATTCCAAGGTAGGTAGTAAATTCTAATTATTTCCTGCCATCCAAACATACATATAAAATAATATTTGCCAGTGTTCACTTATGATCTGTGTTTTGGCATAAGAAAAAGATTAAATTAAGTTGTATTGGTGTAAATAGCTATGTTGGACAACACTGGAACAAATGCACCTTCCCACCCTATCCCATCAGTATTCTCTAAATGGTGCTAGAAGAATTTCTCATGACTAGAGATACAAAGTAGTTGACTCTCCACTGCCCCTTCAGTGTGGCCTTTACTAAGATTATCAGTTAAGGTCAAAACTGGCTTTGACATGCAATTAATTTTTACATAGTATTTTTCCTTAAAGATCTCAAAAGTTTAGATCAACTTATTAAATTGATTGATACATTTATAACAATATCTTTAAAAATTCAACCAGTTTGAGACATCCCATTTTATCAGCATTCCCCATTTCCAGTTTAGAAAATGTCTTTCAAAGGGTAAGAATCTTTCAAAACGAAAAAAAACACCAAAACCAAAAACCAAAATTAGTTGCATTATTCAGGATTTTTTCCCATTACTCAACACATTAAATGCAATGCCTTTTCTGGGAAGTATCCAATTATTTCAATTAATTGATTTAATTAAGCATCTATTATTCCCATCCACACTTCAAAATAGTAGATGGGAATACCCATGTGAGAAAAGGCAAGTGCTCTAGTTTTACAGGATTGAGGCCATGTGTTCCTCTACTCAGCCATGTGCTGCTGGATCAGGCCTGTGTCTCCTAGGCTTACCCAGCACTGCCAGATTGGCCTTGACTCTTGCACTGATTCTTCTTTGCCTCACACTGCCAGTATCATCCCTGCACCACCACCAGCTGGCCAGTGTACCCAGTGTTGCCCCATGCCACCTCTGCCCAGCCCTGAAAACCCAGACTGGATCCCATGTCAGCTTCACTTAGCCCCACACACCTGATCTAGTGTGCAGAGCCACAGTATCCACAGGGTTTCCCACAGATGCAGAGATCTGTGACAGCAATTACCACAACTTCCTCATCACCAAATTTTCAGACCTGTCAGGAACCGGATGTGGTCTATGGGCCCAGGGGTTGTGCACCCCTGCTCTAGAACATCAACAATTTCCTACCAAATTTAATTTAAAATGCAGATTACATGTTATATGTACTATGCTATTCTTTTAGAATATATGTGTCAATTGCCCATTTCCCCAGTCATCTTATTAATGCTTATTAACTAAGAATAGTTATGCTTCATGGGTGTACTCAGATTACATGTTTAAATATTTGTGGAAAAATTACATGTTTAAATATTTCTTTATCTGACACCATGTATCTTCAGTTCTGATCCTATAAACACTTATGCATGTGCTTAACTTTTAGCACATCAGTAGTCCTATCAGTGTCTTGAATGTTAGCAGTAGTAAGGTCTATTTTTTAAGAAATCTGTATACCTTGAAACAGAAAAAAGAAAAAAAAATCAGTTATTCTTCTTGGAGCCAAGTTCTCTGCTCCTGGAGTCTCTATCATCTTTGCAGCATCAGTTTTCTATTAAGATATTCCCAGTAGGTCAAATATGCCCTTCCTACACAAAGCCAAAATTGTGTGTGGGACTAGATGATAAGGGAGTAGGAATTTACATGCAATTTCACAGCAGGACAAAACTTGTAATGCACTAATCCCACCAGCTGTGCTGACAGATGTTGCTCTACTGCTTGGCATAAGACGAGTCACAAGATTCATCCCCAGATCTTGTGAGGAAGTGACACACACAAGCTACATGCAGGCACATGGTTGTTTGTTTCTTAAAAGCACTCTATTTAGCAACTCAGCTACTCTTCATCATTACAGAAAAGCAATATAGATCTGCTGCTAACTTTTGCCTTTGACAGTGTTACAATCTCAAAAGCTCAAAACCCTACCTCCCAAAATGAAAGACAGGCTTTCTGTCTCCGCTGCCACATACTACATCCTTAACTTACTAAACTCTCTCTTTCCCACAGGTATGGAGTTGGGACAGAATCCACATAACTGTAGTAACTGTGAACTCCCCTTCCTCTGAGTCTAATTTGGGCCAATTTAATGCCATGGCATTTGCAGGACTTGCTAACCACTGCTGCTCCTTGCTCTATCCAGCACAAGAAGGTTTATCTGCCACTACTACTTCCACTCAGTGTAAGGCAGGCAGAAGGCTGTATGCATCATAGTTGAAAACTATCCATTACACATTTTTAGCTTTAATGTGTGATATTAGTGCACAAGCAAGACATTTAACAAAAAAATAAAAATGAGTCAAATTGCTTGTTCCTGTATTTGAAAAAAACTACAGATTTGGAAAGAAGGAAAGACCTTTCATTTTTAAGCTTTGCAGAGAGTTAAGTTTAGAATATGAAAAGAGGATATTTTGTTCAAACAATGTAATTTACATTTAATTCCAACAGATGTGTTAAAAAAAAATCAACATGCATGGGACGAGCAGTACAGCAGGAGAGGGTTTAGATAGTAACATTTTCATCTTAGGGCTATCTCTACAAATAACAAGGATGGACATAAGCACCACTTGAATTCAACCTCTTTTGAAACACAGTGATCATTTTCATAATCACTCACATGTTACTAATGTTCTGTAGAGATTTTGTGTTGTATTATAAAGAACAAGACCCAAAAGCCATAAAAGATGTTGGCATTTGTATGGCAGTGTATTGGTGATGAGTCTATACCATAAACAATTACTTTTCTGCAGTCTCAAAGCTATACATTTATAACTTATGAGCTTCACATAACAGCATTTCCCATGGAACCTGGCTCCAATAAAAATGAGTTGTCAACCAAATTCAAATCAATATTTACTAATAATCTATTTAAAATATTTTTATAAAGATTTCTTTCTTTTCTCAGTATTACATGATCCTAATTGAATCTCATTTTTTTCTTTATGCATTTAACTTGGTCTCTCATAGGGTTTTTTTTTTTACTATATCAGTTCTGACTTTCATTTTCCCTCCTCCAATACAGCATTCAAACACATGATTAATCCTTCTCAGGAATCACCAGACTGAGAGAAAAATATTGAAGATGGATTTTTGTGACTGCTTAAGGAGCAGAAATATATACAGAAATTATACAGACCCAAACTTGAACTACATTTGTACGTTCTTTTAGTGAAAGAAAGAAATGTCCATTATTTTTCTTTTCAACAGGGCTGGGAAGACTATCTGCTATCTAAATATGCAGGTGCATAATGGCAGAGGGAGAAAAATGTAATGACTGAATGCCAAATTAGGAATTTTAAAATATATTAATGAGACTTGTCATTGTTATTTCACCTGCTGAATACATTTAATTAAATATGCATAGTGCATTAGCAAGTCAGTGCTGGTGCAAGCCTACAGCAAAAAAGATGAGAGCTATTTTATTTACTGAATTACCTCTGTAAACGACTAGTAATATTAGTGGATTACTGAAGTAACACAGACTTACACAGCTTACATTCAGAAAAGAAGTGCACATACATTATTCCTGGGGCCTCATTTTCTGATTATTCTTTAGATTTTTTCATATGACAACACTTGAAAAAACAGAAAAGATGATGAAGTCACCTGGTTATGACCTCTCTGATGTTAATGCATAGTTTCTGAAACTGTGACCAGAAGACACCTACAGTTCTCCATGAGAAATAAAATTAATTACTGTACTTTCACCTAACCCCAACATGAAACAAGTTCAAGGCCCTTCCCTGTTGTTCTGCTACATGATTGTATCATAGAGTTGGCCTCTCTCTCTTTTGGTCCAATGAATACTGAATTATTTTTATGAAATGGAAAGGCTGAAAGAGACTAATGCTAAAAGACCTGGTGATTCATCTGAGATGCAGGGAACTGAAGTTCATATCTCTTTTCAATTAGTAGAACTTGAATATGGCTTTCAGATGAGTGCCTTAACCACAGGGCTACTGACTCCTCTAGGCGGCTTTCTGTCTTTCCCACTCTTGGTCTTCCCAGAAATTCAAACCTTGACCTTAGAAAAAGCAAATTCACAGAGCTTCAGTCATTACCCTGAGATTTTATAAAAAAGGAATGAAGATCATTAAAGCTAAGGCACAAAGGTGACAGCCCCATATTTCAGGACTTAACTGAGGTTCCATAGGTGTCTATACACATGCAGAGCAGGCATTTCCAAAAGTACTGTAACTTTTGTGTTTTACTTAAAGTTCTTTAGGTACAGCACCTTAAACTTAATAGATGTCCCATGGTTTGGTGTGAGTTTCATGTCTTGCTGTAGGTCTGTAGAGTAGGAGGCAGGGTGCATCAGACACTGCACAATAGATATTGCTTTGAGGCATGCTGATACTGGGCTCCAGAGCCAACTACACTTCATGGTAGCAATTAGTAATTACCACTTTGAAAAGCTGAGTTAAGTACATGTGTAATCAGGGTGAATAAGGTAGGCTGAGACACACTACTGTGGTTTGCTTTACTTTTAAAAAATATACAATGAAGTTTAATTAAGGCGACTTCCACCATTTTAAAAATATTTTAAAGTCACCCATGAGTATTAAGTGATGGCTTTAGAATGCTTTATATGGTGAAAATTGTCATGTGTATAGGCACCCAACACAGAAGGCTGCTGGCAAACAGCAAAGTACAGGACCAAACTTAAAAAAAGCAAAAACAGTAGCATGATTGAAAGTGACGTTCCAAGTCTTTAATGTTTACCAAAAATACCTAATACGCCCTAATATAAGAGTAAAATCTTTAGGCCGATTCTAGGAACCTAAGTTCATGAAGAAATAAACAAATTATACCATGTTGAAAGAAGGGGAGGAACTTATCATGTGCCAGCTGTTCCATGGTAACTCCTTCGTGTACCCTTCTATCCCATATTAAGTTAAACATTATTAGACTGCTTACCTCTGAAGGAAACAGGCCTAAATTACAATGGTTTATCCTCCACTTATGACAGACTAGGAATGAAAACACAAAACTATTATCACAGAACAGGTGACACAATAATCCCAGCCTCCTCTGATTGAATCTAGTATATTTTGTTTGTTTGTCCATACCCAAGTGCCAACCTGATCTCCCCCTGCCCCGACGCCACCCTAAAAATCCAGGAACCCCCTTTTCAACAATCAGCTAAAGCAGGAGGCACCTTCATTTATTTCTCACTTACAATTTGGATAGCAAAATTCCCTAAGTGAATGAATTCATTATTCACACATATACAGAAGCACTGCGGGCTAATAAACGGCTAACTGCCACTTGAAAGCCATCATCCAAATATGAAGCAGCTAACATTACTTGCAAAAACCATGTGGTGGCACCACTATCCAGGTTTTGGACAGTTAACCTAGTATTTAGTCCACTTATTTAGGGAGGAGGAAACTTGAGTTTGGTGGTGGGGAAAGGCTCCAAGTTCCTGAGCAAATGCTCCAACATCCAAGCTAAGGCCAAGGGTTGGCACCACTACCACTATATTATTGAAGAAACCACCCTCAAAAGAGGACTTGGTAATCTGAATACCAAGTAAATGGAGGTGCCAGAAAGGTATAGGAGTTCAGACACATCTCTGTATTCAGTGTTTCCTCTTGCCTAGATGTAGTTCAATTCTCACTCAGTATCTGGGCTCTCTGAATCACCTTTTGGAGGCACCCACCTAGCTCTATCTGTTGACAGAGACCAAGTAGCACACATTTCTCTGAATAACCTTCTCAGGAGACAAGCATTTGTGAAACCCATCTTAAACATAGCAGGCCTGATATTTGTGTGAACTCCTAAATCCCTTAAGTGCGCTTTGTATCAATGAAATACAGGGACATCTGCAGCAGGACTTCGGCCCCAGGAGCAAAATTACATAAGGAACATTTTACAAGTCTTTTACCAAAATGGAGAGTTATAGCCTGTACTATAACATGGATACATATGGCTATACTGACAAGGAAAAATGAGTTCCTAAACTGAATATGTACTTCCTTTTTTTAAAATTTGGTTTTACCCTTATATTCATACATAGATACATACATATCTATATCCATTTTCAAAGAATAAAATTATGAAAGAGCCAGGATAGCAATGTGCAGCTGCAAATCAATGAACTTAGAGAACACAATGTTAATGAGTGCCACATTATGTGACTTCCACCCTGAGAGTATACAAGCATGCAGACATGAGTATATTAATGAAATCTTTCTGTGTTTTCTGGAAAGTAGCTGTTGTTATTCAGTGCTTCTCTTTCAATTGTTTTAATTTTATTCTGTACTAGTTTCTTATATTCAAAACTACAGGGATAATGTCCCTTAAGTAGTGCTTGCAAATTAATAGAGTTTTAATTAAAACTAATTAAAAATGCAGTAGCTCATTACATTATATTTAGCTTGGAAACATTACACCTTTTAAAATCAAATAGAAATTAGGCACTAGCAATAACCGATGCAGTGATGTAAATTAGCTACTCTATATGTAATAGGCAATCAAGGTACACAAATTTCATTACATTGTCTCTCTTCAAAAAAAACCAAAAAACACACTGGTTAAAGTTAGTTATCTACTTGATTTTTGAGACGGAGAAAACAATTTAGGTCAGAGTCAAGTTTTTCAGCAAGCACTTATCCCATTTTACCTTGGAACAGCCAGAACCAAAATAGTCAGTTCAACCCCGGGGGGTGGGGGTGGGGTGGGGGGGGGGGGTAGAATCTATTTCTCTAATAAATGTCT
>NW_017729032.1:195835518-195850066 GCF_001723915.1 Gavialis gangeticus
CCGGGGGGTGGGGGGGGGGTGGGGGGGGGTGTAGAATCTATTTCTCTAATAAATGTCTAAATGCAACTGCTGTCCTGTTCAGGTTTTTAAATTGTTATTTGTAAGAAAAAATAACTTATACAAAATAGATTTGCTATCCTTTGGAAATCTTCAAGTAAAACATGGCTTTATAATGGCCAATTATATCTAAAACACCTGCTGCTGGGAAGAGAACCTTGTCAATATCTATCTGATTTGAAGAACAACAGCTTTCACTGATTTTGGAAAATGAGCAGTAACTGAGCAGGCACTCTGCTACCACAGCCAAACTACTCCAAGGTTGCCCACAGAACAAGTATGCTAGAACAGAACTGGTTGCTTTGTCATCAGCTGAGAAAGTGTTACCTAAGGCCAAGTGGTTGCATGGTTATTGCTTCCAAGCAAACAGAAGTAGCAGTTCCAGGATCATTTGTCACTAATTACCTAATAGAAAAAGCCCATCCATAAAGTTTTCTGCCAAAATGCTGTCATTCCCTGTCGCCTAATAAACATAAATTTAGGAGAGTGAAGGGGAAAACAACCTAAAGAGAGAGAGTATTTATTTGCCAGACTATACACCATACTATTGATTTACTGAATCTATATTTCAAGTAAGTCCCTCTCATAATAATGGGACACTAATTATATCAACAAATTGAACAAAGCTTCTTGGTTGAAAACCAAAAACAAGCAAGTAAAAAAAAAAAAAAACAAATAAAAAAAAAAAAAAAGCATTCAGCAAGGATTGCTACAATACCAGACTGCCTAAAATTATAATGAAACCTCTCCATCATACTGACAAACATGACAAAATGCTATGAGTACAAATTATCCTAACTATAGAAATATGAGAGAGCAGATTCTTTGCAGCATATGTAAAGCTGGTCCTTCAATAGCATCCATTAATTATAAATATAAGATTGGTTTTGATTATTATTTCAAATGCAACATTTTTGTACTACTGTAGTAACATTTTGAAATTGTATATCTGAGAATATGATTTAAAATGCAGCTATAAACATGAAATAGTTACTGCATTCATTAAACTCACATGATAACATAAGGAGGGTGAGTTTTACCTCTCTAGTTTCCACTTATTTCTGTTTTACCTGCTGGACTCGTCTTCTATGAAACGTGGCATGAAATTGTATGCTTCATTCATGAAACGACTGCAGAGGTGTGATAAAGATCCACACGAGAGAGTGAGTACTGATGAGTCAAAGAATTTTGTCCGAAATTAACCCACTGGAATTAACTGGAACCAGCATATACAAGGTGGTCTCAAACCCAATGTTCTACTAAATATGCATTCATGATTCATAGGAATATATTTGCTATAGAAGATGAGTCTTGTGGTTAATGAATGGAACTTGGAATAATGATATCTGAATCATATCCCTGGCTACAGGAAAAACTTCTGCTAAGGCGGGGGCCAGTTCAGTTTAGCTTTATGCCTCAGTTTTCACATCTATTAAAATAAGATAATTACATTTCTCTACCTCACGAAGACATCATTAATCCTAATTCATTAGCATCTGAATTTAAGATGCAATCTTTCAAAGTTGGAAAAGTATCATTATAGGCAGAACAGAACGTGTTGCCAATATTTTAAGATACCTATTTCCAATTGTCTATAACTTTGCCAAACTAAAATCATTCAAGCTGAAATTTCCCATCTTGTGAATCTGCCTGAGGTTCAAGGGTTTATTTTGTTTCATTTCATGGGGGACAGGAGGAGGGATGTTTTCTTGCTGGGAGGGGGTTGTTGTTGTTGTTTTGCTTTTGGAAAGTTTTAGTTTTAAAAAAAAAGCCTAGCTATTTACAAGAATAAAGAAAAGAGATTTTCCCATCTCTAAAAAATCTTGTTTTTGTTCAGAAGCATATAGGAAGGGGTAGATTGTGCATCAGGGACATACATTTTACTGATTGCAGAAGAGGGAAAAAACACACCCAAGTTTGGCTAAGTTAAGACCCTATGAACACCTTGTTCCTCCATGTTCTCTCCTGGTCAGTATAAGCATGCCCGTGGGGTATTCTCTGTACTGCTGCTGCTCGTGCATGCAGCATGTTTCCTTGGAGACCTCAGTGTTACAGATACACAGTCGACCATGAGTCTCAGTTTGGTAGGAACAGCTGGGCCAGGCACCTACTGACTAGTGTTCCTGTCCAAACAGTACAAGATGTTAGCTCTAGAGCCTGGTGCTAAGACACAGGCACAACTCCCAAATAGTGTCCCAAGCAGAAAGTCTTCAAATGCATATTTGCCCATGCTCTTAGATACTCATAGCTAAATTCTCTGATGATTATATCTGAACTAAGCCTGGTCCAAACCCAGGGCTATATGCCCTGTCAGGATTTTCCCTGAAATCAGTGTTCATGGTGTCAGGCCACTATGCTTTTGGACCAGAAGAATGAGAATGTGCTTTTAATGTTTCTTACTGCAGGTGCCTGAACCGACTGTCAGGAATGAAAATGTACAGAGAACAAGAGCTAAATGTGGACTGGACAGGGAGGTTGGGAAAAATAGCTGAGTTGGGAATAAGGGAAGAAACAGATCAGACAAGATGCTAGGGGCTGAAGGAATTAGCTAGGCAAAGAGCCTGAGTTAAAAAGCTCTGGCTGATAGAGGACTGGGTTTTGACAGAGATGCACCTGATGGGCAAACAGACTTCCTAGGAAATGGACTAGCTTGGTGAGAAGATAAGGAACCAGGAGAGGTGAGGAAGAAGAGATGGAGCTTAATCAGGGACATTTTGAAGGATGTACTGCATAGACAGACTAGACCAAAGAAACGGCAATTTAAAGATGGAGCAGTGCACAGAAAGAGATTTCCATCAGTAACAGACAATTTTAGTGCAAGTTTTCAAGTCATTGTTCATAATTGTCCTTTGGCAAGTCACTACCTGTGGCTTTTTCGCTGATTTAAACTGATAAGCACACTTCAAGTTTTTGAGATATACTCAACAATTTTCCTGCCATTAGCTGCTGTATTGGCCAGATTACATCACTCATCCATTGAGACATCTAAGACCAAAACAGTGTTGTGTTATATGTAGTATTTTATTTTTGTTATGAACTTGTGTGGGGTCAAATGTAAGGTCACAATGGAGTACAAAATGTAATTAAACAACAACTGCCATAATTTATCTGTCAGCAAGTGCAGTGATTGGAAATTATGCTATCAATTTCTCATCTACTTAAATCCTACCCCTCCCATTCTGCTTATCATTACCATCCTGAGCCTGAAAAAGGTTATGCGAATAACAGAAATCTATTGTACTGCTAGCAGCAACAGCCTCTTGCTCAAACAGCCAAGATTGTGGAGAAAAAAGTAAAGCTTTCAAATCTCCTTGTGAATGACGGAGGTGTCAGTATGGTTGTACATGATAAAATTGCAGGGATTTTTCTGGTTTGCTTAAAAAAAAGCAAGCAAGGCCTAAGGACAAGACTGTCCAACTGGCAGGCCATAAGCCACAGACAGTTCATGAGGGGTAAGTACATGGCTCTTGGGCTCCCACTTGGCAACCATTGCCTTTATCATTCTGGTTGTATCAACAACCAGAGGCTCAGGGTTCCCACTTCCTCCTCCAGCTTCTGCTTCTTGACCCAGCCCCAGGAAACAGGGCAGGACACGACAGCACAGCACAAGACAGCCTACAGCATCAGGGGAGCTGGGAACCCTGAGTACCTATATGGCATGCTACATTGTGGGAATCTATGTCTGGGCAGCCAAAGGTGAAGCGGAGTGTCATGCACAGTGCAATGTGGGGGGCTACCACCTACGTGTGTGTGTGTGTGTGTGTGTGTGTGTGTGTGTGTGTGTGTGTGTGTGTGTGTGTGTGTGTGTGTGTGTGTGTGTGTGTGTGTGTGGAGAGTCCCCATGCACATACAGCTCAACAGGGGGAGTGAAGGTAGCTCCTGCATGTGCAAGGCACATATCCTGAGAAGCCTGTGACTCTCCTGGTATTCAGCCCTCACTGGTGCATCCCATGGGGCAGTCAGTTCCTAGTAGCAGAAAAGATTGACAACCCTGAACTAGAAAACTCAGTACAAACACGCAAATGATATTCAAGTCCATGGAACTTGTGTTTCAAGTACACAAAGTTTCACAAAACCTTCACTTCCCTGAAAAATCAGATCCTATATCTTTCTAAAGCACCAAAAATTTAAGGCTACCTTTCAACTACAACTGTGACCCAACTCCCCATCTGTAAATGGGGATGATAAGATTACTTCACTTGGTAAGGATGTTATAAAGATAAATGATGAATCTTTGTGAAGTGTTCACATTCTACAAGAATGAGTGCCATTGTTTCTCTGCTTTGGAAAAGAGGTTGACTACTGCACAGTACAGAAGGGAACTTGGGCCACACATTAAGCAAAGAAGAAGAAATATACTAAAGAGTTGTTTATTCAATGAATAGTCCAACATCTAAACTGAAAGAGATAGGGGTTTCACTGGAAAAGAAAAATGGTATTCCATTATTATTAAGGCCTTATCACATCATGCACAAAAACAATGGGGCCAAATTAATGCACAACCAGCCTTAATTCTTATGTACTCTGCCTGTTGATTGCCTGACTTTTACAACTGTAATAATTAACATAGTTCAAGAGTATACAGTAGTACATAATACAACTCAAGCTTAAAAAAATAATAGATTTACATTTGTGGGACTTCTTTAATTCAATGTTATTAACTGTGGACTTCCTTGAACTTTCATGTACAGAAAAGTTAGAAAAATGGATGTTACCATAGAGATATACATGCTCCCTTTCAATCAGTTAGAGCCAGTTAATTATTTCGTTCAACCAGAATCGTATTTACTTTTCATATGAAACATTCAAACTTTAAAGGTTAGAGTTATCTTCCAGTGATGGAAGAATAATAGATGGACTGAACAAACAAAGGTCAAAGTTGTAATCACAGATTATTTCAGCCACAAATTACCTCTAGTAAGCATCACAGCAGCAGAAATTGTATTTTAGCACATTCTAGATAGTTCTACACCCCATACAAACTCAGGGAGTTAATTTTTAATTTTAATGACTTGTATTTATTTGATTGACCTGCCTGCCTCCCCTCCCCACAAAAAGACAAGAGCAATGCTTTGCATATCTGTTTGTAAGTGACATATGTAGGCTTATTTTAGAGAGACATTCTAAAATGGAAGCTACAAAAAGCAATCATTTCAAAATGGGTACGGCCTAAAATAAGGCTAACTGGACAGAATTTGGTGTTTATTACCACCCAGGGTTTGGTAATATAGAGATTTTCCATTAGATGAAAACAATCTTGAAATGGTTAAATGTCTTCAGATGAGAGGAAAGAAACACCAGTCTATGATTTTCCTTTAGTTGTCACAAGTGATATGAGTTAATTTATCTAGTCTGAAATAATGTCAGGCTGGAGGTACTTTTCTTTTACAGCAAATTCATTAGGGAGTATCTGTCACATGTGACATTCCTGGTAAAACTGCCTTTTCCAAATAGTTAGATTTATTCCCTGAATATGAAAAACTTTAAAAACAAATTATAACATCTTTAAAAAAATTATAAATGCCATTTTGAGAAATATTTAAAATAAACCACAAAGCTCACAAGATTAATAAATGGTTAACTAATGACAATAAGACATTTTTAAAGGAAGCAAATCCAAAATAAATGACAGGAAGGGACACAAAATATTTTCTCAAGCCAGACACAGTGAAGCCAGGCATAAGCACTGGCAGGTGGGAAATAAATGATATGTCTCAAAATGAGCTAGTGGAAACACCCCAAAATTATTTTAATAGAATATAACAACAACAGATGTGGAACAGATTTAGTTAGTACATAATTGATATTTTTGGCATGCATACCCTAAATATTTCCCCCTCCACTATGGGCATCTAAGGGGATTTAGGTGTTTAAGTATGATTGTTTACCAGCTCATTCACAGCTGCCACACAATCATCTTATCCTTGAGATTGGGTTAAAAAAGCAGCAAGAAGTTGGAAGCCCCACCCGCCTTCGTATTAGCAATTTTTTTTCAGGAAGTTGAATAGACTTAGGCAGGGACCCATGTCCACTTAAATGCCTAATTGATGGAATAGAATCTGGTCCTAAATTTCTGTTATTAATGTAGCCATAATTATATATCAAGAAAAGGATAATACAGGCCCATGGGCAGATCTAGGATTTTGGAAAGGCAGTACAGATGGTGCTGTGCACCATCACATATAATATAACACACATTTTTCACCAGTTAAAGAGACGCTAGAAGATTTACAAATATGTTAGAGGCCAAGCACTATATTATTCAGATAAAAGTCAAAACAAAACATTATTGAAATGTGCACTGACTTGCTAGATTATATATTCAGTTTAGAAAGCACAGCAAACCAGACAAAAATAGTCAAAATATATTTTTATTACTCCGGTAGTCATTAAATGACATCTCTTATTCAGATCCATAAAACAAAAACTAGCTTTCTTGATCATCTTAACAGTGTATCAAACATTTTGCTGTTAGTCATTACCACACCTGAATTTACATTTTTAGCTAGAACTAAAAACAGTCTGAAAGGCTGTGAAATAGAAGAGAGCTATTACCAGGAATGACTACCAGACAGCAAAATTTCAGAAAAAAGGTAGTTTATTTAATGGAATATCAACACTATTAAAAGGAGAGAGGGTTGTTAACACCTGTGGACTGAAAATACATTAGTAGGAATCTAGTAGATTATAGTGAGCCATAAAGTCAAATGGTTCCCTCAGCATTGCCTGAATTGAAATGCTGTTGCCATTCCCAGACAGTGGCAATTTCAAACTTTGGGTGGACCAGGAATCAAATCAGTTGCCCACCACATACTTATGAAGATATTTAGTGTCCTGTAGTTATTTAATGCATTTTTATTCTTTTGGGTTTTTGTTTTTGTTTTTTTTAAGACAGGGAAAATTTGATTGGGAATTCAAGGAATGGGTAAATGGGAAAACACCTCTAAGTTAGGACTAAATTGTGGAGCCTTTACTCATAATAAACTCAATAAACAAAGCATCTTACGTCATAGTTAGGATGCTATATGGGAAAAAGAGAAAGAAGACAGTCTAAATAATTAAGGCCGTGTACAGAAATTTAGTTTCTTTTAGGAAGTCACTGTTCTCCCAGAAGAAACCACAAATGAACAGATGTTCAGTCTTTTTCTTCCAAAGTAAAAATGGCCACTCCAGGAGAAGAGTAACCCAAGAACAACCAGGGCTGAATCACTCCCAGGACAGTTTATCCTGGGAGAGCAACTGTTTGTACATGCTGTCATTCTCCTTGTAGTAGAAATGTGTGATAAGTATTAACCTATTTAGCAGATAGGAATAGGGTGGAAAAGAATAGGTATGAAGGGCAAGATAACAGAATTAGCCAATGCATTTATTAAGAAGCATTACATGACAACAAAGATGGCAACATGCTTCCACATACTTTAAAGATAAAAAAGGTACACATTATTTCACATCCCCATTTCAAAATGTTCATTACTACAGTTTAAATGTGGGGGGTCATCATTTTCACCAATTGGAAGCACAACAGTTCAGGAACTGATAGTGACCATTACCGAAATACATGCATGCCTGTGGTATAATGTGTAACCACAGCATATATTACCTTAGGTGAGGTTTTCAAGAGACCCTGAGAGATTCTGCAGCCTTACTTCTTTTGACTTTCATTGTTCATACTAATTCCTGAACAGGCTGTCTTTGGGCACACATTCATTTTAGGCAGCTCCTAGAGCTCTTAACTGCTGGATTGTCCGCACATAAACACCTGAAGGTAGTTTTAAGCACATTTTAGGCCACTTTAGTTATACCACTCCAAGGCTGGTTTATCTCTGATTCGTGTTACCCAGCTCATGTTCCATTAATGCATAGCCACTTTGCATAGGAGAGCAGCACAAGTTACAGTCTTCCAGCATCTGAGGATGCAGATTCCCTCCCACCCTCCTGTTCTGTGTGGACAAACTTTCTATCCCGTGAACACTATTGCCCAGAAAACAATTCTGGCACCAAGTAAACTCTCACTCTCATCCCCAGGCATGTGACCTTCTTACCCCAAGGGGTGCAATCCCATGTAGACAGCCTGCACAGCACATTCCAGCTAGCCAGGCTGCAGGGCACAGATGCATCCAGGCATGCAGTCTACTTGGGGTGGAGAGGAACAATGTAAGGGGCTAGATTGGGTCCCCATGAGCTGGAGCTTCCTACCCCAGGCAGGGGCAGTAGCTCCCCCAAAAGCATCTTCTCTCACCACTCCCACCTCCCAGCCCCACTGGAAAGCATAACCAGGACCCCCTACACTCCAAGCCCTAATGTCAATTTATTAAAACATGAGACCTTCTTTAATTTACTTTCTCTTTGTTTACTTTAAAATTATTATTATTGTTTTTGCTTGTTTTTATTTTATCTTTCACTGGCTGGCTGACTTCATTTCTTCACAATTCACCCTTCCCCCACCTCCTTTTCCTTTCTACTTCCCATTTCATTACCCACATGCATTCCATTAGCAATCTGTCTCCCAGCTTCATCTTCCTGCCCAACAACTCATCTTTTGCTACACCCCTACCTAGAGAAGGGATAGAAACGTGTCCTGGCTCACCAGCCCTATAGTGGTAACTCACAGCTGTAGCTCTTAGTCAGGGCCCTGCTTGCTAGCCCTCTAGTGACAAGTCATAGCTGCGCAGGTGGGGGACAGTCACAGAAAGTTTTTTGCCTAAAGGTGCTGATTGGTCCAAATTCAAATTAGAACTAACACAGATCAACATCTGTGCAGCTGAAAATGCAACATATAAAAAGGCCGTTTGAGGTGTAAGCATGAACCTATGAGCATTACCCGTTGGTATGATATCAACTCTTCAGCATTACTTTATTTTCGTATTTTCAAGGGAGAACGGTGACAAGGATGTAAAGTACTTAATTTCACAAGCCCCTTCCATTCAGAGGTGTTCAACAAAATCATAGTCTTGCACTGTTCATGTGTACTAATAAATCTGCTGGACAATAAATTAATGCCATGCTAAGCTTTTTAGTCAGTCATTTACCAGTCAGGAAAGTCAAAGCTCTTAAATGCTATGGGCAAAGTGATTTATGTTCAGAGAAATCATTTTCACTATATAGTAGCCCTTTCTTCTTGAACTGACTTTCACACTGGCCATCACTTTCCATGAGAGAAGTTTATATCAGCACTTAGCAGTAACATCTTTGGATGAACAATCCTAATGTTTACTTTTAAGAAAGTCGATCATTTCATACTGAGCCTTAAAAAAAACCCATGTTATCCGTACAGTCAGCAACAAAGATATCATCAAGAAACACTGAAAGGAAGGGAGCTTAAAATACTTAATTATATATGAATGAGAAATCACTGGGGGAGAACAACAATTCACTAATATCTCTACTTTGCCGTCCACTGTACAAGATGTTGCAGTTGATAATACCATTTCTGTCCCTAGGGTCTAGCTATTCCCATCTCCCCACAACCCCTGATTATTTTAATTTTCATATATCACAGTATAGAGATGAATGAGAAAGAAGTGGTTCTTTTCTACAAGCCTTTTCAGCAATGAAAACATTGAGTCTCCTTAGTCAGGGAGACACCCTCATCAATCTGTGGATGGGAAGACAGATTGTTTCTTAAAACTACTCACAAAGGTTTACGCTTATACCAAGGGACTAGTATAGATTCTGTAAGTGAATGTGAGCAGATTATAGAACAATGCTATTCCTTCATACATATATGCAGAGAGCACAGGAGAAATAGTTACACTGCACTACAATTGCAGAATCGGTTCCTATATCTAGCCAAAACACACAATGACAGATAAAAGAATACTGGAAGAAAAGGTACCAAATTTACTTCGCCTTTAAGATTTAATGGTATGATGCCTGCTGGGTAAGCTTCATTAAAGCCAGCCATATTAAATAAAGCCTGCTTTAAAGGGCTGATGGCAGCATGTGGTACCATTTTTTAAAAACAATTTCTTTAAAATTCTTTCTCCATTAATTCAGCTGTTTTTTTTCTGTTAATAGGCTGGAATACTTCCTAATTGAGGAGGACACAAGTAACGGTCCGAAGTTTCTACTTCTGTTACTAATATCCAACTACATTGTTTTCATTACATATTTGGGAGAGTGGATAGGGGAGTAATATCCTCAACTTTAAATTACCAACCTTTTCTATTTTATATTGTTTCAAATGTGGAATATTTACCAGGGTTGTCTCCTTGGAAACACAAAGGAAATAATTATTATGGGCACATGTGGATAGGGATAGAAATGGACTAGGAAACAGGAAGATGGATTGGTACCTTGGCCTAATTTGGTTCCCATGGCATTTAAACTGGCTGCTATGCTTTATTCAGAAATACAGCATGGTAGGCCCTATAAGAATTGCTGGAAAGTGTAAAGAAGAAAAATGCCAGGCAAATAAGGGAAAATAACCCTAAACTGTTTAAAGGTTTAGATATGCATCACTAGTTTTCATTATTGTAGCTGTAACAAAGCTGCAGACTCTTTAAAACCAGTTAGAACATGATGTTACAGGTTGCCAAATATGACCATAATGGCCATCAGAAGCTTTGATCCCTTTTGTGCTACAAAATGCATGGCAGCCAACCACAAACAGTAATTTCTCCTGAAGCCGCAATAACCTGTTTTGAGACTAGATAACTGTGGTGACACTTGAATTTCATTCCTCTGGTCTACTTCACAGCTGATTTCAGGGTGTAGCTGGTCTCCTAACATTGATATTATACAATTTCCATTTTCTAATATAATGCTCCATTGATTACCGTATAGCCTTATTGGAGAAGACATCAGGAAGACAGATGCCATTTAACTGTACCATCAGCTTACAGTGGGCAACCATTTTTTTTTATTGCTTTGAAAATGAAGAACATTGACCAACCTGCCAGAGGTGCCAAGATCCCCTAGGAAGCTCTGCACAGTGTAGGATGAAATATAAAGCTGTTATAACATGCTGTCCACTGCCTGCTGCAGAAGACAGAGGTGAGTGACTGGTTCATTTCTATGGTCCAACTATGTACCTGCTAAAAGAGTTTATTAGGGTAGCTGCACCTAAATTATAGATCTGACAACTCTAAATGCTCTAAATCACTTTTTAAGGGAAGGGGTGTCAGATTCATTTGGGCCTGCAGGGCAGATGAGTGGTGCAAGGCTAGTCCATGATACAAACTGGGCCCATGGATTCGCCTGCTACTTGCCCAGTGTAGCTGGTGTGGGGGGAGGGAGTGGAGGCTACATGCAGCGCAGTTCCCAAACTGAACAGACCAGGCACTATGTGCAGTGTGGGTCCCAGAATGTGCACTGCACACAGTTCCCACTCCAGGATCCATGCTACGCATGGTGTTCACACCCTAGCCAATCTGAGATCTGCTTCACACACAGAGCCCCTCCCAACCCCCGTCCCCCCCCCCAGCAGATCCAGGACATGCATCTCACATGGCAAAGTCCCAGACAGGGGGAGTACTATGTGTGTCACAGATCCCGGACTGTGCTTCCCAGGCCTTGTATAAGGGGCTGGTCTGGCAGCAAGTGGATCAACTTAGACCCGGGATGGCACTGGGGAACAGATAACATCTTTGCTTTAAATGCAGGACTTAAATGTCTACTCAAAGACTCCAGCTAAGCAACTGCCAAACACGATAACTGGACTTAAACCTTAATCCTTGTGGTTTAGAATAGACTTCAGGGTGTGTTGACTTCTAATTTTACTCTCCATCACTACACATTTTCTGTTTTTAATTAATACCTGTTTATACGCCATATTCTTTTCTTTCTACTGTACTGTGTCCAAAACATTCCTATTATTAGATCTGGTCCTATATTCAATGTAACAGCAGAATCTTCTTGTTTCATACAACACATAATATACAAATTCACATTATTCCCCCCCCCCCAAACTACTATTTCCCAACCTTATCAAAAGATAATGAATATTACTATTTAATTGTTGCAGTTGCTGGAATGCCCAACTCTACAGTAATTACAATAACCCTTTTTGTTTACAAGGCAATACAATTCTGATACAACTACAAGTGGAAGACATGTTCAAATGTGTCCTGCTCAGTCTCTGGTTGTTTCTGATTCTTCTCAGCTCAGTGAGTTCTTTTTAATTATATCTAGCATGGCCACAACTGAGAACACTAACAAAATAAATCAGTAATGCTTGATTTTTTTTTAAGTGTCATATTGATCATATCTGAATTGTACTTTCAAACCTCTGTTAATTCTTTCAACTTGCTGTTATTTTCTTCATAGCATCATCCAGATGCACCACTGCAATCAATGCCATTGTATGTGCATACATTCAAAGATCCGGCCATATATATAATGAGAGACAGTTCCTGTCATGAAATAGTTGCCTTCTAAGTAGAGGAGACAAAGAAAGGGAGGGTGAAAGGAAATAGTACTATGCACATGTTTTTCAAATAGAAATCAAAACACAGGGAAATAAAGTGTCTTGCCCAAGGTCACAAATTATTTTTGTGGAAGAGCCAGGAAACGAACATTTCATAATCTGAATCGCTGTCCAATATTTTTAATCACACAGCCAATATTTCCATTTGTACCAAAGCATATTCCAAACAAGATGCAAGAAGAACAAAGAATGATGGGAAAAAGTTCCAACTTCTTTCTCCTAATTAACTAATGAACACAACTAAGTAATGATTCAATAGAATAAAAAGTAGAAAAAAATACTCAAAAATAAAGGCAGTAATGAAATCCTTCAATTATACAAAAAGAGTCTTTACCATATCCAAATCTTAAATGGAACAACTTGTTCCCCCAAACACATAGGGGGAAAAATGAACAAATTTATATCTGGCACTTTAGAAAGTACAGCTTAATGTCTTTCACTCCCCACCCCGCTTTTTCATGTAAGGCTTGGGAGCCAGCTGTCAATCTCAGGCTGCAAACAAAATGAAATATGGAATAAAAATAGGGGAAAAATCCAATTTCTGTTAATACAGGTGGCAAAGAAAAGTCACTTTGTCACAGTTAAAGAGCTGCCATTCATAACTTCCTGCTGCAAATGAAAATGATAGAGCCCTGGTTTACACAGACAATGGAGTTTTAAAAAGCATCAGAAGTATCAGTCTCCCAGAAGAAAACCCCTATTGTATAAAAGGCCAAATATTTTGAATTTGTAGTCAAGGTTATTTTACATGGCTTAAAAAACTCCATGCATAGTTTGGCATTAAATACCTTCTTTTACACAAGGTAAGTAAAATATATTAGACTCTAATTAGATAAATATATACTATCTTGCACAGTTAGCACTGAATTACTTGAGATAAATGAACTTACAGGTTGAAACAGGGGAGAAAGAGCAGTGGAACTCTACCAGATCCTACCCATAAACCAAACTCTGCCAAAACGAGATGCTGAGCACAAAACACAGGATAGGTACAGATATTCAAACTGCTGGAGGTGGAAGTGATCTAAGTTACGTGGTTTTATGTAAGCTGCGTAGTTTAGATCAGTAGCAAACAGAACTCGTGTTTGCCCTTTGATGGGGAGAGAGGTCAACACTTAGACCAGGTTCTGTCATTGTTAAACTACTCTGTGCACCAAACTTCAGTTCTGTTATGGGCATAGACTGGTTTCCGATCACTTATACCAGTAAAAAGGTCATGCCTGTACCTGGCAAATATCTGCATTCAAAATAGAGTTGAACAGCTCAGCCATTCCTTGCTTTTAAATCTCTAATGGTAATATTTGAAAGCCTTCATAAGATTTGCTCCTCCTTTCTGTCTTATTATATCCATAGGCTAGATGGCTGGATCTGTAAGGGCAGGATTCAGACAAGGGGAGAGAAAGGAAAAGGGGAAAAAAGGGTAGTGGTGGGGAGGGTCTATCAAGGGAAGTGCTTTCCTAAGTACAATCTCTTGTGCCAAAAATTAGATATCACTTAGAATTTGTCTCCTACAAATTCTTACACACCCACACCTTCCACCACACTTAAATAATTAACAGCCTTGCCACTTAAGCCACCATGTGAGCCAACACTTATTAAGATAAACAAGGGTATTCACATAAACAAGAGCTACCATTTCAGACTCTGTGCACTCAGTAAGACTCTTTCATGTTTATACTTAAATCACATTTTGAAGGTTTTCTTCAAAATATATTGAACTATAGACTTAATACATAGTTTCATAGTTTCTAGGGTCAGAAGGGAACTGAGTAGGTCATCTAGTCCGACCCCCTGCCATGGCAGGAAAGAGTACTGGGGTCAAACGACCCCAGCAAGGTGTACATCTAACCTCCTCTTAAAAACCCCCAGGGTAGGAGCCTGCACCACTTTGCTTGGAAGTTGGTTCCAGATCCTAGCCACCCTGACTGTGAAGTAGCGCCTCCTGATATCCAGCCTAAACCTACCCTCTGCCAGCTTGTGACCATTATTCCTAGTCACTCCTGGCAGTGCTCGGGGGAACAGGGTAGCCTGCTGATCCCCCCTGACTAGTTTATAACAGGCCAC
>NW_017729032.1:195850243-195855750 GCF_001723915.1 Gavialis gangeticus
CTGCGGCCTGACCAGTGCCGCATAGAGGGGGAGGATCACCTCTTTGGACCTGCTCGAGATGCATCTGTGGATGCATGACAAGGTACAGTTGGCCTTCCTGACTGCATCCCCACACTGCCGACCCATGTTCATCTTGGAGTCAATGATGACTCCAAGATCCTTTTCCGCCTCCGTGCTGACAAGAGGGAAGTTCCCTAACCTGTAGGTATGGTGCCGGTTGTTCCTAAATAAATAAATAAATAAATAAATAAATAAATTGAAGTTTAGACTGTGGAGCACCAAATAGCAGACTCTCCCATTCACCTTCATAACTAGCATTTCTGCTGGAAAATTCACTGAATCAATGCTTTTGGCTCAGGCATAGTACCAGAAGATCCCATCTCTGCCCAACAGATGGATAACCTTTTATTAGGGCGTGTGTAGATGAAACGGGGGCCTGAAATTGAAGTGGTGGATTTTAAAAAATACCACTTCAATTTAGGGCTGATTAAAGCCCCGTGTTGTGTACACACCCCACTGATTTACCTGCCTCTCTGGCAGCGAGGGGAGGGCAAGCTGCTGGACAGCAGAGCAGCTCCTGGGCTGGAGGAGGGCAGGAGGGAGGGAGGGGCTGGTACTTCCCTCCATGGCAGCAGCACCCCGCACTCCAGGTGGCACTCACCTGCAGGCAGCTAGCTTGGGTGGTCCCGGGGGGGGCACTGAAGCTGTGGAGGGAAGAAGTGGGCGGCTGCGTAGCTCAGCCAGGCAGTCAGGTTCCAGGGGAAAGAAAAAGATCAGGTTAGCTTCTTTTCTTGGGCAGAGCCTGCTTTCCCAGACTGCTGCCAGTCTGCCTGTAGCGCTTTCTGCAGAGCCATGGAGCTGCATGGAGCCCAGTGCTTCGCTCCACAGCTGTAGGGGCAGCAAACTAAAACTCTTCAAAGGAGTCTTAGTTTGCTACACCCCAAGTCATTTAAGGTGCTTTATGCCGCTGAATTTCCTACAGTGGCTGGAATTAATGTACAATACACTGCTGAGGCGTGCAAACACTGATACTATTAATGTGGTGCAAAAGCATTCAGTCCACTTTAAAGTGTCATGCCTCTCTTGTCATCCACAAATGGCCTTTAGACTGCCAGGCAGGGTTAATGCATTATCCTTCTATTCTAGAAGGAACAGCAGAGGTAATTACAATCCCACACAATTTTATTTCCCAAACTTTTCGAACTACCTTCCTGCCTCTGTTAAAGGAGTTGGGTAATTTCTTTTGGTCTCTGTCCAGCCCAGATTAGTATGATTCAATGATTATCTTTTCAACAAATGAACAATAAAGTCTTTTACCCTAATGCCATTAGAGCAGAGCTTCAAAATCAGGCCTTCTGTTTGGGAACTCTGATGTAATTGGAAGCTCTTCAGCAGTCGTTGAAGCAAGTTACATATGCAGCTATGCATGTAATTTATCTGGGGCATGAAGTGCAAAGAACGAAAATGAAAATCCAGAATACTATCCTTTCAGTTACTTGTAAATATCAGAGATCATTAATTTCCTTGGCAGCTAAATTAGATATGTACAGCTTGTTAAATACACCATAACTCAGAGATCAGGTGATCCAAAGAAATCACAAATGCATATTTACATTAAAGTATCCATATTTAAAATATTTCAGATCTTAAATTTCAAGCATTTAATACATATCAGCTTCTCCCCTAATCACACATTAAATGTTATTGCCAACATCTTAAATTTATATGACTTCATTCATGACAATCTCAAAACCCTCTGATGTAGATGCGTCTCCTCCACCACTGGAACGTAATGCAGTTGCCAGAAACACTAACAATTAATAGAAGGGGAGCTGAAGAATAATTCAGTACCCTTTGGAAAATATATAAATAATTTGGATAGGTAGAATGCAGTTACTCACTGTGGATTTTACTCAGATTAACTCAATTAGTACCCATATTCCTGCCACAGAACCTTAAATGGAAAGAAGTCATCTGAGTTGCATCATTTTAATGATGACTGAATAAAATTTAATGTTGGTTTTTTAGGGTGTAAATACTTCTTGAATGTGCAAAGTGCTGACTTAACACAGCATTAGCAAATATTTATATATTTATATATAAAATGGGCTGACTTTACTCATGACTTCATTTTAAAACAAATCCATTAAGTCCATTAAATCAGCTAAGGGTTACATCAAGGATGTGAGAGCACAAACAGTATGAACGTTACAAATGTTAGAATTTGGTTGCAAAACCTTTTAGGGTAATACAGTGCTTCATGCAAACAACTCAGCAGACATATTAAAACAAATCTCTTTTATTCCTCGTTACATTTTTATCAGGCAAGCAAAGTGATTTCTGAGGAACTTTGAAGGTACACTATCAATTTCGGTCACTGCTCAAATTGTGTTTACAGTCAAATTACTTACCTACCTCCCCATTTGTATCAAAAACTAGGAAAAAGCACTGAAAGGGAAAGTGCCTTTTTCTCTTTCCCTGTATAAATTACTGTGTTATTTTTGAGGGGTTGAGGGGAGATTATTTCAACTACTTTGAACACAGACATATTTAAAACTGCTAAGTTTAAAATTCTATTTGTAATAACATTTCTGTGATGGTATTAGTGACACCTTGTTTCCTCCAAACCAGTCTCTTAAATCAGAAAGACTATGGAGTTGGTTAGGTATACATAGCAGTTCACATAACACATGCCCTTTTTACTCTCAAAGTATAGCAAATATTAAAAAGAATGAAAATCAAATAGAAATAAAGCAGTCCACATCCCAAGAGAGACACAATTTTTTCCCTCAAGGGTGGAAAGTTAACATAGCTGGCATACACATATATGAAAATTCAACCTGTTGCACTAGATGTCCATTGCACCTTTGAGAAGAAGGTAACCCCCTGTAGGGTCTCTCTCAACCTCTGCCTTTTGTTGACAAAGAATGATCATTTTTATTAGGCAGGTACTCATAAGCAAACACCTGGGCTAGGGACAGAAGTTACATATAAACTGGTTTAAGTAATAAGAAACTGGTTTAAACATTTAACAGAACAAAATTTCAGTGCACGTAAACCAGTTTCAAAATGACCAAAACCAGTTTGAGATAAATCTTTTTGAATGTAGTATCAGACTAAACTGATTGAGGTCAAACCAGTTTATGGAACTTCTGTCCCAGACCCCTTCCTGGTTTAAGTTAAATCACAGTCTTCCAGTATCCCAGCATGCTCTGCAGTCCTGGGCTGAGCTGTGTTGTGTTGTCTGCTCCAGTGGACAAGGGCTGGCCCTGGCCCTCTGCTCTCTAGCCAGAGTAGGGGCAGGGCATGACCAGATGCCAGACCCCTAAGGTGAAGGGAGCAGGGAAGGGGTTTATTCTTCCTTCCTCCCTGTCTAACCAGCATGGACCCAAGCTGGGGTCTGCCAGGCAGGAGCAATGCAGCCCCTGTCAGGTATTTTGCCCCGCTTGCCACTCAAGCAGTGGGGGTGTGGCCAGCCTCAGCAGCAGCATGAAGTGAATGGAGATCGGTTTAATTTCCCCCTGCATCTCCTGTCCCAGGCCATGGACTCAAGCTGGCCACACCAAGCTGGGGTCTGCCAGGTCAGAGTGCAACAGCCCCTTTCAGGGCCTCCACCCCTTGCTTCTGCATGGGTGGGGACATGGCCAGACACTAGCCAGCATGGCCCTGAGGCAAAGCAGGCAGGAAGGGGGTTTATTCCCCCCTCCATCCCTTCTTTCCTTGGGGGATTGCAGCCAGGGTCAGCCAGCCCTGGCTGCCACTTCCACCACTCACACCTGGCCAGAAAAACCCTGGCTAGGGTTCAAACCCCTCCCCAGCACAGCCTGCCAGGGCCTGGCCACTCCCCCCTCCCCAACACAGATTTCCTGTAGCCAAGGGCTCAAGCTAGCACCACCCCACCCCCGGCTTCTAGCCTTAGCTACTGCAGGCATGTGCCTGTATTTCCAGAACCAAAAGTGAATGACTTGCAAATCAGGTCAATCTATGCAGTTCAATCTAAGCAAAGATCGAATCAATTCAAGCTTGGGCTTTTGAACGTCTGTACTTAGCCCTGGGTCGCCATTCTAGTCATTTCAATTAGGACTAGCCACTTCTGGTACTGTCCCTGCTTCTCCCTTTTCCTAATGACTGAAAGAAATGCCATCATGAACCCATCAGGAACACTTCACAGAACAAATTACTTTATGACCTCACTGTCCTTGTGGTCAAGGGGAACTTATGAAACACCTTCAAAAAAGGATTTGGGGGACAGAAAATTATAAACTGGTTAAACACTGAGAGCAAAGGACTGAACACAGACAATGACTTCATGGTTTTTAATCTACCTGATTCCTGCCCATCTCTTTACTCCATAGCTAAGGACCCGTACCCCTTTTTAATGGTGTTGATCTTCCACTAATCAAAATATTCCTTCTTCTACAATTAACTTGTCTTTTAGCTACTCCTGGGAATGGCTCTTTCTCCTGTTTCACAATACCACAGAGCAGTACCTGCTTTTACCGCAGACCTGAAGAAGCATGCACTGCATTCAAAGCTTGTTTTTTTGGACATGTGGTTAGTCCAAAAAAAGATATCACCCACAAAAATCCTTGCCTCTTACTTATTTCCTGGACCATCACAACTACAACACCTCTCTCCGTTAATTTTCATATGTTAGATAGTGTTCCACAGATTTTACTAGAATAAAAAATAAGTTAATTTATCTGACAGATTTCAAAATGATAATATTGTATGGATGTCAAGTAGCCCACAATACAGGAGATGTCTTAGGAGCTATCATGCAACATATGTTGAAAGTCATTACATGAAAGCATCTCCGTACTGAATTTTAAGATTTTTTATGTGGTTATTTTCCAGACTGCTGCAATTAGATGGCATACTTTTACAGAGATTCAGAATAACCCACCTTCCAGCCCAATCACTGGAAAAGCTCCTATTTATTCTTAATGGAAGGGGACTTTGGTTTATTTCTGACAAAAATGAAAGCTTCGTTGTAGGCATATTCATTAGGGCAGTGTGAAGCTAGAGGTGGTGATTCGATTCGAAGGAGATTCAGCCTGATTTGGTGGCTGAATTTTTTAATTGAATCAGGGGACCAATTTAAAGGTCCAAATTGATTGAAAGCTCTATGAATCTTTGCAAAAGATTCACAGAGCTTTGATGATTCTGGCAGTCCCCGGTGGCTTGAGCAGGGACCTGCAGCTGACTCAGAACTGGTAAGAATTAGGGACTGGGGGAGGGGAGAAGGGACCATGGGGGGAACCCTGCCAGTCCCCCCACAGCCCTATCCCCCCCTGCTCCCCCAGCCCCTCCTGTGGCTATCCCACCCATCCTAGCTCAGTACTTTAAAAACAAATTCCCAGTGCTCACTGGGTGCTTCTGGGTGGGGGGCAATCCCCACTGCCCCACACTACATGGGGTGCTCTTCATGAGCCCCCGTAACCCCTCCCTCGCTCCCTCAGCCCCCCCATGGTTCCCCCGCCCAGGCCAGCTCTGGTCTACTTGCT
>NW_017729032.1:195855993-195876228 GCF_001723915.1 Gavialis gangeticus
ATAGTGGGGATTGCCTGCTGCCCAGCAGCACCTGGTGAGCACTGGGGATTTTTTTCCCCCAAGTGCCAGGAGCTGGGGCAGGCAGGGAAGATATTGCTAGGCTGTGAGTGGGGCAGGGGATGGGCCCTTCTGGGCTGATTTGGAGATTCAGGAGCCAAGTCTCTGAATCAGATTCAGCTGAATCAAATCGGGACAGTGATTCCAACTGGCCGAATCTGAAGCCAAAGCAAATACTAGCCTCTTCACATAGGCCCAATATTCATTTATATTCTCCAAATGACATCTTTTTAATTGGTAAATTAAAGTAAAATATATTTTGATGTATTTTATGGTGTTTTCTTAAGCCTACATCATTTATATACTTAAATTAATTTTAATTACACACACAATACTCTGTTAACTATATGTCAGATCAGTTTCCTTTCTGATTCCATTATGACATGAAAAGCTATTCTCAGGTGGTATCAGGGATAAGGAGCAAGTCAGTAGCAATAGAAGCCATGGCCTAGGCCAAAGCCACCTTCCCCTTATTACTAGACAAGACAGAGTTTAAAGCAATTGTAAGGTGGGTCTTATTCACATGAGAGCCAATTGGCTCTCAGGATCTCACCAAATGCAAGCCTGTTAAATCCAAGCAACACCATCAAAAACAGGTAATTTGACTGCTACTGTACTTTATGTTCTTTTTAAAACAGTTATGCAAACCTAGGCTTCCTAAAACCAAAATAAACATCTATCCACAGGCAATTCACTTATTTAGAGATTTACAAATTAATTGTATAATCTGTGCTGAAAGGGCAAAGAAAGATAATAGCTTTTTTTGTTTAAATTGAAAACTACATATTTGTGTGGAGATGAATTTTCTAGCCTTCCCTTAGAAAAAGAGTTCATTCTACCTAAAGCCCAAACTCCTCCTCCTTAGGCTTGTCTTAATGAAACTGACCTCATCAAAAAAGGTAAGATAAAGCTAAAGTTTCTCCCAACTCAAGGTTCTCCCTTGTCTTCCTCTCTCAGATCCTTGATTCTCTCTCAAGATCTACTGCTATTTCTGTTTTACCTAGGAAAAAGAGTAATGAAATACTCTCAGTGAGGCCTCACTATCCATTTTAGTTTTCCTGAAGGGATCCAAGCCTAATAACAGGATTAGGTGTTTCAGGTAAGTCCTGCCAGCCAGTTCACTGTTACAGGTTTCGGGGCACTGGAAGATGACTGCACAGTGTACTTGGTAGCATCTCTGCCAGACACTGTACACATGGCTGCTGTCTCTTTTCTCTTAGGATCTGACCCTGGCTGCTGGTAGAAGTAATTGGAAAGAAAGCACAGGTCAACCACTGAAGTCCCATGTTGAAACATGCTCGGTCCAGATGGAATTTTCAGAGAAGTTGGCTCCCAAGCTTTAACAAGTCATTACTGGGCATATGCAAATGAAATTTAAATGTAACAATTGTTTTTTTCTAACAGATAAAATATGGCATTTTCCTTGTACAGAGGCTGCCTCCTGCCAAATATCATGTGCTTGTTCCAAGCGTTAGAAAATTAGAGTTCCTCAGTGCATTGTAGGTAAGCCTTTTCTGGAGTATGTGGTCATCAGTGTTTCTCCCTAATTTTATTCTGGGAAACGTTATGATCATTTTACCCAAAACTTTCCAAACAATAAAGATTCAACCTGAGGCAGTCACCCAGAAAGTAAAATGTTATCCCCCCAAAATAATTTAAAATATCATCTTAAAAATGGGAAGTGTCATACAACCTTAATCAAGGTTTGAATTATACTCCCACTCTTGGGGCAGGTCTATGGTGGTGGCAGACAGAAGGAGCTGATGCTACCACCACTGCTGCTTGAGCTGCTTAGAAAGGCTGTGGGCTCTTATCTCTTATTGGGGAGCACAATCCCCTGAGCCCCTCCATATTTCAAACCCTGACCTTAACTACAGATGGTCTTCCCAGCTCAGCCTATAATTATCAACAGAAGATGATAAATTAGGATTTGACAGTAATCTGTATAATCTTCTCTAACCAGCACTACAAGGAGCTGTATTAGGATTAAAATCTGCAGTAGCAGAAACCACATGCCGTGTCTGGGGGTGGAGGGGGGGGAGAGGGGGAAAGCTGTTTTCCATCTGTCAGAAACTTTCCCAGCAATCTTTCTTTTTTGAGAAAGTGCCAGCACTCAATTTCCCCAAGCTGTGATGCTATTCATATAATTAATTCATTTAATAAATATAGAATTTAAAGCCAGAAGGGACCATTAGATCATCTAGTATGACCTCCTTACAAGCCGTTAAATATCAGCCAGTTACCTTTATACTGAGCCAAATAACTACTGTCCAGAGAAGCATCCAGTCTTCATCCAAGGAAATTTTGAGGTGAAAAATCTATAGTTTTGCTTGGTAATTGGTTTTAAAAATGTTTCAGCTAGTAAACCAATATCTCTGTCAAAAAACTTGTGATATTTCCAATTCAAACTTACCTGGTTTCAGCTTCTAGCCATAGGGGATCTTATGCCATTCTTTTTTAGATTGAGGGCTCTTTTCATACCCAGTATTTTCTCTTTAAATTTCTCACTGTATTCAAGCTGCCTCTTACTCTTTCTAGAGAAACTAAACAAATAGAGTTCTTTTCTAATAGATTAAGATGATAAAGCATTATCTTCAAACTTCCTTTTTTCTAGTTCTTTCAAAAATCTCCTGTTTTTAAGAGTGACACCAAAATAGTATCGTAATACTTCTGTTGTGAACACCATCCATAAACATAAAAAGAATTTTCTCTGCTCCTAGTCTCTATTCCCATTTAAACAGGTGAGGTACATGGCATTGTACTTACAGCTCATGCCAAATTGCTTGCAACCTCTATGTTAGTACTGCATAGGAACTTTGTGATAAAAAGGAACTTTTTTTTGTGGTTTGTTTGGTAGGTAGGTTTTTGTTGTTGTTGGGTTTTTTAATATCGTTAGAAAGCAAAACTTGTGGTGGAATTTACCTCTTCTGTAAGGAAAGGATTCTCCAGCACAGAAACTTTGCTGGGTATAGACAGGAGACTTGAACCTTATTCAGTCTGAGTCTCCTATATTCCCAAATCTCAGGGCTCTAGAGCCAGTCTCTCCCTCTCATTTTCTGGCCAAATTATTATTTAATTTATTTATCAGAAATGAAAGAGATACTCCTCCCAGAACAGCCATGTGCTTGCTGATCAGAGCCCTTCCTGAGACAGGAGAGACTGAGATTCAAGTCCCATAAGACAGATAAAAATTCAAAGGCGAATGTTCATCTCAGCTCTTGGCTATTCTGTTATCTGTCAAGGATGCTCTTCACATATTTTCATGAATAAACCCTAAAGTGTCTCAATTTCATCCCAATGCACAATGGACAACACTGCTGAAGTAGCAAAGATTTTCACAGACTTGGAAAACTATTTCCCACCTAGCTGTACCCCAATAACATTTCCAATATTGCTGCTTTCAGGACTTACACCACAGAAATAAGTGATTCGTTATTTTATTCCCTTTCATATTTAATCTACACTACACTACACACCACCTATCGAAAAAGAAATGCTTATTTTACAAAGGTGTCATTCTTGCACACGACTGTACAATTCAACCATATCAAGCAATTTTCAGAACTGCTGCTACTACAACATGAGGTAGGACAGTGTTCCACTTGATATTTGCATGACATAGTGGTCTCTATTATAGTACAAAATATATTACATATTTCCATTTTAAGATACAGAAACACTTCCTTTTTTGTCAACAAAAGTGGTAGCAACTATTAAAGGCAATGCCACATCATTTCAATTTGCAACAGAAAGTTCAGTGCAAGTGAAGAGAAGCACAGTATTTATTAAGTCATTCTAAACAATATCAAAATCTCATTTAGAATTCTCTCTGAAGAGCAGGCATTGCTCAGTGATGAGAGGAAAACAGGAAAACTTTACGTTGGTCCAAATAACTTCAAAACAATTTACTGACACTAACTGGCCTTCACATTTAAGTTCATTACCTTTAAATCTAATCAACTTCTAGGACATTTTAGTACTTAACTCTGCCAAGATTAAAGGCTCTGTATTCATGACTGTTTTTGAATTAACAGTTAGAATATCAACAGACCTTTCCTTATTTCATCTGGTGTAGTAAATATCACTGCCTCCAAAAATATCATTATGTTCCTTTCATTTTCATTCTGAAAGCAACCTATGGAATGGGTCATTACCTACTATTTCTTTGTCATCTATTCTTATATTAGAGAGAGATCATGACCAGATCTTTGTTTTCTTCATGTAACATATATTTCAAGATTATTCATGTACTATAATGATCATACCCAAAATGGCCGTCCACAACAAATAACAACTCCTAAAAGCATATACAACATTTAAAACCACACAATATGTCCTCTAGATATATGCATGCAAAATCACATACAGTAAAAGCTGTGTTATCTGGCACTTTACCACCCAGAATGCTCCATTAACCAGCATCTGTCATAAACGGCATCTGTTGTTCATGGCAGTGGGTTGACGCGGCAAAAGCAAAACCGGAAGTCCCACCGCGGCACTTCTGGTTTTGCCACCATGAGCCAAGTCTCACTTTTTCCTTGAGGACAACGGCTTAGGGCAAAGCACCATGTGCAGGGCCCCACTCTCTGCCCCCCAGCACACTGATGCCAGGCAAAGATGTCTCCAACCCACTCGGCTAGAGATAAGCTCTCAGATAACTGGCATATTTGATTAACCAGCACCCTGCATTCCCCATGAATGCTGGATAACAGCTTTTACTGTATATATTTAAAGGCCTTAAAAGCATTTAGTACAGGCAGTCCGCAGACTTAAGATGCAAATGACTCCTGAAAACCACATCTTAAGTTGAAACGTTGCAACTCGGAACCAATTTTCCCATAGGAACAATGTTATAAATGGGGGATTCATTCTTTTACCATGCTCAACGCAGCTGCCTCCAGCTGTTAAGTCTGTTGTGGTGGCAGGGCAGATAAATGCCCCACAGCAAGGGTTGGATTGGGGCTGGGGCTAGGACAGGGGCTGGGACAAGTGCTACCCAGCTGGGGCGAGGGGGGCACACTACTCTAGGCTGCTGAATTGGGAGCTGCTCATCTGGTAGCTCATCCAGAGGCTCTTGCTGCTGCTCCTGCCACCAGTCCAGGAGGGCACAGGGGGAGCGTATACCCCAAATCTATGCGGGGAGGGTGGGGCCGGAGCTGCATCAGGCTGCACTCCAGGTGGGCAGAGGAAGGGGCCGGAGTTGCATCAGGCTGCACTCCAGGTGGGCAGAGGAAGGTACTGGGAATGGGGGCTATGCCCTCCTGATGCTCACCCAGTTGGGGTGGGGCAGAGCTGCTGCATTGCCTATGGACAAGTGGCACACAGCAGACAGAGCTGCCCTGGCCTCCCCATGCCACAGCTTCACCCCACCTGGACAAGCAGCAGCAGTGGCAGTGGCAGTAGCACTGGTGGGGAGTGTGCCTCCGGATTGGGATGGGGCAGGTGGTGGAGTGGAGGCTATGGAGGCCACCCTAAAATTGGCAGTAGCCCCTGCCACCTGCCTGGAGTGCAGCCCAGTTCAGCTGCAGTCCCAGCAACCCACACAGATCTCGGGGTGCAAGCCCCCCCATGCCCTGTTGCTACTCACCCAGCCAGGGCGAGGCAGGGCCAGGAGGTGCAGGGAGGCCGGGGTGGCTCCAGCCACTGCATGCTGCTTGTCTAGAGGCAGCGCAGTGGCTCTGCCCTGCCCCTAGCTAGGTGAGCAACAGGATAGCATAGCCCTCACTCCCAGTGCCTTCTACCGCCGGCCTGGAGTGCAGCCCAGTGCAGCCCTGGCCCCATCTGCCCTGTACCAATCTCTTCAACAGGTGGCAGGCTTCGTGGCCACAACAGGGGCCACCATCCCTGCAGCTGTCACCCTGCTGTGCCCTAACATACGCAGGGTCACCCATGTAATGAGTTTTGCTTGTCTGCAGCTTGAGGTGCAGCTTCCCCCCAAGCCCCTGCACTGATCTTCTTGAAACTTAGTAGACTTTGTGGCCTCAGTAAGAGATACTCTCCCTGCAGTTTTGACCCTCCTGTGGTGTAACACAGACATGACATGAGTTTTGCTTTCAAGAATTTGGGGTATAGTTCCCTCAAAATCCCTGCACCAATCCTCTTGAAATTTAGCAAGCTCTGTGGCCTCATCAGGGGCCACCATGCTTGCAGTTTTCACCTCCCTGTAGTTTAACACACAGCCATGACATGAGTTTGGCTTTCAACAATTTGGGGTACAGTTTCCCCCAAATCCCTGCACTGATCTCTTGAAACTTGGCAGATTTCATGCTCTCAGCAGGGGCTACCATCCCTGCAAGATTCATCCAAATGGGATAAAAACCAACAAAGTTATAAATATTTAATTGATTCCCCCATTATACCCTATGGCTGGATCTCCGAGGCAGCTCCGAAGCTTCAGAGCCACTTTGGCCGGATCGAGGCGGAAACCCGGTTCGGAGCTCTGGATTGGATCACAGCCATCCGAAGCCGCCGGATCCAAAGCCAGATCAGATAGCTGCCGACTCACACAGGCCTAACACACATATCTAGATAAGTTTAAAAACATAAGTCTTAAGCCCTATTTTAAATAAACTAACAAGAGTTTGGAAGCACTTGGATGGAAATTCTGAATGTATAAATAACCAATATAGTTATTTTTTAATCTGGTGTTTTTAGACATGAGTGAAAAGTACATATGTAAAATACTTGTGTCTGAACTAAAATATGACAGAAAAATTGATCAGAACATATAAGAAGAAAAAGCATTTCCCATTTAAAAAACAAAAACAGTAGAATAGTTTCTAATCTATGGACAGCATGAAGGTTTCCCTAAATCCCTTAAGAGCCCTCAAATGCAGTATTAACCAAACAGTTTGACATTTATTTCTCAGTTCCCTACATAAAAATAATCTTAGCAAAACATCAAAATGTAAATTCAGGCAAGTCTTTGGATATCTACTATTTAAGGAATTAACTGCATTCCAGATTAAACATCACTTTTTGGCCTCTGCCACATTACATATATTATGTGATTAACTGGTTAATCTCACAATAAGTTTAGACTGGTCACACGTGCAAAGTAATTACCATACCATAAAAATGTCTAAATGTCTATAAAAAGAGTCAACCAGCTACACAGTTAGTTCTTGAAAATGTGCAACAACTTTATAGCTGGTCTCTATCCAGCTTGCATTTGAAAGCTAGGCCCTTTCTGAAGAATATAAAATGTATAGTAATTCTCTATTGGGTAAAAAAAGGAACATTTTCAAGGCCTGACATACTTTCAGGTGAGTCTGATACATAAATCTAACATTGAAGCCATCAGAGTAGCAATCACATATGTCCAATTACAGATGATCCAAATCATTTTAACCAGCTGTGACTGTGGGGTGTAGACTGGTGAGTTGTTATTTGTACATATATGGGTCAATTTTTCACTGGCAATATACCCATAATATCCCTGGGCAGATATATCATTACACACAATATGATCACTGACACCAGGTGCTTTTAGCTGTGGAGTAACTATCTAGAATTGTATCAGAAACACATAGATTTAGAGCTAAAAGAATTGTTGTCCACATAAGAAAAAAAATGGTATAACTTTATATGCAACTTAATGCTTTGTATATGTTTGCTCTGCTTTCCTACTTGACAAGGATATCCATATTGAATTGTGTCATTCCCCAGAAGCATTATACTATACCTAAAAAAATATTTTTAGGCATGATGTCCAAATATAGCAATCCCCCAACAACTCAAAGTTATTATGCAAGTGCAGTCATGGACAAGTCAGAAGTAGCAGTCATGATAACTGGTCTTTCGATACATCTTTTCAGAATTTATAGCTGAATAGCCCTGTCATAATTAGGCTACTTTTCCCAGCAATCAGATCACAGTTATACTTGGGAAAAGTGTGCGAAAGCATCCACTACTGCTGCTATTTAACTTTCTATTAATCAGCCTCTTATTCTTCGCATCTTTCAAATGCTGTCATTAGAACCAGAATGCTTGAAATTATTCTGATTTTAGCATATGGTAGAATCAATGTATAATCCTTTGTGAAGCAAGACAGTAAAAGGCAACATAACAATGGCATTTCTGTTGTTAGTAGCAATTTACAGCCAGAATATTAGAAGAGTTTGTGGCTGCCTGGGGGCACACAAGAAACCTCTCTCTATTGCACACAAATGCTTCTCACAACAATATTCCACAAGAGTCCATAAAATTGGAGGTGTGTGAGATTCCTGGCTCCATCCCTCTCTACACAAGGCTGTAGTGGTGCTGATAAATGCAAGGGTCCAATCCAAAGATCATTAGAATGGTTCCCACAATGGGAGCAGTACTGAGTCCATAATCTCTCTGGGGCTCCTCTGAGATGTAGCAGCTCAACATGATCCCACACACATAGCAGAAGTGCAAATGCCACAATTGTCCCTCAAACTATTAACATTATTTAAGTAAATTAATTCATTAGTCTTTACAAACTCTGGATAACAGAAATTAACCAAGTAGTTTCATTTTTGTTATAAACAGATTCTTATCCATTAACAAAATATATGAAAAAGTAACAGAAAAAAATCAAACCATTTCTTCCACTATTGATAGAGTATAAGGCCTTCAAAAGCAGCTGAATGATTTGAGACCCTAAGACCTATTTTCAAAGGTAACTAGATACACCAAAACCTGAATCACATTAGCTTTCAATAAGAATCAGTCTCTTATAACCATAAATAGCTTTAAAAATAAAAGTTAAATGTGTTAGAAAATTTCTCCTTTCTGGATTCCCTTTCTCATAATTTTTATTTTCAGGTTATCTAAATTTGGTTATTTCAAAGCACATGAAGGGGGAGGAGGGGAACATAAAGGAAGTATTTTATGCAGAATATGTTAAAAAATGAAAATAACAAAAAGAGATCAGCTCTGGTAGCAATGTTTGTAAATTTTAAAAGTATATTTTTGTGCAGTCTATGTTGTACACCCTCCATGAGAAAATAAACATAAAACAAAAGAGCAAGCAAGCCAACACACACACAGCTGGAAAAGTATTAACACTGTTTGACCAAAAAAGTGTTTCCTTGTTTTTAATCTTTGTCCTTTCTTCAACACCTTTAACTGTTCAAAACAAGTTGTACGGTTATAAACACTGGCTTTCTAGCATGCTGCCTTCTTGGTATAAGTTAATCTTCACAAATAAAGGATCCAAAAAGTTATTAGAATGTTTTATCAAGGGATAAGTATAGGCCAATCCATTTCAATGAGCAAGGGTATAATCTATGGTTAACACATTTCTACCTACACTTCTATCACTGGTTTGCTTTCCCCTGGACAACTGCCGATTCCTGCAGTAGATAATGACATTTACCTGTCAAACAGATCATCTTATAACATTTTGTGTCGATTAACAAAGGCCATTAAGAATCATGAATCTCAAACGATGCACTAAAACTGTATTTGCTAATTGATACTACATCAAGTTGTGAAGCCAGGTGAATTATCAACACCTGAGTTACAATCTGTGGTCACCTATTTGACAGGGTTAACTCCTTGTCTGATGCAGAGAAAGTATATTTTGTCACAAGACTAGAATAGTCTTAATATTACAAAGACATTCTTGGTAATAGTCACCAACTAATTTTATGGACATCTAATAAATAAAATAATAGACTAACTGCATAGATAAGCTATCCAAAATTATGCACACAATATTTCTGAATAGTTTATCTATGCACCAAACAAATCATGTTTTCAGAGAGCAGGTGGTTCATAGATTGTAAAGCCAGAAGGGACCTCAGAAGATCATTGGGTCCAGCCCCCTGCATCAAGCAGGACAGATAACTGGCAGTACTCCAACTGCAATTTCCCAACACTCAGTAAAGCGGAAGAATCACTTCCTTGGTTTTGCTTGACATGCATCGATTGATACATGCCAGAGCATTTTTTGCCCTACTGGAAACAGCATCATACTGCTGGCTTATATTCATACTGTGGTCTATTATTACCTCCAGGTCCCTTTCACTCATGGTGCTAGTCAGTTTGGTGCCGCCAAGACTTTAGGTGTGTTGGGAGTTGTTCATCCCGAGGTGGAGCACTTTACATTTCTCAATGCTGAATTTTATCAGGTCCCCATCTGCCCAACTTGCTAGCCTGTCTAGGTCAGCTTGCAACTGTAGCCTATATTCAAGCATGACCACGCTTCCCCATAGCTTGGTATCATCTGTGAACTTGGCCAGTGAGCTTTTCACCCCCACCTCCAAATCGTTAATAAAGATGTTGAAAAGCACTGCACCAAGCACCAACCCCTGTAGGACACTGCTGCCCAGTTCTCACCAGGATGACACAGATCCATTCACTACTACTCTCCAGGTCCTATCCTTCAACCAGTTTCTCACCCACCTGACTGTCTCGGCGTTAAGCCCACAATCCCCCAATTTTCTCATGAGGACATCGTGGGATACTAGATCAAAGGCCTTTTGGAAGTTAAAGTATACAATGCCAACCTTCTCCCTCATGTCCAGGTGGCTAGTTACCTCGTCATAGAAGGAGATGAAGTTAGTAAGGCAAGACCTGCCTGTGACAAAGCCATGCCGGCTATCATTCAGAATCTTACCTTCTGCAAGCTTATTGCAAATAGATTCTTTGATGAACTTGGATGGAAGTTAGGCTGATTGGCCTATAGTTACCCAGGTCCTCCCTCCTGCCTTTTTTGTGGATGGGCACAACATTGGCCCTCTTCCAGTCCTTGGGAACTTCTCCAGAATGCCACAAATTGTGAAAGAGTTTTGCCAGGGTTTCCGCAAGGACTTTGGCTAGCTCCTTCAGCACTCAGGGACGAAGATCATCCAGTCCTGTTGACTGGATACATCGAATTTTATTAATTGGTCAAACACTAATTCTATGGCAATAGTAGGAAGGCGATTATTCTTACCGTACTCATCCTCTACTCTACCTGGCTGAAAGTAGTCATTCAGGAATTCAGCTTTCTCCTGGGTGCTAGTAAGCAACTCCCCTGAGTTGTTGAGCAATGGCTTCACATGCCCATTTGTTTTCCACCTAAAGAAGGACTTCTTGTTGTCCTTGATTCCCATTGCTAATCTAAGTTCAGTCAGCACTTTAGCCTGTCTTATCTGTTCCCTGCAAATATGGGCCATCATGGAATAGTTTTCCTTGGGGTCCGACCCGAGCTTCCATCGTTTATAAGCCTCTTTTTATTTCTTAAGAGGACCATGATTTCCCTGTTTAGCCAAGATGGCTTCCCAGCCCTTCTGTTACCTTTTCTCCACTTTTGATGCACATCTTTCACCTTCAGTCCTTGGTCCCACAGCACTTGCCCTACTAGTGACCTAAGCTTGTTGAAATTTGCATTTTTGAAGTCCACAACTTCAATCCTGCTATCCAATTTGTCTGCCATACGCCAGACAGTGAACATGATAGTTTCATGGTCGCTGCTGCCCAGATTTCCCTCTATATTTAAGTCAGTCATGAGGTCATCTCCTTTGGCCAGGACCAAGTCTAGCAGAGCATCACCTGTGGTTGGCCCACGCACCTCCTGAGTGAGGAAGAGCTCCTTGATACAGGTCAAGAAGGATCATGACCACTCCAACTTGTCCAAGCGTTTCTCCCAGGAAATGTCTGGATAATTAAAATCGCCCATGACAACCATGTCATATGCACGTATGGCCTCAGTCAATTCTCGGGTGAACTTCAGATCGAGTTCTTCCCCCTGGTTCGGTGGTCTGTAGTATACACCTACAGTTAGGTCTCTCTCACTGTGCCCTCTCCCCGCCACCCACAACTTAACCCAGAGGATTTCAAGCTGTCCATTTTTGGAGCTGATGTCAGCCTCAACGGAGGCATACTACTCTTTCACATAGAGAGCAATACCTCCACCTTTCTTCCCCACCCAGTCCCTTCCATGCAGGATGTAGCTCTCAATAGCTACACTCCAGTCATGTGAGGAGTCCCGCCAGGTCTCCGTAATCCCTGCTAGATCATAATACATACTGGAGAGTAGGAGGGCTAGGTAATCCTACTTGTTCCCCCTGCTCCTGGCATTAGTATACAGGCACCTGAGTCCTCCTACTAAGGCCCACATCTTCCTGTCCCACTAATAGAGAACTATTCCCTCAGCTCCCACAAGAGTGGCTCTCCTAGTGTCCGTATCTACAGGACATGTGTGAATTTGTGTATCCCCATCCCCATTGCACTAAAGCACCTACTGCTTCCTGTGATTCCAAACTCACACAATTTCTAGATAGGAGCATGCCAAACTATACAAAAGCACAAAAAAAACTCATAGCTGACAATCAAAAAGTATTTTGTAGTTATGAGGATATAAATAAATCTACACTTCAGAAGAAAATGCATAGATATCATATAGATATTCAGTTTCTTCTGGGAGAGTCACTGTTCTTTCAGGAGAAACTACTAGTTTACAGATAGGCTGTTTATCCCAGTGTAAAAAATGGCCAATCGAGTGGAAAAATAACCTGGAAACAGCCAGGGTTAACTCACTGATCCCTGCCTCCCCTCTTCTCCAGGGAGACAGTGTCACTTACTGGACTCTGCTTCTTTAGCAGGGAGCAGAACACACCCACTTCACAATTCTCACATCGTGCTGCAGGGAAACACAGTTTGACCTGGGCAGTCTGGATCAGCCAACCAAAGCTGTCCTATGCACCACTGCCATGTGTTGCCAAGCAGCCTAAGGAAGCCTGCAGAGCATACTGAGATGTGTACATAGGCCCTTCCCCCCACCTCCATCCCCTCTCTGGTCTGCACAGTGTCAGCACTGCAATCTCTTCACTCTTCAGGACCTCTCCATTCAAATGTCCAGGGAATTTTGTCTACCAGGAATACAAACCTGAGAGAACGATCCATATAATTTGAATATATGTATGTAACCACAGGTCATGTAAAGACATTCAGGTTCTCCTAAGAGAATTCCTGTCTTCCAGGAAAAAACAGGTATACAGATATTCAGGACTTTTCTTCCAGCACAAAAAAGGCTGGTCCAGGAGAAAAATAACCTGGAAACAACCAGATTTAAGAGAAAATGTGTGTATACATTATCTTCTAAAGGAAGATACAGCATAACACCCCAGCATGCCAGAGTGCTTTGTTCTTGGCTCCACCTCTCTGTGACATAGTGTATCATGACTGATTCAGCTGAGCAGAGAACAGGATTTCCACACCCTCGCAGTGCCATATTCGGCTGAAGCCTTGGTCAGCCAATCAGGACTGCCTTGGGCACTGCTGTCTCCTGGAAGGCTGAGGGAGACTGCGGAGCACAATGAGATTTGTGAACAGGCACCAGCGCAGCATCAGCCCTGTAAGCTTTCGGTTCTTCCATAGGTTCAGCATTCAAAATTCTGTTCAGTTTCCTACCAGGAAAGCAAACCTGGGCAAATTCTCCCAGAACATTTGAATGCATGTACACAACCATAAATAGAGACCACATGGAAACTAATACTAATTAGAATAGGGAGGAATCTGTTTTTCTATTAAAGTAAGGTCTATTTGAAGTTCTTCCAAATGAAGACTTCAGAACTATTTTGCAAGATATTTTTTTTAAAAGAATCTGTTCAATATTAACATTAATTCATATTATTTCAATATAACTAATTTTGACTTAGGCCTTTTTTAAGCTATACATTAACTTAAGTTTTGAAAGTGGTTTTAATCTAATAGACATTTTTTTAAATGTCCAAATTAGACCTATTTACAATTTTGAAGCTACTTACATTTTGTTCAGAATGGAAAATTTTGACAAATGAAACCAAAACTGCTCGCAGAAAAGGTTCAATGGATTGATGTTTTTGCGAAGTATAACTAAAAAATTATCTCCTGGCTCAAATACTTGTTTCCTACAATGATTACTTGAAAAAGGAATGCTTCTAGTAGGATAATACAGATCAATACAGCTTCAAAGTGAAAATATGTGTATGTAAATTTATCTGATCTGAAAGCTGAGATACTACAACTGTATGTGCTATTCAAGTAAATAGTCTGTTATTAATGAGAGTATACATTTTTAAACGCTTGTCACTAAGTGATCACTAAAAGAAATAACTAGCTCAGCTAAAGAACATAGCCCTTCATAATGGTCTCCTGCAGTATCTGGAGGGGATAATAAAATAGGGCAGATTTTGAATGTGTGATATGTATGCTCTGTCCTTGTTGACATAAAATAGATGTTTAAAGAGCATTGTGACTTTAATCCAGTACATGCTCAAGTTAATAAAAGCTTTTTCATTGACATCAATGGCATGTGCTGCTAAGCCACTGGAGCACTACAGGGCTACTTCTAGGTACAGTATTTTTTAGCAAAATGTCTATATTTTTTCATATTGGACTGTAGGAATTTTTATTTAGGGACTAAATACTGCTGTCTTTCTTGTAGCAAAATTACTATTTTTCAGAATCTTCAGAATCATCTAAAAAGGTGTTTACAGGAGACATATTTTGAAAGGATACACTTTTAAAAATAGTCAAAATATTGATATTATGAAAATAGAGTTTAGAAAAAATGTATTGCATAAAGACTAAGCTATGGAGAATATTTGTGATCTCCTCTCTGGACTACTAAAATATACTCTATACATGTGCAGCTTTTTCACCATTTTGCAGCCTCACTTTGCAGACACCATATCAAACAGATCCCATCATAACCTCTACAAAGCTCCCATCATGTGTGTTCAAGTCCTATTCCACAAGAGGACACATCCCAGAGCCCAACTTCAAATGCCTTTCCCCCCTTGCCTCCTTATATTAACATAAAAAGAAATTTGGCAGGGTTGCCCCAACATGGTACGTAGAACTCCATTTTCTTCCATTCTACCAGGAGCCTAGCTCCTCCACCACTGCCATAAACTAACCAAGACCCAGGAAACCTTTCCTCTTTCCACCTCATTTTCAGTTGGTTGGTTGGTTGGCTTTGGTTTTGTTCAGTTTTTTTTCTTGGTGCCCACTATGGTCAAATAGGACAAGTAACAATGTGAATATCTGTCCAATACAAATCATTTCAAGGCAACATAAACAGTGTCTGGAAAGATTATTAGACAGCTACATACAACATGCTACAAAGAGCCACCTCACAAAGATATAAAAGCAAGCAACTACCTTGTGCTGATAAATGCAGATCTGCTGTCAATAAGCACTTTACCACCCAAATTTATTGCAGATCCATTTGTCTTGGCTGAAGGAAATCATAGAAAACAGCTCAATTGACACCATAGGCCTATTACTGACTTGCTTTGTGCCTTCACAAGCTTAGTTCGCCATGGACAAAGACAAATCAGGAGTCGGAATGAAGCTCAGTTCATTCCCAGGCTGTAGTGTAGCTCAGCTGAAACAATCTGAAAATATCTTCTTAACAAGTGATGCCAAAACCAAAACTAACTTTGACATCCTGCTGATCTAATAACCTTAGGGACACCAAAGGCTTCCCAGGGAAACAGAGAGATGCTATCTGCACTGCATTATGAACACAATGAACAGAAAGCAGTGTTAGGAAAATCATCCAGGCAAAATTATCCTGCTTATAGCTGATCAGGACTTGACTGCAATAAGATTATAGAAACTTGGCCTGGTTTAGTTTTAATTTCCTTCAGCAAGGCTGTCCTTTCAGTGTAGAACTCAAGGCTTTTGTTTGAATGACACTAACTTTTGGATTGGACTTCTCTGTCTAGCCAAATGTTTTCCTCAATAGGAAAACATAAGCCCAATTTTATTGAAGGGCTCAGACATGGCTCAACTCCTTCCCTTGGGCCTCCTTCCTTTTGGATCAACCTTCCTTAAACCCCTCCAATAGCATTATCATTCCCAAATTAACAGTTCCTTCCCAACATATGAAAATTAAAATACTTTTAGATGTATTTTCAGAATCTGAATATTCCTCTAGTATTATCAGAAATATATTTTCATTCCCCAATGCTCATCACAGACGCAAATTTCACAGCGTCCTAGGAGACGTAGGCATCCACATAGTCACAGACCTGTAATAAAGTTGGAAGCTCTTATTCAAACTGTTCTCCTTGGAATGCCCATAGATAATCCCTTGACTAACAGTCACAGCTAGCCAAAACTCAGTGGAACTGTAGACATAAGAATCTCCAGCCTTATTCTAATCAAATTATGTCCTCTTCCAGAGAAATATGAATTTTCTGCATAACAAGTTAAATGTCAAAGTTATTTGGTAAATCATATAAATTACTAAGTGGTCCAATAATCAGTGAAATACTAGAACCATTTGTTGGCTTCCACAATAGATAATTTAGCACCATAGCATTCTCTCCCACTTTGTTGCCCCTAGAACACAACTTGTAGCAGGAAAAGTGGAAAAGAATAAAACTTGTGTGGATGTTATCATTTGGTGTCCAAGGAAATGTTAATCATTAAGTATGAACATTATTGATATTTGCATACATAATTTTGGGAGGGGCATGTTGATGATTAGTTATTACTAAGCAATTAAACTAAATAAAAACATATAAATATTTTTAAACAAAAGTGTTGAAGTCTGCATTCTGTAGATTTAAAAGAGAGAAAATCTGTTGATTCAGTTGTTGTCATTAAATGTATCAGAAAGGTATTTTTATTCCTTTTTCTTCTCATCTACTTCTCCCCCACTTTTCTCCTATTTTCTCCTACTGTTTTCTTTTTTCTTTTGGCTCTGAGAAATGAGAAACAAAAGCACAAAAACCCCCAAGGAAGTGTACATTAACAACACTTTTTAAAACTGAATTTAAAAAAAATATTATTTTTTAAAGCTACAGAATGAAAATAATTTTAAAATTTTCTATGACCATTTTTTCTTCATTTTGCAGCCAGCCAGCCCTGCTAGTGATATTGTGGGTAGTTTTTACAAGATGACTTGACCAATAATTGTAATCCTGTAATTCAAAGACCAGATGAAAAATGATCTATCTTTGCAAACCTATTAAGTATGGTTATTCACTTATGCTATGACTTAAGGAATAGAAGATCACTAGGTGACTGATCCATCATTGACTGTGTGGAGGACTCATTTCTTATCTCTCCAAAAGGTTTTTATATGGGCTTGTGGAAATGACTGGCCATGTGACAATTTATGTATAATCAGGTTTATTTTTTGTTGTCTACTGTAAATGGAAACAGAGAGGGAGTGGTTGTAAGCCTTCTCCCAAATTATATTTGGTCTTCAGCAATCAGCCTTCCCTTTTTATAAGGTTGTGACCCAGGTCACAAAATATTTAGATGCCGGAGTTGAGGTAGATGTCATCTACCTAGACTTTAAGAAGGCCTTCAATATGGTATCACATTCTGTTCTTGTAAATAAACTACCAGGCTGTGATGTAGATGATTGCACGGTCAGGTGGGTGGCAAATTGGCTTAGAGGTTACACCCAGAGAGTGGGGGTGGATGGGTATATATCAACCTGGAAAAATGTGATCAGTGGAGTCCTGCAAGGCTCGGTCCTTAAGACCAGTGCTATTCAATGTCTTCATCAGTGACTTGGATGAGGGTGTAGAGAGCACCTTGTCCAAGTCTGCAGATGATACCAAATTATGGGGCAAAGTTAATACAGCAAATGGTAGGGAGTGTATCCAGGTAGTTCTGGACAGGTTGGAAAAATGGGCAGAATGAAATAGGATGCAGTTCAACAAAGACAAGTGAAAACTGCTGCCCCTGGACAAAAAGAACCACCAACACACTTACAGGCTGGGGGATGACTTTCTCAGCAGCACAGCAGCGGAAAGGGAAAGATGAACGCGAGTCATCAGTGTGATGAAATGAAGTCATCAATGTGATCAACAAGGTTAACTGCACTTTATCTTGCATTAACAGATCCATGACAAACAGGTCCAGGGAGGTGATGCTTCCCCTCTATGTGGCACTGGTCAGGCTACAGTTGGAGTACTGCATCCAGTTTTGGGTGCTGCACTTCAAGAGGGATGCAGAGAATCATGACAGTGTTCAGAGGAGGCCACTCATATGGTCAGAGGTCTGCAGGCAAGGCCCTGCGAAGAGAGACTGAGGGACCTAGATCTCTTCATCCTTTGCAAGAGAAGGCTGAGAGGTGATCTTGTGGCTGCCTACAAATTCATGAGGGGAGGGCAGCAGGGAATAGGAGATGCTCTATTTAATAGGCCACCCCCTGGAGTAACTAGAAACAATGGCCACAAATTGATGGAGAGCAGATTTAGGTTAGACATTAGAAAGAACTTCTACACAGAAAGGGCTGCCAGAATCTGGAATGGACTTCCAAAGGAGGTAGTGCTCTCCCCTACCTTGGGGATCTTCAAGAGGAGACTGGACAAGCACCTAGCTGGGGTCATCTGACCCCAGCACACTTTCCTGCTCAGGGCAGGGGGTCAGACTCGATGACCTACTGAGGTCCCTTCTGATCCTAACATCTATGAATCTATGACTGCTATTTTACCTGGCATGGAAATCACTGGACAAAAGTCTGAACCCTAATGGAAAATTTTAGCCACTACCAGGAAAAATATTCTGCAATTGTCCTTTAGGTGCTTTGGTTAAATAGGAAAGTCCAGTCATTTTAGGAGCAAAAAAATGCCTTGTATGTCAGCAGGTATTTTAAAGCAAAACAAAGGACATGATTCCTAAAAAATTGTGATGCTTTCTTATCAGGTTTTAAATTAAAGGTCATAGGAAGTAGATAAAGCACTGTGCAACTTTTAGGCTGACAACCCAGGAATTAGCATATCAGTGAATATGCTAATCGTATTTTAGAAGCAATGTACATATATATTTTAAAATATATATTTATAATGCTAAGAAAGAAGTCAGATACCTTTTAAGTTCTGAATTCTTTCCCTGCATTAATTCAACATAAAGCATAGCAATATGAACTCCAATAAGTTATACTTTTCCTGTTGTATCAAATGAGTTTAAAAGGAGGTTTTGATGCTACCTACTTGCACTATTTTTTAAAAACCATACAGTTATAAACACAATTTTTCTTTCCCATTAGACCAGACATCCATTTGTCATTTTCAAATTCAGAGGTTCTTTGGACTTATTTAGTAAATAGCTATCATGCTGCTCTGTCTTCTGGCATTTACAAGAACCACATATGAAAGGAAGTAACCTTATTCAATAATAGTAAATCTGCAGCCTAATTGGAAGTGCAACAGCACTCCCACCTCTGAGATTTTTTTTAATAAGATTTTGGCAAGGATGGCTGAGGATGCTCATAATCTGATCACAGTCTTCATGAGTTATGATTGTCCCTACAATTAGCCATAAAGACTGAATGTTTCCTTCCCATAAAACTTTATTCTATGCAACATAACAAATTAGTTTGTTACACAGGTTCAAAGATGCTGGATAGGCACTTACCAAAAGCAAGTTAATAAAGGAAAGCAGATTAATAGAAAGGAAATAAACCGCTGCTTTATTACAAACTTAGTTAAGGAAAGAAGTAACTGTTTTGTTTTGTTTGCTGCTAAAGACAAAGTTTAGATATTTATAAATGAAGTTGATAATTAAGTTCTAATATTTAAACAGAATAGGTTTTATGCATTCTTCTGCTTCAAGCAACTTTATAAAGGAAAAGGAGCATTGTGTTTTTTAATCCCAATCAAAGTTAGAGTTAGTTTGTGGCATTGCTTCATAAAGGACATTTGCAAAACCAGAATTCCTGACCCAATACAGAACATATTTCTATCTAGGATAAAAAATGTTATCCTACTAGCATCTGGTGCAACATAAAACCATTATAATGTAATTAGGCAGACCAAAAACAAGCTGCTAGGAAAACAAAAATTAAAGAATGAGAACTTGATACAACCTTGGTAATAGATGTGGTTCCAAGGGCTCATGACCGAACCATGCTACTAAGACAAAAAAACTGCACCATGCCCAAACACAGCAGGTCTCAACCCCAAGTGTGTTCTCTAGGCTCTCCATATTACAAATTAGGATAAGCAAATGGTCTCCACAGTGTAGGTTTCAACGAGAATTAAACCATTGAAATGATTATATAAAAAATAGTTGTCTTGTATTCAGCCAAAGAAGGTGAGCACACACCCTGACTTCCAGAAGAATATACAGATTTATTTAAAACTGGAACCGGAAAAGTGCATTTACAGTAAAAAAAAAAAAAAAAAAAAAAAAAAATCAAAGCGTCTCGTCTGTTTTAAAGTAGCGTTGCACCAATGCCAACAATATACTGAAAGTATAAACATTTTTTAA
>NW_017729032.1:195881228-195892444 GCF_001723915.1 Gavialis gangeticus
AAAAAAAAAAAAAAAAAAAAAAAAATCTGATGATAGCTAATAGCAGACTTTGAATCTAATTAGATAAAACAAAAACAAATAACATGTTTTATGTCATTATGTCAATTCAAGGTGTAGGTTTTGATGTATAAGTAGGGTAAGTATACATCCCAGTTTAGCTGGGACAGTCCTGGATTTTGGAAGCTGGTTCCGAGCCTAGGCACACATTAAAATGAGCGTAAGGAATACAGTGCACTGCTCCAGGAACGTGGCCGAGCAGGCTGCCTATAGCAGCATGCTGTTCCACCTCTGCCTCTCCCTGCAGCATGCTGCTGATTTGGGAGGAAGGAAGGAGGAAGGACAGTGTCTCATATTTCCGACTGGGATAGATGGTCACCCTAATCATCACAGTCTCTGAAGTCAGCTGTCAGCAATCTCCTGCAATGATGTAGGAGGTCATTCTCATGACTCACTCCTCAGCTCTGAAACTCCCTTTCTCTTGAGTTGTTCAAGCTCATGCTCTGGTAGATCTCGCAGAAGAACTTTGAGACCTTTCTATGTGGGTATGCGTTTAACATACAAAGCTAGGATGAGTTACTGGCTAGGGGGTTGTGTTCAATATTGATGATATAGATTCCCTTCTAAGTGGTTTTGTTTGCATGTTCATTCTCTTGTTTTTTAAATGTGTTTAGCTTGTTCTGAAGTCTTCTTGTATGCCACCGTGATCCTTTGTTGAGAACTCAAAAAATAAAATGCACCATTTAAAACAATTTAAAATATTTACAAATTGTTTTAAAAGAGCTTAACTCAAAAAATAATATGGTCTCTCTATTTCTTCTTGGAGAAGGAGATCCATTAACTTTTAATGGATATAAATACTTAAAATATTTATTACTGGAAATACTGAAAACATATTATGGAAACATGAATAAGGCTTTCTCTGCCATTTTACATAAAGTTTGTGCTGTGTTTTTTATTAAATATGAAATGAGAATAATGAACATACATTTTAGAAAGTGGTGGTCAGAGTTATAATACTGATTTATACTATGTCAGCTATAAAAGGAAAATAAAATAATATGCAGTTTCATCACATTTCTCTAATTGTACAAATTGATAGCAATGGGCAAGCTCAAAACTTAAAGAGTCTGTTTCATCTAGTTATCTTGTCTCCCAGTGTCTGGGCACCTCTGCTTCAAAATCTGGCTTTTACTGAAAAATCAATAATAATTTTAAAGAATTAATAAAATATACATTCTATCATCATAAAAGGTTTGGCCAGGGTTAGTGCAGATGGTTCAGATTAAATTTTCTCACACTGACTTGTCTCAGCCCAAGTAACAAGTTTGTTTCTGGGGGGAGGGTTATGTAAAAATACTTGCTTTAAGAAAATCCAAGTGGCATTTTTTCAGAAAGAATATTCTTGAAAAAAAAAAAAAAAAAATCGAGAAAGACTGCTAATTTGTAATTCTAAAAATTGTGCATCATTTCTTTTGGTATGCTGTTAAAACTAAATAAGTGCATTTTAAAAAGTGGTGTTGTTTTGCATAATATATTTTATATGGGAAGATTGTGCCTTAGCTTCATATGGCCATAAATAATAGGGAAGGAAGAGCTAGGCATATGTATCCACACACATGGTACTGCTGCCATTGCCATTATAATCAAATGGATAGAAATGAGTCAGAACAATAAGACAGAAGAACTATATGTCTAAGTAATTGGTGGAATTTCCTTTGCTGGAAGTTTTCAAGAAGAGACAGGATAAGCATCTGTTTGGCATGGGTTAGGAAGAGTGAATCCTACGTCCATGCAGGGAGTCTGACTAGATAATGCTTGGAATACCTTTCCACCAAATTATTCTATGATTCTGAAGTTAATTTCTTTCCAGATCCTCCTTGTATTGAACAGTAGGGTCTGAGCTGGAAAAGCAGAATTTTCTTTTAAACTTAAACCTGGCAACTGAAATCCTCAGCAAGTTGTTGAGTGGCAGAAAAACTTAGGAGACTATTTGCATAAGGGTAGACAGACAGATTGAAATTGGGCAAGCTCTGGGTTTAAACCCTCCATTCAGGGCACCAGACAGCACAGAGAGATTGGAATCTCCATCATAATTGATAGAAAAAGATGTAGCCTTCATCTGGCTTATGAAAATTGTCTAGGAAAACAAAACTAATTTCTGATTACTCAAATGGCTCTCAGCAGTCTTCAGACTACAGATTCTTTTTCCTGAAAATGTTAATTATTCACACAAACACAGAACCTGAATTTTGTACCTTTCCCGCACACTAAATCTTAACTAAACCCTCTCCTGACTCATTGGCTAGGGACAGACATTCAAAAAGTCTGAGCCTGAATTGATTCAATCTTTGCAGGTTAGTCTAACCTGCAAAGCTTGAACCAATTTGGAAGTGGATAGACATTTCCTTTTCATTCCAGAAATGCAGGCACATGCCTGTAGTGGCTCAGGCTAGAAGCCGCTGGGCATTAGAGCTGCTCTTCCTTCCCTTCTAGAGTGTTAGTTGAGGGGTGGCATGGCCAGGCCCTGGCAGGACACACTAATTAGGGAGGGGTTTAACCCTCCACACTGTTCTGCATCATCTCAGGCTTCTCTCCCTCTACCCCTGCCCTCTCCTCCCCTCCGGACACTTACTGCTCAAGGGGTGGGAGTGTTGCCAGACTCCAGCCCCAGGCTAGCACTCTGAGGCAAAGTGGGGCTGTGCCATGCATGCATCTGTTGATGATACTGAGTTTTTCAATCTCCCTCTCCCTGTCTGCAAACCTGACAGGGCTGCAAAACCAGTGTTTATCAGCCCACCAGCAAAACAAAACCCTTTCTCATTAGTTCAAACTCTTTTTAAACAGCTTTTTTCAAAAAGGGACATTACTAGCTGATTTGTTGATTAGCTCCCTAAAAAACCCTAAGCAGATACTGCTCTATCTGCCTTTGTCCTGTCTGCCTTACACAGACACATCTCAGAATTAGCTAGCATACCACATTCCTAGGGTTCATGGTGGTTGGGGTCCATGCTGTGAGAGATGGGAGGGAGGGAGAGGCAAATACCTGCTTGAGCAGCAAGCAGGGAGGGATACCAAAAAGACCTTGCTGTGCCTGCAGTCTCCCCGCAAGCTCTGGCTAGGGAGTAGAGGGGCAGGGCTAGTCTGTTCTCTGAAGCAGAGAGCACAATCTAGCCCAGCCCAGCTCAGGGCTGCAAAGCATCTGGGATGCTGGGGGACTCTGGTTTATCTTAAACTAGGAAGGGGTTTAGGACATACATTACATAAACCAGATTGACCCAAATCAGTTAAGTTTGATACTACATTCAACCAGATTTATCTTAAAACATTTTCAGCCATTCTGAACCTGTTTTGTGTGTGCTGAAATTCTGTTCTGTTACAGGTTTAAACCAGTTTCTGATCACTAGTTTATGTGTAATGTCTGTCCCTAGCCATTGCTTTTAAAGGGGGGCAGGGAGAGAAAGAAAAAGTGCTACTGTACTTGAAAACATTAGAAGATACCCATACTTTCTTTCAAAGGTGTAGATCAGAGGTTGGTAACCTACAGCCTAAAGTCCAGATCTGGTCAACAAGGGCACTGGATCCAACCATGTACAGTGGCTTCAGTGGTGTTTGGTAGCATGGGACTTTCCCTGTGCTGTGGTTGGGAGAAAGAGGCTCATAGGAGATTTTCTCAATCCATGGTAGGGGGAAGCAGAAGACAGGAGCTTCCCTGGTAGGAAAAGCAGTGACATATAGATCCTATTGCTATGGACCAATTAATTGTAATTGCATTGTTTTCATGGAAACCGTGAATTTTCGCAGGCTGCATGAAAACAGTGGGCTCAGAGATTTTGGTGGGCTTGCTGCAAAAAATAATCCCCCCAAAACTTACTGAAAATAAAATGCTGGCTTCCTACAGGGAGCCAGCAGTTTTCATGGTGCAGCAGCCTGGCTGTTCAGCCCACTAAGTGGGGAGAAGGAGGCCACTGCCCCTCACCACTGACTGGCTATAAGAGCTGCCTGTCATTCCGCCCTACCCCTCTCCACCAATCACTGACAAGGGATGAAGCCACATGACAGACAGCCCTAAGAACCAATCAGCAGTGAGGGGCAGGGCCAGTGGGGCTCCTCCAACAATGTAAGGCATAGGGGTGCACAACATGCACAGCCCATGTAAATGGTGCCTGGTCCTTGGATCTGCATGCAAAATCAACTGGCCACCCCCTTGAGTTAGGTAGACCCCTACCTATTGCCCATTAGCCTCTGATGTGAGATCTGGAAAGGTTGTCAAAGACTGCTCTAAATTACTAATTTGCAAACCTGGGTCCTGGGTATGACTGTAAACTGGACTGCATCTGATTGGAGGGCCTGGTGGCAAGATCCTGGGGCTACTTGTGGGGTAGCTCCTACAAAATATCACAACGTCGCAACCTTGTGGGTACTCCTTGGTTGGAGAAAAGCTAAAGGATATCACCCTGACAGAAACGCACCCTCTCTGAGGCATTAGGCAGTCAGCAGCAGTTCTTATCTGTTGCTCCATAGCAGAAGATGCAACCATCAAGTCAGTGAATGTCTAGATGTGGTTTGGTGTACACACCGAAGGTCTTGATAACAAGGATCCAGAGAATGGTCAGTTGCCTACTAAAACTGTTTGACTGCATGTCTAATATTTTGTAATGAGGTTGCATATTTTAACATGTCTATCTACCCATGTTTCATGAACATTTCAAAACAGCAATAACAGTGCCATAATCATCCAGTGCAGGGCTGTCCAACTTTGGAGTGCCCAGGGGCTGGCAGGCCCACCACAGCCACATGTGGCTCCCCATCCCATCCCATCCCATCCCATCCCATCCTGGGAGTGCTTCTGTGCTGTGCAAGGTCCCTGAGTCCCCTGGAAACCACAGCTGCAAGTTTTTTCAGCCTACCAGACTGTGCTACTCTTTCCTGCGCCCAAGAGAAGGGGCAGGGAGCAGAAACTGGAGAAAGGAGGGAACCCAGACACTCTAGCAGCCACAACTGGAGTGATGGGGGGGAGCTGCAACCAGACTGGGAGCCTATGGGCCACTATTTAACCCCCTGGGAGCTTCATGCAACCCATGGGCAGCCAGCTGAGCAGCTCCATCCAGGAAATATGCAATGGCAATTTCTTTTAAAGGACCAACTGTATGGTTAAGAGCAGCATTAGGCAAGCTGTCAGGCACAAAATGCCTTTGCTCAGGTCTGGCAGAAATCATAGCAAGGTATCACTGTACAGTTCAATTCAGAATGGCATATGGTTTTGCAGGCAACAACCTATTTCATCAGATGTTATAACAGATATAGTAGGCAGCCACCCATGAAAGCTGATGCCGTTCTTGTTGAGTTGATCCTTAACGTGCCACCCTGCCCCGCCTGATTCAGACTAACAGCTAATTATCTTCCTTTGCTCAGGTCTGAGAAAGAAGCATATACAGCCTAAAATCAAAGCTGGATAAAACTTGTGCTTCATTTATTTAAATGAAAGTGGTCAGTAAAGAGGAGAAATGGACAGTAAACCTGTGGAGCAAATAGAAGTAGCTACATACCAAGCAAAGAATATTTGAGATAAAAAAAACGTGATGACATAAAAGACCAAGAGAGAGGTAGTTAGGCCATTTAAAGGAGATGAGAGCTGTAGAGAGATAGTAGAGTGTACAGGCAAGTTGTCATGAGCCATAACCTCATTTTGTGAATCAATCTCAAAGGTTTTTGGTATACAATAAAGTTATGATTTTTTTTTGTTCCTGGGCCAGTGATCCAAGTAAGCTAAATTGATGCAACTTTAACCTGAATAATACAAAATTACAATTGTGGTGGGTTTGCTATTCTTGTAGCTACAGCATCAGGCAGACATAACAGTTGCATCATAACAGTTTATATCTGTGTTATTTGATATTGATACAACTGCTGCATCTGTCTATATCCTGAACTTTATCACTTAGGAACTTGCTGAAGACTTCAGCTGTTAAGCTTAAATTCCATATCATCTGTCCAACTGTTCTTAGAATTAGACAAAATTCAGCAATGAAATAATGATTCAGAAATGAAAATAAATGTCAATTTGCAAGCACAAGCCTTATTAATCCTGAAGACAGCTTGCTGAAATATTGTTCCTTCAGCTTCCTTTCATCACCAACCTTTAATGACACATCTGCCAGATAAGTGAAAACTGAGTAGGGAGTTTTGAATGAAATGCACAGGCTCTCTCAGAACTGGTAGACACTTCATCAAGAAGAATCCAGCCACATGAATCAGCCTATATGTTAACAGAAGATGACTATTACTAGAGAGACTTATGTTCCAACAAAATCAGTATAAAAGAGACATGATCCCAATAGCAGACGAGAATACTAATTGGCTGCTGTTTTTTTCCAGGGCCTTCAAGTTTGTGTTCACCTATAAGTTATTGTCTGCATCAACACTGGGTATGACTATAATTTAACAAGCATTTAGAAGTGTAATATTGTTCAATGAGTTGTGCAGAACTCAGCTGTGGTACCAGAAGTGCTAATAAATAAAATGTAATTCACCAAGCACATAATCTAACAGCAGCAGCAGATTATCTCTGCCAAAGCAGCTAGACCTTCAGCTAGGAAATTAGCCACCCAACCATGCCTAATTTGCAGATCACCAGAGATTTCTTGCATCCGCTCACAAGAATGACCAAGTTATTGTTTTCTACAGGTAACAAATGCATTGATCATAACACTTAATGATTTTTAAGCCCCTGACTAACAGATACATGTATCTTTTTTCTGAATCCTGGGAGCAGGCAGGGAAAAGTGTTCAAAATAAAAGACCATTAAGGATTTGTTGGCTTTATTCGAGTTGTTCAATAAGACCCAGGAAATATTACTTTGTAAATTCAATGCTGCTAACAGTTAAGATCCAATTCTTTTTCTGTGGGAGACATCTAGGATCAGATTTTACTCCATCTGTCAGGCACATACATGAAGCAGCATAGAAACACAGCAAAGCAGCTGGGCCCTAGGGGCAGAGGAAACTATTGTGATCACATGGCTGACAACAGAAACCAATTGCCACCTCTCTTTCCCAGGTTGGTCCCTGCATATGTGGAATTCACTGTTTCTATTCCACCTTGTTCAAGTCCTTGAAAATTGTTAAGGGGGGAGGGGGCAGAGGGCAGATCTTTCTCTTTTTCACTGATTTTCTGTGTCTCAATCTTCAGTATCAGATGACTGTGTTAATGTAGATTCATTCATGTTTTTTTAAGCAATTCAAACAGGGTGGAATAAAATGGCACTTAACTGCCAAAGTCCATTCGCATGCCCAATAGATCGCATACAATCTGGCCGTATTTGTTTTGTTTCTCTCTCACTCACATAGAGTATTAATTTTTGCATTTTTAAAAATGTCCTCATCATCTCTAGACCACACACAAAATTGTTTAAAATAATACCAATTTAGATGGTCACCATAAATACCAAGATACTCAGAAATCCACTTCTAAACAGAACTTATTGAGTGACTGACATTACCCTGTTAGTGCAAAAACTTGACACAATGTATGAGTTTTGCTTTGTGATGTACAAGTCAACTGTTTTAATTAGAGCAAGAAAAAAATATAACTAAAGGTTCTCCATTCAGACAACTGTGCCTCCAGATTTAGGAAAAGTTAGGAAGAGCTATTCCTGTGACTAGGATTTCCAAGACTGGGGGCATGGCTCACTTGCAATACAAAGCGTGGCTACTACCCCCTCAAAGCCTGTGCTACCTCAAGGTTGTGCTTCAGCTATCTGTAAGAGTTTCCATATCTGTTATTCATTATAGAGGCTGGGATCTTCAGTTGAGATTATATGCAACCAGAGGATTTTTTTCCTTCAATACCACTATTTCAAAATTTTATTCAGGAAGATTTAACAAAGGTTAACAAAAAACAAACAACAAATAAAACCAACAGTTCAATATTCTTCTATCTGGTCAATGAAGGGAAAGATATAAATAATCCGCAACGTGTTACCATCCTGGTGTCTACATATCAGCACTAATTTAATACATTTGGGCAAAGTCTTTGTTTTGCCATCCCATCAATGCCCATTCCTTTGGGTGACATCTGTAATGATGCTAGCACTTGGAGACATCATCGTTTGTGAATATGAATGTTACGATTATTTGTACTGAGTATTGTGGTAGCATGAAAAGGGACTAAGACACTATAGAAACATATAGATAGTGTTTCTCCTAAAAAACATGATTACAAAGAACTTGATTATCTGACTTCCCCTTTCAGTCTAAGCATTTGATGAGACAAGAATGCCATACTAGAAAGATTAATATAGACAATTTTCTCCTAGGATAGTCACACAAATTGTGGCTTTCATTTAATGAGTGTCTAGTCCTTTGCTTGTCCTTCTGTATGCTCAGGTAAAGAACGTGGGGATGATTCTTAGCATTATTTCAGTCAACTCTTGATTTCTATTTATATGAACAAATCTACTGACTCTTTTTCAAGTTTCCTTAGAAAAAGCGGCAATGGAACCCCTTATTTTGTCAGGGTGTATAAATATAATCCAAAGAAACTAAATATTTCTAAATATTTTAGAACATTTATTTGATTTTCACTTGATTCTGGGTCTATGATTTCAGAATGCCCCACTGTCAATCACACTTTCTTTTTTCATTAAAAAGAACTTTATAAAAAGTGAAGCATATCCATTCTCTCTTCCTGTAAAAGCATTTGGCTATCCTTTTTTGTGGACAAAGAGAATCTGATTTTGAGAGGGGAAAACATATAGAAGATAGCCTCAATATTTTTCCATTGCTTCCAGAATAGTAAAGAATTATAATACAAACTTCCTGTTGACATGGCCTTTTGGTCATAGCTTCCCCAGAAGCTACTTCATGTATGGTACCACATGTACTATTTTCCACTGCGGTTTGATGCTGCTGGCAGTTCTATTTGCAACTGATTATCTAGGTCAGAGCTACTCAGCCCAAACCCATGAGCCAGATCTGGCCTTCAGCATTGTTTCATCCAATCTGGGATGTCCTGACTCTGTGCACTATGTCAGTCATGTAGGGCGGTGTATGCAGTATGGGGTGGTGGGGCAGAGACAGCATGGGGCTTCAAGGGTCCAATTCCTGGCATGTAGGGCAGCCTGGGGCCCAATCTGGCCCATGGACTGGCCCCTGTTGCTCATCTGGCCCACGAGGACAAAATTGTAGGCACCACAAATCTAGACTGTTACTCAATAATGAGGAAGAGAAATAAATATAATATTTACATGTACTTGCATTTTATCAGTTAGATGCACCCCACAACACAGACCAGGTGAAAATGTAACCTGTTCCATCCATTGTTTTGATCATTGTTATGTATTAATTTAATCATTAAAAAAAGATGAAATTTAAAATAAATTGAAGTGGGGGACCTGTTCTAGAATGCTTATGGTTAATTCCATTTCTCATTTGTTCAAGAAGATAATAATTGCTGTAGTTAGCACTTACTAAATGTGACAGGATGCTGTTTCTTCTGCTGCTGCATAAGTATATAGCATAAGGAGGGATAAATATGTCTAATTATTTTGGATAGCGTTTTTGAGTTGAATGTATCTTTAGTTTTTTATTATAATTGCTCACCAGGAACTTAATTGATACTTAAGTAGTGCATAAGATTTTTTTTTTTGGACTGGTTTTCTATACAACACATTTTTCATGACATTTCTAGATAATTTGATCAGAACACAATAACGCCTATCTTCACAGTGATTTTCATTATGTTTCTGTGACTCAACTAAAAAGTAAAACTTTAAGCTAATTAGATGAAAGAAACATTAACTTAAATGAACAAAAAATAGCCTCCTGGCAAAGGCGGGCTAAATTAAAAGTTTTGATTATATCTGAACTGAGCGATATACAATGCTAACGCTCAATGCCCACTGATAATATAAAGAGGATCAATGTATTCTTTGCAAACATAAAAATAGATCAGAAACTTCTGCTGGCACTTCTGGTAAAAAAACAAAACAAAATGGATGCACAGTATATTTGGCAACTGATACAGGAAGAGAGTTTGTCAACAGAATAATCGGAAGGAAGAAGTTAAAATAAAAAAATGCAGTTTAAATTTTCTTTAGATCTAAAATTAGCATAACAGCCCTTATGACAAGTGAATCTAAATACTTGCAGACCTTTTAATCAAATAGTCTTTGGCTTCGGTAAACAAATTCATATGGGCGACCCCCTTCTGCCTATGCAGAAACGTGCTCACCTCAATGAAGTACCCCTACTGAGCTTCTGTATATGATAATGTCCTTGGGTGATTAAAATGCGTTTGTTTTTCCATATGTACATGCAAAAGTGATCTGAATATTACCTACAGTAGTGGCATCCCCGATATTTTATGTATGTATGACAAATTTCATATTCATTTGTACTAAATTATCCCTAACAAAATGTTTCCACGGAAGATACCCATGAAATGTGATTGTAGTTCAGCAATCAATATGCAGTACTCATTGTTACTTGGAGAGCCAGATTTTTGTGTATCTACTATTGAAGGGGAAACGAGGGCCCCATCCAAAGCTAACTGAGATCAGTGTAGCAGAAACCGTCCGAACTCTGACCTTTTCATTTTTGTTTTGTTCATATTCAAGATTCACCATATATGAGTACCAAAGATGTGACTAACAACAGAATGAGCAAGAATGCCAGCTGAGTCCACAATATCATGCCAGCTAAGTAACAACAAAGTAAAATGAAATGAATTGTTCTGGACAGCACAGCATATTTTATTCAGTCTAATAAACAACTTCTTGTGTTTTCTGTTTCATAGGCACCAGATAATTGCACTTATTCTGTCTATATCTGTTCAGGTAATATAAAAAGAAGGGTGTGCTGTATTGATCCCATAATAGTAGTAGATTATAAGGTGATATATATCTTAGTTTTAGTGGCTAAAAAAGGAGGTGTACAGACAGGATGTTCTGAAAAGCATCAGAGAGCATAGATGGCCTCATTCAGGTTTTGCTCACGGAGCTGAGTGGATGCTATTTACAAGCTTCCTGTCCTGATTCAGTTTGTTATTTGCTTGATACATTGCTCCTCACAGTATAAGAGCTGGAGAGGAAGTTGGAGGAATGCTATTCCAATAATGATTGAACTGAACCATTTTAAAAGTAGATCATTTGATTTATCTTTTGAATAGATGTGTTCCCTTAATCAACTACTTATTAAACCATGTTAGGTATGCCATA
>NW_017729032.1:195897444-195913195 GCF_001723915.1 Gavialis gangeticus
CTCCCACCCTTCCTGTCCTGATTCAGTTTGTTATTTGCTTGATACATTGCTCCTCACAGTATAAGAGCTGGAGAGGAAGTTGGAGGAATGCTATTCCAATAATGATTGAACTGAACCATTTTAAAAGTAGATCATTTGATTTATCTTTTGAATAGATGTGTTCCCTTAATCAACTACTTATTAAACCATGTTAGGTATGCCATATTCAAAACTGGAAGCTAACATGTTAGGGCAGCACATGTTCTCACCTGTTTTGAGGTATCATGATAATAGTCTGCTCTCTAGCTTGATCAATACCAATAAACAATCAGATCAACTTTATTGTTGGAACTGCATATTTTATGAACTGTGACAAATTAGTTATAACTCACTTGCTCTAAACTTTTCTTCTGAGATTGCACAAGTACTGAGAGATAAACTCAGCAATGTCAACAAGCTCAGTGGCATAGTTCAAGCTGTGAAGGTTCAATAAATAGGTCCGTAAACATTGCAAATCAACACAGCTTTTGATGAACTGTCAAGCAAGACAGAGCTTAGCTATATTCAGCTCAGCTTGAACTCATAAACCATTAACTGGCCTCCATACTTTCCAGAGAAATTGGTCTTAGGAATAACACACAAATATAGACATGAAAAAAGGTTTTTTCCCCTTAAAAAAGGTTAATAAAAGGCAGTTAATAATGAGAAATAGCATATAGTCTGCCCAGTACAAATGAGAGACTAGATTTACACACAAGGCAATAATGCTTCCTTACAGTGCTTTAAACTGTGTCAACCTTTACTATACACCTCCAAATCAGGGAAAAAGGAAAAAGACAAGATAAAATAATACTACCTTTGAAAAAGACCTGTTTAAAACACAAAGAGAACTTAAAAAACACATTTCTTTTACTCAATAAGCGGGATCCTTAATATTATTCATACTTCAGAGAAAACACTTTACTATACTTCTGTCACCTCTTTGTGGGAAAGATATGAAAGGGCTTACTTAAGTTCTGTTTCAATAGAAAAGTATGTTATATGCATATGAACAGGCACCTTTATGCATTTTTAAAAATGAGTTCTATTACACTGTATATGTTACTTCAGTCTCAATATTTATTTCCAGATGTATTGAAATATTTGAAGAAAGTATAGTTACCCCACAAAATCGATCTTTTGCAGGCTAAAATTTCAAGTGATTATCCTAGACTGCCTGCAAGGTTGTTTTCTCCTGGTGGCCCAGTTTTCAAGTTAATTCTGTGTAATAAAGTAGAGTAATTCATTTGACCATGACCAAATTTGTTCGTAGTGAACTTTAAACTTTTCTGTTTTATCAAAGGCCTCAACTTAAAAAGAATCATCAATTCTTTCTGTGTATAGTACTATTTATGCTGAATATATTTATATAATCCATTTCCTGATTAATCTATTATCTGTAACCTAATCAGGTTCATAAATAGTGCGTGAAAAGATAAATACTTTACATTCAAGCAACTGACATTCTCAAAGGAAATTGCTGAAACAACTAAAAAAGTTACACAAGATGCAGGTGCCAAACAAAAACCATCCCAGTGTTATGCATTGTTCTCAATAGTACAGTTTTGCTTTAACGTAGAAAATTCTTTTACACTTAAGTTGCACAAAAAACTACCTAAGTAAACACATAGTGCAGTAGTATTCCAAAGGTATCCCAAGAGGCAGCAGCTGACCTAATGTTGCGTTTAGACTATGTTGTTAATGTTCATTCTCCTGAATATTTATCTACAGCTTTTACTCACCAGATGAATCACCAGACATTTCCAATATTGCAGTGTCTTGCTACCTTCATAGGAAAGCTTTTTGTTGATTTCCCTGTTGGTACTTCTCTCTAACACATTCTACTAAGTGCAAAAAAACCTGGAGGGAGACTGAGAGCCAAGTGCAGGTAATGCAAGCACATAATCTCTGCCCAGCATTATAGACACAGAAAGCAGCATAATCCTTTCAGAAGCTCTCTGGAGCGTAATGTCCAATTCTGCTGTCCTAAATAATAGTGAGGTACTCCCCATGAATATATATCCAGTGTGTGATAGAAATCCTCCCCTCTCATAGCAATGGTTCCTTCCTAGACATCCACACACACACACACACACACACACACACACACACACACACACACAGCCTCAATCTATCTGATTATGTTCTCTTCTAATCAGTAATCTTAGTTTCCTCAGCATTAGCTGGACCGCCTGTTTCATACATGATTTCTGTATGGCAGCCTACAGCAGAAAAGCAACAGTGCTGTGTAGGAACTAGGGCAATGGATTCATATTTTGAAAGCTCTTGTACTTTTAGCTACACTTCATCCAAACAATGTAATACAGTGGTATATAAGAATACATGTGAAAAAATATAATGTCTCCTCCTTTTACAGTCTTCTTGGACATACATTTTAACTCCATGGGAAATCCTACCTGGTGACTTAGTATTTATTTTTATACAGGTTAAGCCTTCCAAGTGTTTGTCCCTAAAATCTATAAATCTATTTTAACCTTCAGGGCTAAGTACAAACAGCCAAAAAGCCTGAGGCTGAATCAATTCAGTCTTCACAAGTTAGTCTAAGCTGCGCAGACTGCACTGATAAGCAAGTGAACAAACATTCACTTTTGATTCCAGAAAGGCAGCCACATGCCTGCAGTGGCTCAGGCCAGAGGCCAGAGGGTGCTAGAGCATGCCTCTCTGTTCAGCTGGAGCAGACAGCTTAGGCCAAGGTTAGCCCTCCCACCCTGCAAAGGAGGTGCAATGTGTCTTGGGATGCTGGGGGACTGAGTTAACCTAAATCTGGAAGGGATCTGGGACAGAAGTTCAATAAACCAATTTAACCTAAATCAGTTTAGTCTGTTACTACATCCATCCAGGTTTACCTTAAATCAGTTTTGGTCACTTTGAAAGTGGTCTGTGTGCACTAAACTTCTGTTGTATTCATATTTTACCCAATTTCTAATCACTTATATTGCTTTATGTGTAATGTCTGTCCCTAGCCCAGGAAATATGGCTGTATTTATATATCCACATTGTGTTCTTTCTGGTCTTTAGGTGTCTCCCAGAAAAGGAAAAAGAAATCAAGTTACTGATTTCTTTTCCTCACTTTTTCTTTTTTTAAACGGGATAAATTTTGCACCAACACTATTTAAAAATGACTAGATGTCCTTCACAAAATTTTACATAACAGTCTGTCCTGGAAGGTCTTTCTTGGCAAGAGTAACAATACAGAAAACACCAACCCAAAGAAACAAACCAACAAAAAAATGTTAATCTTTTGTAAAACAATCTTTAATCCAACCTGGAAAATAAGGTAACAAAACTCAGTCCTCTTCTCTAATAAGACAGTAGTTTAAATCTAATATGTTGATTCCAAAAAGAATGGACTAAACATTTGTTTTATAAATGAAGAACATTTGTATTGTTAGTTTTAAAGGTTCATAAACATCAGTATTTTGATTTATTGAGATTCATTTAGTTTGTTTTTTAAAAAACAGATTAAGTCTTTAGACCAAGCCTCAGAACCAGTGATAGTGGGCCAGGTCCTTGTCCTTATTGTAATAGTTTATTTTACTTTGACAATACAAAGAAGCTAGAAAATCCCAAACTATCTGAGAATCTTCCTAACAGGTAGAGAATGGCAGGAAATGTTCCATCTTCTCCTTTTCCCAGCACAGAAGGCAACCTCAGGACTAGAAATGAGGAAGCATAACCAGCATCCTCTTGAATCCTTTGGTTGCTAGAACAGCCTCTTCTAGACTTCTGTAGACAAGCAGAAATTACAGCAAATCTTGCCCCTCTTTGTACTCTGTTCTGCACACAGCTTGACCAGTCTGTCATGAAAGGGAAACAAGACCCAACTTTGACAGACTTAATAGACACATTCACTTTTGGATCAATGTTTTCCTAGAATTAAAGATCAAGACTTAATGGAAATTTAAAGTTATAGAAACACAGATTAGTTATATAATATTAAACTCAAGACCTTGAACCATTTTAGACAAGATAGAATAAGTGTAGGTAAAGGGTGGGGGAGCATAGAAAAGGAGGGAAGGAGGGCAAAGGTAATGAAAATCAGATACTGGATGGTTTCAAATATTATTTCATTTTCAGAATTTTTAAAAAATCCTGAGTGACAAAAAATGGTTGTCCTCAAATAAAACAGTCCTAATTTTGTGTGTCATAGTAGAGGTTGGTTTTAAGTAAGGAGCTGAAGGCAGGGCTATCCAACTGGCCGCTACAGGATGAATGCAACCCACAAGGGGTTAATCTGTAGCCCCAGGCTCCCCCTTGTTATGGGCTCCTCCATCATTCCAGCTGCTACTGCAGATGGGGACTTGAGGCTTCCCCTTCCTCCTCTAGCTTTCACTTATTGCCCCTACCTAAGGGGCAGGGCAAGACAGCACAGCCTGCAGTGCCAAGGAATCCCACAGCCAAGGAGGTGGGGAGTCACCCTTCTGCCCACCAATGGGAGGTAGAGGTCAGGGGAAAGCCACCTACTTGTGCTGTACCATAACAGCTTGTAGCCATGGAATGAGTGAGGGCTGCGGACCCCATTTGTATGGCTCCTACTGTTATAATTGCTGGCTGCTAACAAATTAAACAGCCCTTATGCAAAGGGCGATAGGTATCCAAATTCTTAAAGGATCTCACTGATCCTGTAAAATAAGATAAAGTAGGTGGAGGGCTTAGTTCACTTGTCATTTGTTCTCTGCTACAATTTTAAAAGCTTCCCAGCAGGAACTGAGGAAAAGATGCATCTAGCAAGGGGGGTTGCCAAAGGAAGCACTGCTTAGAAGCAATTTCTTTGCAGCAGTCTTGTCTAGGGAAGCATTTCCCAGAGGCTTTTTCCCTCTAGTAGAAAGAATTTGCATGGATGAGAAATTTTAAATCTCCATTGCATTTTTTGAATGATTGGCAACATTTTTTTTTGTGCTTGAAATAAACTTTGCAGCACAGCGGACAGAATACTGGGCATGAATGCTTTACACTATGCCAAAACATCTCAGTAATACTTTCTGCCTTAAAAGTAGTTATTCCTTTGGTGTATAAAAAGAGAATCATTAAAAAAAGATATACAGTAGTAATAGGCAGTTTTAGGAGAGCTCACATACAGTGTGTATAAGCCCCTTTGGATCACAACAGGCATCATGACTTGTCAGCAACAACCCTCTTTCCCCATGTAGTTTTTCCTGTCAGGATAACAGAGTTCAAACTCAGACCCCAAAACCCAGAAGCTATGAACCCCATCTAAATTCCCTGGACCTAGCCCCTTTCCTTCCAAGGTGTGGAGGGATAAGAGAACCTATACCCACCCATTCCTCTGTATTTCATGTCAGACAGGACCATTTCTTCCTAGCTATGTTTCTTCCTTAATATTGTCTCTCCTCGTGCTACACTTTTCACAGCTCCTCTCAGCCTACTTGTCTGAAACCACTGTACCTCTGTCCAACCTATTACCAGGGTTGCAGTCTTGCACTGCTGCTGATTTTAATCTGCTGTTGAGTCACAGCTGGGACATATAGTGAGGCTGTTCATTAACTCTATCCTAGTTGCTGCTGTGAAAAAATACATGGACTAGACACAAGAGAAGGGCAGGAAGGTAAGTGACCCTACCCAAAGTGTCTAAATCTTTTTCTCTACATCATTACTTATTGGGAGCACTGGGTAATAAGCCTACACATTTTAGCACAGAAACACTAGTTTTTGCAGGGAATCAGAATAGTCTTTATTAGCAGCTTAGTTAGAGAAGGTGCTTTTTAAGAAAACTTCATTACATTCTTCTGAACTTCAGACTTGTTCCTATTGGGGAGGCCTATATAAAGAGAGATAGTAAGGTTGCTTCAGGCTGAAGCACTTACTGGCAATTTCAGAATAAGAAAAAATAGTACCAATTATAGTTAAAATAACGACTTTTGCAAAGGATAAGTTACTAATATCTCAGGAAAAAATCTGGCTCCACTGAGGACAACTCTGTTGATAATAGGATTTCATTCCTACAATAAGTGGTGATACCTAAATCCAGTGTTATTTTGCCACTCTGTGGAAAAGTCATCTTCATTTTCACTGTATTCTAGCAGTCTTATTAGTGCACACAAAATAATGTATATTATGCATATATTCTCCTACAGGATATTGGAATGCTCTGTATATTATGTAGTGCCCATTAAATTGGTTTTTAACTGAATTTCTGTTTTATTTTTCACATTTTGTCTCAAATTGCGTTATTCAAGCAATAAGAGGAGTCTGCCAAGGTGAAATATATTTCTTAAAACAGAGACTGTCTTTTCTCAAAGATGAAGGTTAATAGTCCCTCTTCATCTTTTCCTTCTTTTTTTTCCCTTGGACCAACAACAACAAAACCTTTTGCTGGTATTATATTTTTACTCCCTGAATCTATCTCTTGCATCCTAAAGATTTTGCTGCATGCACCAAGTGGCAATTATTCTTTCCTTTCTGCATATTGATGTGCTTCTGAATTTATGACTAAAATATATGACATACTGTGCAGAAAACAAAACATTTCATTTCATGAGGTAACCAATACTGTGCACGTGGATAATTATGTGCCTTCGTTACATTATTATCAGTTCTGTAATTACACTCATATGCTATATATAGTGTGCCAAATATTCTTTATTAACCAGCTTTTACTATGATTCACACTGTGTACTGCCTGAATATGTTAACAATGAATGTAACAAAATAAAATTTGTGAGCTGAGTGAAGACTTAGTGTTTTAGGAGAGGAGCACAATCAAAACTCTTTGTCCTCAGAGGCTAAGATCTCTAAGTTCTTTTTCCCATAGGTTTTTGGTAACTTGCAATACAACATAATCCCAACTTAATGAAGTATAATTAAATAAATCTGCATTACATTTCCGTGATGAATGTATATAGCTACATTCTGTTTGTATGGTGGTTGGCTAAGAGCAGAAAAGCATGTTCTGTCCTGGAAGATTGTGCATGTTGCAGTTAAGCCATGCAATAGGAAATACAGGTATTATGAAATAGAAGAAGTGTAATGTATGAGAGCTAATGGCTGTGTACACACATTTAAATAAACTGGGAGAAATCTCCCAGGTTTGTTCTCCTGGTAGAAAAAACTTGCCAAGATTCACATTCAGATACTAAAGCCCTGAAGAGTAGAGAGCTTTCAGTGCCTCTCAATTTGCCTCACCCTCCCAGTGAGCATGGACGTTTGGTTCCCTGAGGAGAACTAACAGCAGTGCACTTTGTGCCACTGCTAGTTGTCCCTGGGGAACGCCCATGCCATGTGTGCTCTGGTGCATGGCAGATTGCTTCAGGTAGGTGGGAGAGGCTAGGGCCAGCACTGGCCTCAACCCCAGCAGCCTTTCCTGGGGTCCTGGGGGCCTCCTGGAGCTTCAGCAATAGTGATCCTGCCACACGGAGCCTGGTCAGCAGCTGCAGTATGGCTCTGGTCCACCAGGCTCCAGTTTTGAGTAGTGCATGCTGCCCCCACGTGCGTCACTCTGCTTTTTTTTTTGCATGGGTTCCTTTGCCCCTGGATATTCAGGGGTCAAAAAAGCCCATGCATTGCTCTCTTGTAGCATGGAGAACAGCTGAACATGTAGTATGTGGCACCCTGATGTGTCTGCGATGCCACATACTGCATGGTCTCACTTGTCCTGACACAGCTATAGAGAATACCCAGACTTTCCAAGATACTTATTCAGCTAACATAACACAAAAAAGAGAACATGTGTGCAGACAAATGTACAACAAATAAAAAGGATAAAAATATTATAAAACACTTCTGGCCATTATGTGTGTTAAGCTTAGAAACAGCAACCTCAGCCTGCATAGTATTTTTATTTTAAATTAATATTTATGTAGAGCTTTGAAAATAATGACTCTGTGTTACACATACAGAGTGCACAAAAGAACAATTACTGAAAGCTGTGGTCTTCTGAAATATTTCCATTCTAAGTTGCAAATATTTAACCAAGTACTAAGCTAAGAAAATGCAGATGATGGTACAGTAAGGGATCCTCATAGCACGCAAAGAGCAGTCACCAATGGCTCAATATCTAGTTGGAAGGAGGTATCAAATGGAGTTCCCCAGGGGTCTGCCTAGCTCCAGTAGTGTCCAACAATTTCATTAATGATTTGGGTGATGGGATCGAGTGTACACTTAGCAAATTTGCACATGACACCAAGTTGGGTGAAGTGGCAGACACTCTGGAGGGCAGAGCTAAATTACCTGGATAGACTGGAGAATGATCCACAATCAATTAGATGAGATTCAACAAGAATACGTGCAAAGTCCTGAAATTCATAGAATAGAATCATAGAAAGTTAAGGTTGGAGGGGACCTTAGGAGGTCACCTACTAGAACCCCCTGCTTAAAGCAGGACCATTCCCAACTAGATCAAGCCAGTCAAAGCTTTGTTGAGCTGGGTTTTGAAAACCTCCAAGGATGGAAATTCCACCACCTCTCTGGGTAACCTGTTCCAGTGTTTTACTACCCTCCTATTGATAAAATTGTTCCTAATATCTAACCTAAACTTCCCTTGCTGCAACTTGAGACTCTGGCTCCTTCTTCTGTCATCTGCCACCACTGAAAACAGTCTAGCACCATCCTCTTTCACACCCTACTTCAGGTAGTCGAAGGCTATTAAGTTCCCTCCCAGTCTTCTCTTGCCTGCACGGATCAGGCCCTTCTCTTTTCTTACAGTCCATCCATCCAGCCCATATTTCCTTAGCTTGCCTGTAAGAATGTTGTGAGAGACCATAACAAAAGCCTTGCTAAAATCAAGGTACACCATCTCCACCAGTCTCCCTGTGTCCACAGAGCCAGTCACCTCATCATAGAAGGTTGGTCAGGCATGACTTGCTCCTGGTGAATCCATGCTGACTGTTCCTAATCACCTTTTTATTTTTATATAAGAATATAACTATAGCCAACCAAAACTGTTTATTTTTAAGGTTTTTCATAGATTCATAGTTGTAGGGTCAGAAGGGACCTAAGTAGATCTTCAAGTCCAACCCCAAAGATTATGAGAATCCTACTTTTCACTTTTTCCAGCACCAGTGACCATGCCCTGTTTAAAGTGCGTTAGCAAGGCCTCCTCTACACATTACAGTTATGACACAATTGGCTAGTTAATGGCACAATTAAATGGAGACAAGCTACACATGCAAAATACCTATCACACCATAAAGTGGTCCAACCAACTATAAAGTTAATTTTAAAAATGCGTGCTAACATTATACCTGGTTGCTATCTAGCTTTAAATTTGCGTATGTACCAGGGTTTCCCTTGCAGTTAGGAGCCCCATCAGCTAACCAGGCTTCCAGCCACAGGGGTGCACAATGCCCAGCTGGGACTGGGAGTCCACAGATGAGGGGAATCTCCCTGAAATGTCCAGGAGTGTCAGGACTCTTGCTCCTGGCAGCTGCAAGGTACATCTGTGATTTCCCAGCCCCAGTTGTACATGTTCTCCCAGCTGCATGGGGCTCCATGTATCCCCCACAATAGCTGTGAACTGCAGGGTGCCTATTATGCCCCCGCACAGCTGGAAGAGCACAATCCTGCAGATGCTGGGACCTGCAGTCCTGGCTGTGCCCCACAAAGCCAGGACTGAGAGTCCCATCAGCTGCAGGTCTTGAAGTCATGGCTTCATGTGAGGCATAGCTGGGACTCTGAGTTTCTTATTTGCCAATACAGGAGGAACCCAGGATGGGAAACCCAGGCTCTACTTGTACCAACCATAAGGCATGGTAGGATCTTATGCTGGATCCCACAATCCTGCCTCCTGCCATGCACATGTAGAGGGGGCCCAAAAGCAAACTTTCAATTTACTCTGGAACTTTGGTTCTGTACTGAATCACTTCTCCAATGCCCATGAGTTCTAGGTTCAGCAGATATCACTCACTGAAATATTGTTTGGGTCCAATGTTGCCTAGCTTGTGAAATCAAAGTGTTTTATCTGCCAGAAGCAGTTAAATAAATAAAAACCTTCTTAACATACATCTCACTGATGAGGCTGAATTCAGTTAAAGTGACCATAAAGATTAGTGTAAATTGCTGTCCTTGGTAATCATTTGGCATAGGCCAGTAAATGTGAGGTCTTGAAATATAAGAAATATTACACTGAATTAAATCTTAAACTGCGCCCCCATCTCTTCCCACATGCTGTCGCCACCCCCGCCAAATATATATATATTGTACTGATTTATTTCAAGTACAGCAATTTTGATTATTTTCCCACTCATTCAGTCTAACATTTTTATTTTTAAACAATAGGAATACTTATTTTTCTAGCAAAAGAAAATAGGCTTTTAAAATATTTGTGTTTTTCATAACTGGAACTTTACTGAAACAGTAACTCCTAATTCAATGGGCACTAGTTTTATCTTATAAGAATATGTGATAACTCACTCAAATAAGAGTGAATTCCATAGATTTCTTCATAATTTAGAGTTAGACCTTGACCTTGGACATTGAAGGCAATCAGAGTTATCTCTAAATTTGATGTAAATAAGACTGGGGCCTGACTTCTTTTGTATTTTGTTTTTAATGATCTTCATAAAAATTGTTTTTGGAGAAAAATGGATACAACACTGTGATTTGCCATTATCTTATGAGAGTAAGCTTCATGGACAAGCTATTTCGGTAAGTTACATAAGATATTATTCAGAATAAAATTGTTTAAATTTTCAGCCTGAGTGATTATGCAGTAACTACAAAGCGCAAAAGTAAGCTTTGCTCTTAGACCTTAAAAGTTCCTTGTGCTATTTTGCCCTTAGGACATTTTCTAAGTGGAATAACACATAAGTACTATTTAAAATGGATTGCTTCTCAAGTCCAAGGGCATTTCTCTTTGATTCCTGAGATTCAATGTGCCTTTTGGTGTGGAATGGTCTCACAGCAACTACAAGTCATGCTCTGTGTTCTTATTTTACATGTTATCCAGGGAGAGAGAAAGAGTTATCTGATACAGAAAAAAAAAATAAACGGTGGTATTAAATATTTGAGTTCAGAATCTTGAGAAGTACAATAACTAGTATTTGGATCAATTGATGAGACTTTTTATTTTGAAATAGAAGAATACCTATAAGACTTATTTTTGCACCAAATTAAGACATTAAGATTTCCCTTCTCCTGATTTAACTTGAAAGGCTGCCTGTTTCTTTCAGGGCATTGACAGGCATACAACTCCCCTTGACGTGTGCCTCACAGAAAGTGCCATGAGTTACAGTGACCACCCACCCCACCAAGGTGTTCTCTGTTGGGTTGGGGGGAGGGTGGGGAATCAAACTCCACTGCACATCTGCAGCCTCTCCCCACCAGACCTTCCCATCTCTCCCAGCTCTGGTGCTGTCTTCAGGATGTGAGGGGAAAAAGGGAGGACAGGAAACTTGGTTTAGGGTATGCTCAGTCTTTGCTAGTGGGGAAAAGGGTTAGACTGGAGCACACCACCACCTCAGGGGAGCTCCAATGCACTTGCCCCTCCTTCCAGTGAAGTCTGGGCAACCCCCAAACTAAGCTCTCTTTCCTCCCTCCTATACTGAAGACAGCACTGGGGACAGGGACAGCACTGGGGACTCTGCTCCAGGATTGGGACTGACAGAAGTTAATGAAGGCACTTCACTTTGGAATGCCTTCATTGGAACCCTCATATCACAAGGGTTAATTTGTTGCACAGTTGAGCACTTTTTAAGTGTTCTGCAGCCATGCATTTCTGTCAGGGCATGGCTGTAAAGTGCTTTCAGGAGGTCAATTGCACAACAAAACACCACTTCTGTTAGAGCCCTCAGTTGTGGAGAATACCAAATACCCCACAGTCCTGTGTTGTCCCTCCCACCAAAAGAGATGGAAAGGGAGAACACTGACTCTCTGAGATCTCACCCTGGTGTGAATCCATGGGAACCCTGAAGAACAACACTTCCCCTTTCCTGCCAATCAGTTGATTGGCAAGAACAATGGAGGGAGGGCAGTATTCCCTGCAGAGGTATTTAACAGCCTCCAAGGCTTGGATTTGGGGCTGGGCAAGCTCTTCTGACCTTGGTACTCAGCCCTGAAGGACGTAAATGGTGTGTGCTGCCCAGCTGGGGCAAATGCTGTGATTTAAAATCTGGAAGTCTACCTACTGACAGCCTGCCCTTTTCCCAAGTGAGGGAGAGAACAGGCTGTAAAGTAATAGTTTCCCCCAAGGTTGGGAGTTTCCCAAAAAGTATCCCTCATGTCCTGAGCCTGGAGAGCTCACTTCCGTACTTCTTCAGCCAGCAGGCTGAAACACATGTGTGTTCTAATTTCCAGACTATTTTTCTACCAATAAGAATTTCAGGAATGAATATCTGGCCATGGCCTATATCTAACTGACCAGATGCAAGTGGTAGTCATCTCCTTTTACAAAGCTCACCCTAATTTTGTAGACACAAGACATCCAGATAAGTCTTCATTTTTAAAGCCTCTAGCTTAATCATTGACAGTTTTTCATCAATAATGCCCAAATTCTTTAAGCTATTACAGAATCCCATAATTTACAAAGAAACCCCATGATCTTACTGAGTCCAAACATGTGCAGAAGTCTCTCCATGCATAGCAAGTAGGCATAAGACCCAGATCCACATAAATAAGAATTTGGTGCCTAATTTCTGCTAAAGTGCAAGAGTGTTTTCCTCAAAACCTCCACCAAATCACTTGGTATAGTTGCAGAAGCAGCGTAATTTAAGCCTGCTCTGAGTTCTTTGCAATGTAGCTATACAGCTTTCAGTACTAGTGTAAGTCTAGCTCATATCTCTACCCTATAGTGCAAGCACTTTAGCAATAGCAGTGTAGGCATGCTATCAGAGCACTCACAATCTGTAGGTGCTTAATTTTTGACAGTACATTTCCATGTATACCTAAAGTCCTGCTTCTACACACAATCAGGAACAGTTGCCATTTTGACACAGCTAAGTAGCTCCAAAAGGTTCTTTGACCTGTTAGAGCAGAACATCCTTTGGCATATACTTCTTGAGGAACATCTACCTCTTGATCTAAGAGGCCCAAGATCCTTGAAGTATATATTCTGTTACCAAGTCCCCTGAAAGGTGTGATATGGTAGATGTGCTCAGTGCAGATACATTAGGCATCTATAGGGCCTAACTCAACACAGACAATATCAGAAAAGGCTGCTTTTATTTAGACACCCTGATGGAGGATGGAAAGCCTTTCATACCCTTTTGTATAATGATTCAGTGATTATAACATGTCCTCAAATATGGGAGACTTGAGTTCTTGGCCCTCCTCAGCCAGTGGGGTTTCAGTGAATCAAAGAAAGGGGTAGGGTTCTGCAACCCAGTGCTTAGGGCAGTCCCATGGAATAAAATAGATCTGGTTCCAACCTATTTTTGAAGGACTGCTTCTGAACTGTATACAAGGACTCTTTAACCTCCAGTTTCCCCTATCTGCAGATGACTGACCTTGCTAGAATTACACTCTCTCTTTTCCTTTATAGGTAAAAACACACGTTGCCTGACGTTGGACTTGTGTCACCATAAAAATTATGGCAGCATAAATGGCAAGCCAACAGATGTTCCTACCTTTTCTGGTACCAGATCAGTGGTGCAACAAAATATAGTGTTAAATACAATATAATGCTGAGAGTTCATCAATTTATAGTGAGGGATGTCTACTTCCTCTGTGGTGGGAGAGTGCATGCAAGTCAGAGCTGCCTGCACTCTCCAGATGCCTTAGGTAGGTGCTCTGGTGACATGAGAGGCACAATCTTGTGCACCCTGGAAAGTATTGGACCCTTCAAGACCCAGAAGCACCTGCCCAGCTTTTCCAACTCCTGAATAGGGCCCCAGGTTGTAAATCCTGATCTGACATATATATATTTCCCTGCAACATAGGTTATGCATCTAACCACTCAGGAAGGCAAAGACTAAAGACATACTGTTCTCTTCAGTATTCCCTACTAGATGGGTCAGGCATCTCCTTGCTTTGAGTGAAAACCTCTATGGAATCAATTCTAAGACACACTCCCCATCAACTGGATTCCATTCCAGAAGGAAGATATATAAAACCCTTTGTGAATTTCTTCCTTCCTTCCTTTTTTTTTTTTTTTTTTTACTAAGGTCTGTGGACCATTGGTCCCCAATTAAAGTAAAAAAAACCCCACAAATCTAAGCAACTAATACTACTTTCATCTATTAGACACCTAAATGGATTCAGATGCTTAAGCGTGATTATATTTCACCCTGGTGCCCCTAGAAAAAGTTAGCCCAAAAGTTGTAGGTCCTCTTCCTGCTCTATGCTTTTTAGTCTTAAGATTAAGACCAGGATTCCATTTTTTTCAGGGACCTGAAAGTTAGGATAGGATCATAGTTAGGTGCCTAAGTCTGTTTAAATGCTTACTAGGTTAAACAGGATCTGGACCTCACCGTGAACCTATTTTTAATACTGAAGTTTATAAACCCTTGCAACAGCTTACTTGAAAATAAGCTGTGGTCTCCATATATTTTCAGGACTGCAACTTTCATAGAATCATAGAGAAGTAGAGTTGGAAGTGATGTGTAGATGTCATCTAGTGCCACCCCCTGCCCAAGGCAGGGTCATCCCTATTCAAACCATCCCATATATATCCATAATTTAAACTCTTTGTATTTTAACTACTGTTAACTGTAACACAACATATAACGCATTCCCCGTAAAGCAGAGGAACCACAGGAGCCAACATCTTCCGTCTATAAAAGTTTGTTAATACATGCACAAGAGAGCCAAGGTAGAGAAGGCTACAGAAGGCAAAAACCACCATAATCAGTACAAATCTGGCCTTGGGTATAATTCTTTCCTGACCCAAATATGGCTCTTAGACTGACCCTGACCAGAGTGGCAAGAATCTCTACACAGGAGCTTCTGGCTTTAAGTTACAGCAGGAGCATTGGTACACCTCAGTCAAAATCCCCAGCCTCGGCTGCAGCCAACACCCAATACCTCTGAGGAAGGCTTGAACACACCCTGATACATGCAGGAGAAAGAGAGGGAAGGAGCAACCTGCAAAGCCCAGAAGCATGGGAAATACCCATATCAAAACATAGGCATAGCTATGCATATATCATCCCTGACCAGTGGCTGGGCTCTGTCATTTCTAAAATATATGCTACAGCTCAAGTAGAAATTATGAGCCTGGAGAAGGGATTACCTGTGTTTCATACATAATCAGACTGATCATAAGGATCCCTTCTGACCTTAAAAGTCTACATATCAGTGGAAGTTTTTCTACTCGTTTTCATTATCCTTGGTTTAGGCCTTAAACTCTTTATCCTGTGAATACATACAATAGTTTCTAGCAGAATTTCGAATAACTCACTAACATCATTTTTGGTTATTTCTAGACATCTTTTTTTCTGCTTTACATTATTTAATCTTAAATAACAAAGTTCCTTAAAACTGTGAGGCACTTTTTGAACACGCTTAGCTCTGGTTTAAATCTGAGATTATAGCTCTTTTCAATACAGCAAAATACTAAAAGAAAACACTTTTGTAAAGGTAATTCTTTGGAATGGTAAGTAAGGGACACAGGAAGCAACCAAATAATGCACTCACTTGTCTGTTTTTTCTATTGATATTCTCCATAACATTCTCTACTCTGTTATATCTTTGTAAAGTCATTAGACTCTAGGAAGGGGTAATGTCTCACTAAACACTGTGGCTGCTAGAGTATTTCTCCAACATATACAGTACAATTAAGACACAAGATAAAATGAATAACAGAAGTAGATTGCAATTTTAT
>NW_017729032.1:195918195-195919675 GCF_001723915.1 Gavialis gangeticus
ACACAGCTAACAAATACATCCCTGAAACATGGAAGATGCCAAATTTTATAGTCATTTTGAGCTTCAATAGTTCTAATAGCTCACTTGGTTTCAACAGTCACACAGTTCAGAACAATACTTTATGGAGATCCCTGCTCTAACTAGTAAAAATGTTGATGAAAAAAAATAACCATTGGAATACTGTCTAGGAATTAATTAAAACACCATAGACAGAAGGCTATACCTTAAAAAGAGCACACCAAAAACAGCAGGAACTTTATTTTCCTTGTTTTGCCACCTATTTGTTTTCTTTTTTAAATTAAGATAATACATTAGTATTGTCCTTAATGCTCAATGAGGTTTTTATCATGCAAAAAACACATGCTTACAGCTAAGCATTGGAGTGGTCTCACCTACAAAATTAAAAATGTACAAGTAATTGCAGAGTTAGGACAGTATTGCTTATTGCTTTAATATGCAATGTTTGCCTTCATATTTACATCATATAGGTTTGGCAAACATTCTCTAAACATGGAAGCACAAGGAGAAATACCTAATACAACAGCTTGATAAACTGCTATTAATATACAAGCATTTTGGACCTTTTATTCACACTTTTCAATTACCTAAAGCAACAGAAAAATTTAAATGTAAAAGCAATCTTACATGTTTTTTTTTTTAAACCAGGGTGAGACCGGCTGTAAAAGGACACACCAATCTTCACTACTAAGTGGGTTATAAGATGTAAAGAAAGTATCCAGTTGAATACCATTGCACTTTTGACATATTGCTTCATCCATCCATTCAGATAGAACTTTCTACTTCAAAATCATACTTGGTTAAAAAGAGAAGATATTTTTGCTTTTTCATTTTTATGTATTTTCTTCCTCTAAATATGTCTCTTTTTTCATTATAGACCCTATATTTTATATACTTATACATGTGCTTAACTCTAAGCATATTAATAGTTCCACTGCCTCCATGCTTCAAATCACAGAAGTGTTTGCAGGAATGGACTTTATCATATATGAATGTATCAGAATATCAGGCAGACAAAAGTGCACAATATTAAAAATATTAATCTGCTAAAAATATTTCACAGGGGATGTGAATACTTCATACAAAAGTGTCACAGTCTAGAGGCTGAAAACACACAGAATAGGTACACGAGATTCTCTGCAGGCTCCTGATACCACAACCCTCCCCCACCCCCGCAGCCTTGGGGATCACAGCAGCTACAATCCCTAAGTTTTGGCATTTTCACACTGGGTAAGATGTAGCCCCTTGGTTGGGAGGCCTGTCAGCTGACAGGGTTCTTGGCTGCAGCATAGATCCTGCTACATATGCAAATTATAGCTTGATAGCAACCAGCTGTAAAGTTAATACAAATTTTTAAGGTCTAACTTTATAGCTAAATGGAGGTGGTTATTGTGTGACTAGCAAATTGCCCATCATGAATGACAGGGGGTGGGGGAGTGGGCAGGGACAGAGCACTGCCATT
>NW_017729032.1:195924675-195937231 GCF_001723915.1 Gavialis gangeticus
ATGGCTCTCAGCTTCTCATCATAAGGCCTGTTTTCCTGCGCTCTGATCATGCATATGGCTTTCCTCTGGACTCTCTCTAGCTTCTCCACACCCTCCCAGTTTGGCCCCATGCACCCTGCCCATGCCATGCTGCTCCACCCCACGCTCCTGCCAGCTCCACTAGAAACCCTCACCATTCCCCATCCCACTCCTCTCTCTCCCCCTTCCTTCCTCCTCTCTTCCCCACCACCTCCCCCTCACTGCTGGTGGGGGGTAGGCATGGAGTGCCACTACCAACCATAGCACACCACCACTGCCTGCTAGGAGCAGGGTGGGGGTAAGCCTGCCCACCATCCCCTCCACCAGCACCCCACACTGCTGCTGCATCCAAGGGATGGCCTAGCCCTGCCCCTGGCCTTGATCCTTGGAAGAAGCAACAGTGCAGGGTGCTGGTGACACAATGCTGGCCTTGCCCCCTGACCCCCACTCCATCCTTGCTGGTCCAAGGGGTGGCCATGTCCCCCCAACCCCCACTCCTGTCTGTCCTCTCCATCCCCGGCATCATGGTGGTGCCCTGCTGGCACTGGCACCACCCCCTCCTGTCCAGAATGCTCATGGTGTACTGCAATTGGTTGTTTCAGTCAGCATTGTGATTGGCTGCCGAAACAACAAATCAGAGTGCAAATAAAGTGTTACAGATAGACAGACAAAGGCTTTTATTATATTAGAATAGCTACTTTGCAAGTGTAGCTGGTCTTAATTGTGCAACACCTGTAATCTGTAGAAAGGGCCTCAGTGATTAAAATATTTGTTTTAGTAGTTCTTATGTTCTCATGTAGTGAATCTTTTATTAGAATTTATTTAGTTCCTGATATCAGATGGCACTGGAAGAAAACTGCAAAACACCTCATGAAGAAAAGTAATTTACATTTCTAATTCAAGGAGCAGCAAATGAAAGCAGAAACCCCACAATTATAGATGAGTTTTGTGTACCTAAAAGGATCTAGTAGTGGATAAAGTTTGGATGAACACCCATATTGCCAACTTTAAACATAATCAATATTTAGTTGACTAAAGCATTGATTTCTGTGCTATCAGATTAATATAGTAATATACCATCTGAAAATGTTCTGGATCATAGCCTTGGAATAAGTATTTAGTGAAATAACTTTTAAAAAGTGTTTGTATTTGAATATGTAGATATAAAAATCTTGCAGAAGGTAAACAGATCCATCTACATGTATATGTTACACATTGCCCGTGACCAAAACTGGTTTACTTCCTAAATGCATAGTTATAGGTAAAATAGGTAAGATAGATTAAAGTACTTTCAGGCAAATATCTTATTAAAAGCAGGATAGATTTGTACCTTAGATTTGCTGAGACAGAGGACCTTCAGAGCCACACCTGACCTTCACTGCAGGAAGCAACTAGGTAGGGAGCCCAGCTCCACTGAGGACAGTGGCAGCAACAGACAGGTTCCTTCTTCCAGCCCCTGGCCCCAGCCACAAAGGTAGGGGAACTAGGAGGAGCATAGCAGCTGGACGTATAAAACTGGCACTGTTGTTGCCGTTCCCAGCTGAGCCAGGTTCCCTGCAGCATGAAACAGAAGCAGGGCAGGAGCAGGTCTGGGGCTCCCTCTGCATGCAGATCAGCCAGGGAGAATGGTGGAAGATGGGGGAAGGTTGCAGGGAGGGGACAGTCAAGGGGAGACTGGAGATACTACCAGGGTTGGGGAGGGAGGATTCAGGCACAGGGGTGGCAAGTGGTGGGGAAAGGGTAAGGGTGCCTGTCTCCCCACCACTGCTTTCTCCACTACTTGTCTCTATGCCACCGCTTTTCCTACCACAAAAGTGACGGAGACAAATTTATAATTTTCCATGTATAGAATCCAATTACTGGTGGGTCTTCTTAAATTCAAAGTCATCTTGGATTTAGATAAACATAGTAAGACTATAATGGAAGTAGGACTAGATCATTAATAAATATATACTGCACTTGAGTCAAAGTCTGTTTGATGCCCTTAATGAGCCAAACATTGAATATAGTTCCACAAAAAGTTAAGCTTCAACACAACTCATTCATATCAAAACATAGTTCTAGAAAAAGGTTCCAACTATCTCTACTTATTTATTTCTTGCAGAACAACTCATCATTGGTCTGGAACAGTACAGGTTTTAACTAACAGGGAAGAAGCTGACACTATTTCATTATACATGCATTTTAATTTGAACTCATAATCTTTCTAAAAATGTATTTGCAGATTTCATAATTATATCAGTTATTGGCATCTTTATCACATTTTGATAAATAGTTCCATATCAATTTGATATAAATAATCTGTAGAGGGAGGATTTCAATAGCCTAGTAAGACTCCACACTGAAATACTGAAAGTAGGGCTACTTTTATTGATAAAGATAATAATTATTAACTTTCAAAATGTTAAAGCAACAGGAATAAACCACTTCAGGGCAATATCCTAAATGAAAAGCAGCAGCTGCTACATTTTTGTTGGGAAATGCAGAATTTACTCTGCTGCTTTGTTTGGTGTACATGCCACTGGGATTCAAAAGAATAGGAGATTAAAGATAAGGATTCACTTTAATGGCAATGTCATAGGGCATCTGGGACTTTTCCTACATTGAAGATGAGCCCTAATTTATAAAATCTGTATCCTTGCCTATTTAAATTAGATACAGAAAGTTATTTTACCCCTTGTTTGTCTAATGGTTTGTGTTGTTCTCATTTTGGCTTTATAGATATGAACATAAATGTAAAATGGGATAAAATGAAAAAGGGGATTACCAACAGAAGATCCAACTAGCATTACATCTTTCTTTGATAAGGTAGATGATTTTTACAAGAAGAAAATGCAGTAGATATTATCTACCTGGATATCAGTAAAACATTTGATATTGCATCACATAGAAAGTTATTAGGTACACCAGAGAAGATTTGTATAAAAATTTTAAGAAGAACTGACTAATGGAGAAAGTTCATTGGGCTATGCTAAAAGGAGAACTACTAGGTTGGAGGAAGGCTAGTATTTTTTTTTTAATTCTAAGACTGTCTGATTTAATTTAATTAATAATTTTAGCACATAAGGTAAGAATACCAATGAAACTGGTTAATAAAGAAAAGTTTGGGAGACACTGTCCATAAGTAAGAGGATCAAAATATCATGCACAGAATGCTGGGTGGCATTGAGGAAATGGGATAAAATTCAATAGTGAAAAAATATAAGATCACATACTTAATAACAAGAATTTCATCCACAAACTGGGAGCTAAGCAGCTGAACACAATAGAAAGGAAGATGGAATTGAATGACCCCAGATCCATAACTAAGCTACCAATGGAAGGTATCTGAAAAAAATGCAAATATGACCCCAGGATTTATCAGCAAAGTTATTTCCAGTCGAGATAAGGAAGTATTAATATCACTGAACGAGACACTGTTTACACCGTGTCTGGAATACTGTATACTATTCTGGTCCCCCATGTTGAAGAAAGATGAATTCTAAATAAAAGAAGTATAAAAAAGGGTTACTAGAATAATTATGGAAATGAAGAACCTATTTTGTTTGAAGAGACAGAGAGAGCATGTGTTGCTTAATGTACCAGAGAGACTAAGAGGAGGCATGATTGCTCTCTATAAATATATTGTAGGGAGAAGGGTAAATACTAGGAAGGAAAAAATTATTTAAACTAAAAAGACAACAGTGGCACAGAACAAATGGGTATAAACTAGCCATGAATAAATTTAAGCTGTAGCGTAGAAGGCATCTAGCTATCTAAGTGCAAGGTTCTGGAATAGCCTTTCAATCAGAGTCATGCTATTTAATACCAGGGGCCTTGACTCCAGTGACCCATGAGGACTGCTCTTGTCCTATGATTCTTAATATTAAAAGCCTTTCATTCCTTTCAAACCACGGCTGTAAAACTGGTGACCAATATGCTGCACGCAGCCTACAAGGGTTTAATGTACAGCTCCTGAGCTTGTATCCAGCAACTGCTCTGCTATAACTCCCACTGCTGCTGCCACTGGGATCTCTAGGCTCCCCTTCCCTCCCCTCTACTTTCACTTCCTGCTCTCACCCCAGGGTGCCGGACAGCACAGCCCACAGCACCGGGGGAGCCTGCAGCACACTGCAGAGAGGGAGCCAAGGCGGCGCTAGTCCATGCCATCTTGTGGTGCGGGAGGGGGTGCAGAAGGGAGGTGTGCTGTCTCTCCATACGTATGCAGTGCTACACTGGAGCAGGATGGGTTACCCACATGAGTTGCAGGTGCAAGGGGGCTGCCTAACCATGTGGTACAGTGCAGTGGGTGCAGCCTGGGTGCCCATGGCTCACACTCACATGGGTCCCATGGTGTGTGCCCTGTGAGCCATGCAGCCCTTGCTTCTTAGAAGTCAGACAGCTGTCCTCTCAAACCATAATTACTTCCTTGTCACTGGGCTGCTGTCACCCTCCTAATTGCTAAATAACCTGGTAAGTGCCATCATACTTTAGGTATTAGAGGGGTTTTTGTTTTTTAATAAAATGAATGTCAGCAACCCCAAACCAAATGCTCTCCTTTTTTGTGAAGTCAGGCATTTTCAAGGATAGTCTGTTATGGAGAGTTTATGTGTACACTTATATGTGTATGTACCATTTTGAAGGTGCTTCACAAAAATGTTCATGGCACAAAGAAGCATGATGGGAGTCTTTACTTACTAAAAATAGAGTCTGGATTATCTTTGCAATTTTCCATTCTGATCCTGCTCAAGATTTAGAGGATCTCAGAGATGGCAGCATTCGAAAGCAAGGGCACTTAAACAGACAAGTCAACCAGTTGTTCAATTACATTTCTATCCTTCCCCAATAAGCAGCAATTTCTTTTTATTGATTATTCAGATAATAACATACACTCCACCTGCTGAAGTCCCCTAGGTGCATTAATAGCTACACCACAGTTTGATCATCATCAATTTCAAACACTCATAAAAATGTTTTGAAGGGAACATTCTCCTATTCTCTTCAAGTCCAAGCTATGCAGATTAAAACTTAGCAGTTGTATGGCTTAAGAACTGGGACTATAGAGGTATAACATGTTTGCACATATTTAAGCAAGTATAACATTTGTATATTTGCCATATCACATTTATCACAGATACGATGTCTGATCCTACCGTCTCAACCCAAACAGAACTCCTGTTAATGCCATAGAAATGTGTTTGTATAAGGATCACAGGATTCGCGTTCTAGAAAACAACTATGTAGAAGGCTAAATTGTCTTACCCCATACTTGGCAACACCTATATTTTGTTCTTTATCCCGTCTCATTTTAAATTACAAATCACTCAACTTAATTCTTTTCGAAGTCTCTCCTTTATCAGGAAATTTCTTGTTTCCTGTTATTTTGCCTAAATGTTCCTTTTCACATCATCCGTTCATTTAATTTGTTTCCAATTGCCTGCAATTTTTTTCACTGACAAAATGAAAGGAAGTTCGAAACATATTCTATTATTAATTGTTTTGTTTGAAATATAATTTATTTACATTTTCTTTTATATGGCCTAACACTTTAATTTAATCTTGAGTTAAAAGCAAATGCAATGATATTACTGGTACAGTATAAAAAAAGCTTCATCATTTGATGATTCAAATGCATATCAAATTGGGACAAGAGTTAAAAGTGATAAGCAAGAGAATTAATTGTGAAGTCAAGTCAATGTTTAAAATCACTTTGAGGTTTCCCACACACACTACGTAGTCATTCTTTATTTCTTCCTTGAGACATTTATTGCCTATTTTAGTCCTATAAGCAACCATTTGCTTTACTTTACAAAATAAAGTAAAATTAGGAAGACATTAGAAGGGTGACATAATAATGCCATTGTTAACTTCTTGATCTGGGGTGGGGAAATAAAATTATCAATAAAATGAATATGAGAAAGATCTTCCCATGAGATGCAGTGCATTATTCAGTTTAGTGGTCTGTCAGCTGGTCAATCCAATTGTAAATTTTACCACTAGGTAATTATTTATAATACTTCCTGATCTTGGCATCAAGGTATCAAACTTATAGGATGAAAGTCTCAGTGATATGAATGCACCTTCATTTTTTCATTTGCAGACACCTAAAAACACTTTGAATGGTGGTGCAGACCCCTTTGAATTGTAAGTGTGGGTATTTGCATACTTTTGATTGATCATAGTCATCTTTTCTGGACCCCTTAGACATAGTTTGTAGACCTCCAGGGGGTTTTGTGGACTACAGGTTGAAAACTACTGTTCTAAGGTTATCAGCAAGCCTGAATGCAGCAGGAGTGTGCACATGCTGCAGCCCTGGGCATGGGGCACTTTTACATGACAGCCACTAACACAACACTCCTGTGAAGTGAAGTGTCCCGTGACACCCTGATTGAGAACAACTGATGTAGATGTTGAGGTAAAATTAGTGCTGCCTTGAATTTACACTCAGACAAGTAGTTTAGTAGCTTATCAGTTTTCAGGTACATATGCTTTCTGGTCCAAGCTTAGAGCATGAATTAATCCATTATTAATCTCATTAGAAATCTTTCACTCACAAAATTTTCAGCAGGAGTATCTCAATCCATAATATATAATATATGGGTGAAGTTCAGCCAAATAGCCTAATTACTGTTTATGTAATCATACTTTCAAATGTTTTGATCCAGTGTCGTAGCAAGGAAGTTTGGTGCCAGGGGTAAACCCCACAGTGGCAGCCTACTCTCACCCCACACACAGATCCGGGGGCACATGCCCCCTCATGCTTGCCCAGGAGTGCATGCAATGGTGAGAGCCACCCTTCCCCCATAACTGTGCTCCCTCAAACCAGCCGCTTGCTGCTCCATCCCATACCTCGCCCCAGCTGGGCAGCCCCTGTTGGTGCCCCTTTGCTTCGGCACCGGAGGCGTTTGCCCCACTCCCCTCCACCTCCAGTAGTTCTCAACTGGAGATCCTGCCACACACAAGAAAAAATGGTGGAGGGGTGTTGTGACTCTGACAAGGTTAAAAACTATCAATCTCCACCATCCTTTAACAAGAGAAAATGTGTTAATTTGGCATTCTGAGTTACATTCTCAATTCCAGAGGGGAAAAAGTTAGGTCTAGTGCTACATAAATGCCTTATTAATATTTCTATTCATTCATTTGATTTTTATGCCATCCTTCCCAACAAAGGCTCAAGGTGGCTTTCAATACAAAACAGAATAATTTAAAATAAGGAAAGTGACCAGAGGACCAAAACAGCTTAGAAAGGAAATAGAACATCAAGATAAAACAGAGACCCCATAAACAGCATCTCATCCTAATTTTGTTTGGGGAATGCCTGGCCAAATAGGAAGATCTTAAAGCCCTTCTAAAACATATCCAGGCTCAAGTGCTGAAAAGCCTCAAGAGACAGGAAGATGTAGAGCTCAGAAGTAACTGTGGAACATAAACTTCCACTCATTTTCACCAAGCAAACTGGGCTTACTGATGGTACCTGTAGGATATTGCAATCTACTGACTTTAGGGATTACAATATGGCATAAGAGAGAAGGATGCCCCACAAGTATATAGGGCCCGGACCATTTAGGGCTAGTATTTCCTTTCAGAAATAACCTTGCATTTTTTTCTACCTCAATTTCTCTAAGACATTTTATGGATATTTTAACAATGTCTTTTCTCATTTTATTGACAATCAATATCAATAAAGAAATTTTGAAGGTTAATTTTATGGCTAGATAGAACAAATAGTTAACAATATTTCCTTCTGTTGTCCTACCTTGTTTGCTTAGTTATCTCACAATTGTTTTCCAATTGTCTTTAATTCTTTTGTGTTGCCTTATATATTTCTGTAATGAGATCCTCTAAATAAATTGTATTTTCTACAATTCATATTTAAAAATTATTAACTCACTTTGGATGAAATGATTTGTACTTACTCTATAAACACGTAGTCTAGTGGAACTGATGATATTTCAATCTCTTTGTAATATTTAGACACATTTCATGTAAGAAATAAAACTTGAATTCTATAACATTATCTTGATGCATGTAATCTGTTCATTACTTTATGAACACAGTGTTTTCTTAGGATTGTTACAAATCAACAATATGCTCCTGACAGCTTGATTTTGAATTGGTACTTTTGAGTTGGTTGACATGAGTATAAATACTGTATGTAGCCATACAATTTATGACTTGTATAAAAACCAGCTGTGTGTGTTGCTTAACGTAGTACAGGTTTGGAAGAAGTTGCCATCAAGGAATTTGTTTTAGATATTCTTATTTCAAATGACAGAATACAAATAGCTAAATCTTCCAACATGGATCAAACCATATTCCATTTCTATGAACTTCAGCACAAACATGGTAGACACAATTAACAGACCTATTAAATTGATATTAGTTTCTATAGTCATAGAGTACTTCCTGGCTTTCATGCTCATAAGAGTGGAGGAGCAGACTGAGACTGAACTTTTTATTCTTCTAAAAATCTATTCTCTAAATTTAGATTTTCATAATACTGAAAAAAATCAACCCTAAACCTATAATATATCCTTTTTTTACTGCCAAAATTATTTCACTGTGATTTTCCCCATTAGCTAATAATCTATTTCATTATTGACTAGAAATTTCACTTGTGGTGCTAGTTGGTGAGAGCTGATGCTACGTAACTTTTCCTAGGCAGCCAAGTCCTCCTGTAGTCTATAACAGTGCTCCTAATTCTGTTCTCTTGAACAAAGATTTTTGTGGTTTTATAACTGGAGAGCACAGACTCTTAGACCAGTGCTTCCCAAACTTTTCCTCAGCATGACCCCTTTTATGGCCCCATATCCTCAGCGTGGACCCTCACTCAAACCAACAGCTGCCCACCCCCCGATACCATCTGCTGATGTTGCAACCCCATCTGGTGTCATGACCCACAGTTTAGGACTCACTGTCCTGGGACATGTGTAGACGAAACGAGGGGGGGGTGTGCATGACACTTTCAAGTGGGCTAAATGCTTTTGCATCACTTTAATGGTGTTGGCGTTTGCGTGCCTCAGTGGCGTATTGCACATTAATTCCAGTCACTGTAGGAAATTCAGTGGTGTAATGCACCTTAAATGACTCAGGGTGTAGCAAATTAAAATTCCTCTGAGAAATTTTAGTTTGCTGCCCTACAGCTGCAGAGTGAAGCACTGGGCTCCATGTAGCTCAGGGGCTCTGCAGAAAGCCTGGCAACAGCCCAGGAAGGCAGGCTCCACCCAAGAAAAGCAGTGATCCTGATTTTTTTTCCCTCCTTCTGGAGCCTGCCTGCCTACCTGAGCTGTGTGGGGCCCTGGTGCTTCCCTCCATGGCTACGCTGTCCCTCAGGACCGCCTAAGTAGGGTGCCTGTGGGCGGGTGCTGTCTGGGCAGGGGCCACCACTGCTGTGGAGGGAAGCACCAATCCCCCTCCTGCCTCATGGCCCAGGGACTGCTCTGCCTGCCAGCAGCTCACCCTCCCCTCCCCACTGCCAGAGAGACAGGTAAGTGCAGGGTGTGTACATGACATGGGGTTTTAAGGGCCCTAAATTGAAGTGGTGGGTTTAAAAACCCTCCACTTCAATTTAGGGCCCCTATTTTGTCTACACACGCCCTTAGAGTTGGTGTAAATTTGAATTTTCAAAAGCTTTGTTGCACTCATTAATGTCTCAGTGAGATATTTAGGAGTCTAGAGTACATAAATCAATTTGAAAATATAATTTGGGTTACCATATTACTTAGGCACTTTTGAAAATGTGATCCCAGGCTTCTATATGAAGTGGAGTTGACCCAGCATTTCATCGTGTGTAGTTAGATAAGTCCAGATTAATAAAACGTATTGGATGGGATCTTTCAAATAGGATCTTAAAAGCTGAGTTCCTGTCTACCCTGCATGGAGAGATCCCATTGCCCTTTTCAGAATCAGGGATTGCCAAAAATGTCTCTCCCCTGAACTAGAATACATAAGTCTCACCAGCACACTGTGTGCATATAAATAGCTGCCTTCCATCTCAGAGGTGGCATTAGGTTTTATGCAAAATAATTGTAAAATCATTTCTGGACTCTGGTTGGGGGAATTCTAGGCTTTTATCCTGGGTTGGCCATTGGTCCCAGAGGGACAGATTTTCAACCAAAAGATTCAAACTGAAAAGGCTAGATTCTAGTCACAAATGACTATTCAGGGAATTCCAGGATGGCATAGGACAGGGTGGCTGGACATTACAAGAGAGAAAAATCTATAAAAAAAAAATTTCAATTTTAGTGAATCAGTCGTTTCAGATGGAAAACTCTTGTGTTGGAAAAAAATTGACTAGCTTTACAGTATGTAATACAAGTCACCATGTATATTTGGAGTTCATTACTAGAAGGATTAAAAAGGATTAGTGTCACATGATGCATGCAGCAAGTGATTCTAGACTGAATGCAGTCACTGGACACTAGGTCAGTTAAAATTCACTTACTGCAGAGCTACATATGACTTCAGAAGGAAGGGGCATGGGGATTAAAGATTATCTACCTTTCAGAGAGCCTTAATAATACATAGATGATATCATACAGAAAAACTAGAAAAATATACCCACTGGGAGCTTTAAAAGGGAAGCTGAGAAATGGTTCATCATTTAAATAAAAAAAATACTATTTTCAACCATAACAAAAAACAATTAAGCTCACACCTCACAGATGCTGTTACACATGATAAACAGATGTTTTCAGATGTATAAAACACTAAATGCAATTTCTATCAAGATTTTACATGTAAATTGCATGAAATGGAAGTAAGCCAGAATAAGTGCTCTGGAGGAAAAAAAAAAATGCTTGAAATGGGTTAAACTCTGCCACTAGAAAATATCCATAGAAGAGATACCGTAAAATCTTTAAAATTGTATTTCCAACTTTAGAAACAACAATATTGTGGGCCTCACAAAGAAAATCTGGAGGAATAATCTAACAGAATGTGAATAATTCATGGAGTCTGAAACTCATATAAGGCAGATGATAGGAGAGCAATGAGGTATCCAGGTGGGCTCCTGCCAAGCAAAGCAACATTAGCACATTGAAAGTCTGCTACAGAAAAGCACATTCTTGTCTTCACCCCAAGGAAATACACTGCTAGTTAAGCTTCCAAAAGGTATGTAGGCTGGGTAAACATCAAAAGAATAAAAAAAAAATCTATGAAAATAGAATGGCAATTTAAAAAGTTTGAATATTTGTCAAGAATAAATATTCAATGGCCATAATCAATGTTACCAGAATCAGAACATATCCTTCCTCACTATCCTCTTCAACTTCCCTAGTGTAGCGACATATTTTTAACAGTATGATAACAACTTCTTTTGCAAAAAGTAACTGTTTTTACTTGTATCATACATGTTGGTCATACATGTATGATATATGTTGTAGCATACATTTAAATACCAAATACCATCATTGCTTACACTGAGGGAGTAAGCCTGAATTCTGTTTCTCTTTTTAAATAATGCAATAATCCCCAAACACATTAGGTTGTAAGTGAACCATTTATTGAGAGATACTGCACTGTTACCTAGGATAGGACAGCTGACAGGTGGATATAAAATCCTTATGGACACATTAGGCCTTTCACATTTTACCCCACTTTTACAATGTAGTAAGACCTGTAAACCAGACAGGTCAAGCACTGAAATACTTACCCCGGATGTTTATTTTCTCTCCCACTTTTGTCTCTAGAACCTTCTTGTTTCTACCAGCTCATAAACATATAACCCATTATATAACCATAGTATCAAATTAACAAGGTTTGTTTTCATCTCCTTGGAGTTACTTTTATTCTTAGAAACAGCTTACCACAAATACTACATATGTCACATTCCTAAAATGAACAGAAAAACCTAGAACAGGGGTGGGCAATTATTTTGGGCAGAGGGCCGCTTACCGAGTTTTGACAAGCTGTTACTGATGACAAGCTGCATCAGTAGCTCTGCCCCTTGACAGCTGCCCCACACCCTAGTTGCCATCTCAGGACTGGAAGTCCTGCCCCTAACCCCTGATCTTTGCCACCAGAAGTCCCTCCCCTTGCCCCTGGAAATACTCCTTTGAGCAAGGGGTTTTGCCATCTCAGAGCCAGAAAAATACCAAACTGTATTCTAAAAAGCGAACATCTAAAACATTAATTAATGTGATTTAAAAAAAATATTTTGCCCTGGTTTACCTGTGTTTTTTGTAGTGTACATAGAGGTGATTGTATACAATAGCTTAAAATGAAGTCTTACTCTTGTATATTGTGTGGGGGGTCTAGGTTTGTGGAGGGCTGTGGGGTGTGGGTATATCAGGTGTGGGGAAGGGTGTGGGTGTGTCTGTGAGGATGGATAGGTGTGGGGCTGTGGGTGTGGAGTGAGGAAGCATGTGGATGTGTGTGTGGATATGTAGGGTGTGGGTGGGTATAGAGTTTGTGAGGGGCTGTATCTGAGGTAGGGTGGCTGGGGTATGTGAGAGGGCATGAGTGTGGGGGTCTGAATGTATGGCAGTGTGAGGCAGGTATGGGTGTATGTGTATGCTGGGGTGTGCATGTGGGACTCATCCTATGAACACACACACAC
>NW_017729032.1:195937242-195938739 GCF_001723915.1 Gavialis gangeticus
CACACACACATATATACAGAGTCCTTCCCTACACCTCACCCCCCTCCAGTACCACTGCAGCTCCCAGTCCAGCCATGCACCTGGGAGTCGCAGCGTTCTGGAGCAGGGCGGGGATAGGCAGGCAGGGAAATAGCTGGGGGTGGGGCGGAGCTAGGCTCCTGCCTTCTGCTGCCGGCTCCCCCTAGGTCCTACTGTCCCTGGCTACTGTCATCTTTGACAGGCAGCCAGAAGAAGATCAATACTTTCTAAACATTTAGGGGTCTTGCAGGCCGGATAGCATGGTCTGGGAGGCTGGATCCAGCCCACAGGCTGTATTGTGCCCACCCCTGACTTTACATCAGCAGATTTGATCTCAAAATTTAGCTATAGAGATACCAGAATTCCAAAGAATGTGTAATTATTACAAGTTTCAAGAAGCTGATTTTCTTTTAACTGTTCCACATTGTTTCAACTGATACACAGGCGATTTTTTGCAAGATCACCACTTACAATGAATTAACTTTCTGCACAAGTCTGAAAAAGTAATGACTGAAAATTTTAAGATACTAACATATGACAAGGCTATCCATTTACATTGCAAAGAGGAATACATGAATGACTGCACAGAAAAACAAGTTAATTCAAAAGTTTTTCACTCACCATGAGTTTATATGGATCACATGATTCTAAAATACTAGAAACATATATATACCGTACATATATAACTGTCTATCTATATTATAGAGGCACCCTACTAGCTTTGGAGTTATTATTGTATTCAGATGTACACTTAAATCTCTCAGGCATAATATTATTTATATTCAACTTCCATATTTAACATGTTCAGTTTTCATAAGTCAGTTGAGTTTTCTACAATGTTTTCTTGCTCTTATACTTAATAATTTTGTAAGAGCATACTTTTAATAAATGCATTTTTAGTTTTTCCTGGGAGAATGAGAGGCATGATTTTCAGACTCCTCCAGCTAAAGAAATAGCTGTCTGTGTGTGGCAAGAATATACGGGATAAGAACATTTTTAACTATGGAATTTTATTACAAAAATATTTACTTCCTTATCACCATAACCTACTTTCCCTCCATAGGTTGCAGCACCTTTGTGGTGAATTACAAGTAGCACACTCTCTCTTTTCCTCTCACATTTGAGTACCCCAGCTTAAGCAATACTTCCTATGTCAGGGAAAGACCAGGATGTGGATGGACAAGGCTTCATACTAGCAAGTAACAACCCAGGAGGTTAGGAGCAGGGAGCCAGGCTAAAGCCACAATCCAGGGGTTTAGGAAACAACGGGTTAAGAGATAGCAGCAGGCAAGCAGGAACCAGAGCACTGAAAGGACTACAGCTTAGAAGCAGATAGCCACACTCTTGCATGTAACTAAAGACAAGTAGAAATAGGTCACTGGAAGCTAGGAGGTCTTAAGTCATTAAGGCCAGCTGGTCTGACTGCCGTGACCTCTAGCAGTACCCTCCCCCATCCCCTGGCCTGCTGCTCCCTCCCCT
>NW_017729032.1:195938750-195952134 GCF_001723915.1 Gavialis gangeticus
GTACCCTCCCCCATCCCCTGGCCTGCTGCTCCCTCCCCTCTTTCTCCAGGTAACTTCCAAGGGCCTTAGACCAGAATTACCTTGATTCATGTTCAAGGTTTTCAGAAAACTCCAGGATTCGGGTTCCAAGTCTCCCTGGTCAGCTGGGGAATGCCTAAACAACTTTGTGGACATGGGTGTGGCTGGATCCCATAGCCTAGGGAAAGCAGGAGGAGATGGCCTTCCATCTGATGGGCAAACCTCCAGGATTCAAGGGGCACATCTGAGACATATCTTCATAGCTCAAGGGACATAAAGGAAAAGACTGGGGTTTGGGTGCTTGGTGCCTTGCAACTGAGTTGCAAGCCAGGGTATAAGGAGCAGGGAAGATCAGGAGCCAGAGGCAAGGGTCCAGATTAGAGACACAAACAAGTGGCATGAGAGACCCAGCATACATTTTTAAATGGAAATTTACATTTTTTATGGATTCACAGAGAGGCATTTTTAGCCTGGTCTTTTATTGCCTGTCCATAAATTTATGGACAGTTGATGACCTGAGGCTTTTTATTCTGCCTACTTCCCTGAACCCCGACATGATCCATGATATAGATCTGCTTTCTCACCTCCTTAGCTAGTACCAAGTGAATAACATCTTCACTGAATCACAGGGTACAGCTATGGAGTAAAATGAAAATGTAGTTATAGCAGGTGCCGGCATACCTGTACTATCTTAACTTAGTTGCATGGGTAACAAGAGCAGTGATAATACAGAAAATTCCACAATTTTTTCAGCATCTATTTTTAGCATGCATCTAACGGCCATCACAATCAACAGAAAGGCCCACACATAAGGATTGGACCAAGTTCTTTTGTGCCCCAGCTGGCAAGCATGTCTTCAGCCCACATATCCCCTTCCTTACAAAATCAGAGTAAATTAAGGCTGAAAGAGACCCTCTGAGGTCATCTAGTCCAACCTTCTGCCTGAGGCAGGGTCATCCCTATCCAGACCATCCTATCCAAATCCATTGTCTAACTTAGTAGACAAACTACCGAGTCAACCCTGACACAACCACATATAAAGTAGAAAGACTGCAGCAAAGGTGCTTAAAATAATACAAGAGATCCAAGGAAGAGGGCATGCCTCCTACTACAGATTGGAAGGCAAACACAGTCTGTACTAATCTGATTATGGGGTAAAATTCCTTCCTGACCACAATATAGTGATCAGTTTGGCTTTAAAAAGATGGGCAAGACCCACTAGCCAGGAACCTCTATGTTTAAGCTCCAGCAGGACCACTGGCATACACCAGTCAAAATCCCCAGCCTTGGCTACAGCCAGTATTCAAATATTTCTGAGGTAGGCTTAAAAAAGAAAAAGAAAGAGAAAACAAAACAAAAACAGGCAGACCGTCTTACTGTTCTAACAGTTAGGAAGTTTTTCCTGTTATCCAGTCTAAACCTACTTTACTGCAACTTCAACCTATTAGTTCATGAGCTGCTCTCTGCAGCAAGAGAGATAAGGGGTTCTCCTTTTTCTTTATGGGAGCCCTTCAGATATTTTAAGACTGCTATCATGTCCTCTCTTAAGCACCTCTTCCAGAAGTTCACCATGCCTATTTCCTTCAGCTTTTCCTGATATGAATTGCCTTCCTAGCTCCTTATCATTTTTGTCACACACCTGTGGACTGTCTCCAATTTCTGTGTCCCTTTTAAAATATTGAGCCCAAAACTACACAGAATACTCTAGGTGAGGGCTAACCAGTGCTGAGAAAACAGGTGCTATCATTTCCCATATTCTGCACCTAATGCTTCTATTCAGGTATTACAAAACTGTATTTGCCTTTTGTGCAGCTACATTACACTCAAGAACCATATTGAGTCTGCAGAACTGCAGAACTCTCTCTTCTCTTTCAAATAATCTCAAGTAATATTTGAAAATACATTATATCTATGTCTAATGCCAAACCTCACAGTAAAAAAATGATGAAGTACCATCAACATAGGATTTAAGACATCATAAACATCAGCTGACAACCTGTAATTTACTTCTGCCTACCATTACTTTCTTACCATCTGATCTTTTGCTATTTTACTAACTAGAGAACATTGGTGGCACGGAAAAAAAATATTTTAGGACACCGTCGTATAACCAAATCATGTCAAAATCAGCTCAGTTTGTAATTAAATATATGCCTCCTATGTATAATGAGTAACATTTTGCTAAAAATTACTTCTAGGAGCCTCCCAGCCAACATCATTTTACATCATATATTAATGAACACAGTGCCAAAATGCCTGGGATGTCAGGCATTGGTTTTTAATTGATATTGTATATTTACATGAAGGGTGTCCCATGTCATCTCATACTGCATTTTCATTTCTAGAAACTTTTGCCAAGGCAGAATTTTTCAGCATTTTATTAGAAGGTTAGTTTATGATTGCCAAGAATAGCTAAACATAAAAAATGCTACCATTATTGCTTAATAGGCTGAGCATGTGGGCCTAGTCTCCAACAATACAAATACATCTGGATACTTTTGTTTGTAAAGTAGTAAAGTATGTGCATATAGCCAATACACTCTGCCTGTCCGCATAACTACACAATGTACATCTAGTCAGTTTTGTACTTAATGGCACACATCTTTACATATTTGGATATTGGATGGGTGACTTTGAATACCTGTCCTGTGTATGAAAGTCATTCCCATGCAGAGGATAGATGCAATTTATGTCTATAAGCAGCTTAACTCCTAATGAAGCCCTCAATACTGGGACTAATTTTATTGTGTATGCATGTGTGTTACTCTTTACCCGTATAGACAACTTCAAGGGCCAGAGTGGTATGGGCACCAACATGCATGGTTGACACTCTGGATGTCACAAGTTAGAGGCAGAAGTGCTCATAGTGTGGCCCGATCAGATTCCTATGAATCTGCAAATTCTGCTAAATACCCTGTCACAAGGACACAACAAGGAAGGAAGGACAACTTCAGATGCATTAGGAGAGTTGTCAAAATAAGCAGTCAGCTTGTTTGATTTTTTTTTTAATCACAATCCATTCATTAAAATTTTGCTATCCTGAATGTTTATTTTTAGCAGCAATTACATTGTTTCAATTGGTAATGAATGCAAATAAAATAAGTTATAATACTACAGGACCAAAAAAAAAAAAAGTCCCCCAAACAGCCCACCAATTAGTAAAGCTTTATGTGATTAATAAAAAAGGGTTGTTTTCTCTCTACATGTCTCATTTAAAATGAAATGCTGTAGGGAAGCTTAGTCCTCTCTGTGCAATTCTCTCTCTACAGGGAGTTCCTGTTTGACCTAGCTGTCTTTATATGAAAAATTTATTAAGTATCATGATTTGGTTTGCTTAGAATAAAACGCAGTATCTGCTCACCGTCATTACTGCAGGGAACAGAAGACAATGCCAGTTCAGATCAGCACATTACTTAAAGGGGTTTTTTGGTCCTTCTTTTGACCTCCTATGGATTAAAAACTATTAACTAAACCACACATTAAGAAATCTAAATGAACCTGAATGAAAGTAGGACAATACCAAAAACAGTATCAATATTTAAAAAAAAGGTTTATCCTAGCATTTCTAATTCCAGCTGACATGAACATGGTGTTTCAGCTGCCAAAGCATACAGAAGTTACATTAGAAGATGAATTTAAATGTCTAGCCATGGAATCCAAAAACAATTAATATTTCTAGGAAACACAGTTCGATATTGATAGCCTATTCAGAGGTCTAACATTACCTAAAAATAAACCAAAACATTTACTTAGCATTTGGAAAATATTTTGATCTTGAATTTAAGTTCTTTATTGCCAAACATTCTCTAACCGACTTACAAACAGAAATAAATGTGCTTAGACGGGGACAGACACTGATAAATGATGAATGAATGATGAATTATAGCTTAAGACAGTCTTTGTATTTATTTGTATGATCTGATGATGTGTGATATGATATGATAATTTGTTTCTTCCCTTTCTCCATATGGAGAGAGGAAAATGACTCATTTTGATTCTGTGGTTGAAATTTGGGTTGCAATCAAGTGATACAAAAAGCTGAATTGTGAGCTTCTCTTGCCTACTGCAACACAATGCTGTCAATATTGGCATATAAAAACAATGCTTCTTTCTTTAAAGGAAAATTATGATACAACACATTGAATTCAATAGATGCCATGCCTACTCTAAAAGGTGACATCTATGCAACAAGAACTGCCTACAGAGCTTGAACATCTCATGCCAGGCAACATTTTTAGCAGAACAAGGATCATCCCCTGATTCTTCAAATGTCAGAAAAAGGGCAACTGATTTCTAATGTCATCTTAAAACTGATGATTGAGCTATGCACTTAAGCACAGTTCACTTTGAGTCCCTCAGTAATATTTACCATGATCAGACTAATCTAGCAAATGCTAATCTAGGAAATGCTATTTCTTTAAAATGAAATGTGAGGCCCTATTAAACTCACTGGAAGTTGACATCAGCGGGTCATGATTTCACACCATATTCTTACTACACAATTTTAAAATGCTCTCTAATTCTGGAAATTCTAGTTTTCAGCATACTGGGCTGAAAACTACTGGGCTACTGGGCTAGATTTTTAAAGGTATTTAGGGGTATATTTATACAGCACAAGGCACCATTTTGCAGACCTCGCCAGCTAGCTCTGCATGTACTTTTTCTGGAGCTGAAAGCCATATAGCTGTATTAGGGTGGCGCTGTGCCTGTACTAATTAGTTCTGCTGAGAAGCAGGGCTCCCTATAGCTCAGGTGCAGTGCCATGCCAATGCAAAGTAATTGCACTATAGACTCCAATACTGTGTCATGCAAATATACCAGGTTCCTAACTCCCATTGATTTCAATGGCTATGTAAATGACACTAAAGACTTCCTAGCACATTCTGAAAGGTGGATAGCTTCTATTTCTTGGCCAAACTTCCTTCTATTATGAAAGATACCAGAACAATAGCAGAGAACATAAGGCAGAAATGTGAGTGCCCTGCACTGCCCTGCCGATTTGCATCAACCCTGACTTCAGTGCATCACCTGTGAAAACAAGAAAAGTTCAGTGTTATTGCTTGTTCAGCTCATTTTCTCTGTACTGCCAGCTGTCAAAAAGGGTGTCAGTTAAGGCCGAGAAAATAGTGGTTTTGTGATACAAACACATGCCCACTGGGAAATGAACAGAAATTTCCAGCTCATACAAATAAAGCTAAATAATAGGTAAAGACAGAAAACATGATGGTGACATATTATGGCTAGCTTGTATTCAACATAAGCAAAAAGCTTATGAAATATTTTGCCCTTGAAAGAAAAAAATCTATTCCTCACATCAGTGGGACTAAAGGTGCTGATCTTAATATCTACAAGCCATACTAAGTTAGACAAGCCTGTAAATGAGCAGGTGAGAGAGGTTTGTAGTCTGAATACAGAACTAGAAGCAACAAACTCATCTTCAGCATTCTGAACCCCATTCTGCTTCTGATTCCCTCCATGGCCTTAGGGTATATTCAATACACTTTGTTTAGTATCTTCAACTCTGTAATGGGAACAATAATTACCCAGCAATCTTATTCTAAGACATAGCTACTTAATGCTTATAAAATATTTTAAAATGCTATAATATTTTAAAATTCAGAAAGTTTTAGAGTAGCCAATATATTTCACATATTTCATTTTTTTTGTTTTTCCCCTGAGTCCCACTTACAGATCACCCCTACTGTTTCTATTTACATTCTTCAGCAACCTCTACAAATTCCCTGCAGCCTCCCTAATTTCATAGCAAAGAGCTACATAATACTACTATAAATTTGTTATTTATCAGATTTGTAGTTTGAATGATAGGTCTGTTGAACCACAAATTACATGACTTCTCAATAAATACTTATGTACAAAGAATGAAAACTTTGCATGGTACAAAAGTCAGGAGCACTACTGTATTTGTATATCCCTGGGGATACCTAGAATTTCTCTAGGGTTACTGTAATCTAAAATGACTCCCAGTTTGCTTAGACACTGTAACAAATAAGATTACATAAAACAAGGAGACTAACACAGGTGAATTAACCAATACAACATCCAAACCTTCCTGAAGGAAGAAAATGAGAGGTATGGGATATACAAAAAACAGGGCAAAAATATCATATTTTTTCCTGATCCAATATGAAGGTGAGCCCCTGAACACCTAAAGTCTGGGACAATATTTTCACAAGCCCGTTTGATACACTTGCAAACACTTCCTAAGTGTTTTTTACTTTTAACAAAATATGCTCCAGACCATGTAGGCCATTGCTGATTGACATCTTAGACTATAACTAAAAGAATGGTAACCAGCATATTCTGTGTTCTGCCTTTGTGTCATATATTGGAAGCCTGGAAGAAAAGGGCCAAGCTTTCAGCTCAGTTGGCCATTGTTCTCTTCCCAACTCAGAAGAGACCTCTGGGACAGGCACTAGGACTGCCCAATCTTTCCTACCTCTGATTCCAACCTTCACAGGAAGGGGATAAGAAATGCTAAAAGTGGCCTACCGCATTAGCATGGGTAAGACACCAGTTTCTGTAGCTACACAAAGGTGCAAATATGGATAGTATCTTATACGGCTACCTTTGACTCCTTGGCCCAAATGACTAGAAACCATTTGCAGGGCTGCTGACTCAAGTTGGTCATTGACATGTAGAGCAGGTCTTGAATTTGCCTCTATGGAGCCACAGCAAAATAACCTGAACTCTGCCATGGATAAGGAATATTCAGTTATTCATTTCTTAATTCTTTATACAGGAGGAGAGGAAGGATATATTACTGCTGTTGGAACTGCACTTCCCTTTGGAAAAAATAAAATGTGTTATTGCCACATACAGGGGGTGAAGATAAAGAAGACTTACGTCTCCTCTACATGTTCAGGTAAAGGTACAATGGGATCTAATGGGCAATCCACATAATCATATCTCCTGCCATGCTACAGCTGGGAACCCACAGCTGATGGGGCCTGCTATACATGCAATTAAAACTGTATAGCCACAGAAGAGGGCCTGCTACACTTGCAAATTAAAACTGTATAGCAATCAGCCATAAAGTGAACACACATTTTTGAGGTCTAATTTTATAGCTGGTTGGAGCTTTTTATCATATGATAGTTACTTTGCACATGTAGCTAGTCTCAAGGTAATTGTATAATTAAACAGTTAATTGCATGATACCTGCAATGTGTAAAGGGTGGCCTGGAAAGGGTGACCTATTGATTTTTCTGTATCTTCCAAGTATGTCAAAAACAGTTTTTGACCTACCATCAGGACTAATCTTAATTGTCATGAGAATGATGCATCTGGAATCCTAAATACGGGGTCTATGCTTATCTCTGAATATTAAAAACTAGGGATATGCAAAGCTTTGGCCCCTAATTCGATTCGGTGGAGATTTGTCCTGATTTGGTGACTGAATCTCCAAGTCTGAATCCAGTCAGGAGACGCTTTAATCTCTTTGAATCGAATCAGAACCCTCCGAATCGATTTGAAGAGATTAAAAATGATTCAGCAATATGGATACAGACACACCTTTAAATGTTCTTTTTACATTCCTCAAGATACCAGCCGGCTTGTGAAAACTAAGATGGTGGGGCAGATGCAGCATCCCACAGGAGTGCGGGGACAGGGGGTGGTCCCCAGGGTGCTTGGTAGCAAACCCAGAAGTGGACCAGAAGCTCTTCTGGTCTACTTCCAGGTCTGGTGAGGAGTGCACTGCCCCCCCACCCACACACCCCTGCAGCTCAGTAACTGGTGCCTCCTGGGTCTGGGGTCACCTGGGATCCCCCCGGTTGCCGAGCCATGGGGGACATGGAGGGTGCCTTGCATGCTCCATGGCAGACCTGGAAGTCAACCAGAAGTATGAGCCCCAGCATCAGTGTTCATGAGCTGCACCTGGTACCTCAAGGTAGTGGAAAAAACATTTAAAGCTGTGTCTATGACTCAAATGCTGATTCTCCGACTAAGCATTGAATCTTTAGATTCAGATTCAGCCAAATCAAATCAGGGACAGTGATCTGAATCAATTAATCAAATCATTGTCCCTGATTCAGGCTAAATCCAAATCCAAATCGAACATGGCCCATTTCGTACACCCCTATTAAAAACTCTGTATTCCACAATCAAAATCCAAGGACAAATATATTTATATCCTCATTATTTTGCATTTTTAATTCTAGTTTTATGTAAAACTATGATATCCATTTTTCACACTTCACAATGTTTTGAGCATTGAATTCACTTTCCATTATATTCCCTCTGGCAGTTTACCAGGGCAAGAGCAAAAGACATTATCTCAATTAATAAGATGTCAAAAATCATATCTGCAATTTCAACTGATGAAATCAAAGCTTTGCTCAAGGCCTGAATTTGTGTTCCTATCCATATACTGACTCATTAAAGTAAGAGATGAAACATGCTGCCCATTACAAAAATACAATGCCTATAAGTTGATCTCTTAGTTTAAAAATACTTATTTAAATACTAGTCAGAAACACTAGGGTACGTAGGGATATGTAGATATGCAAGATATGTACATATGCAAGATATGTAGGGATTTTGGCTGTACAAGCACAACTGAAATGTGATCAAATTTTTTTTTGACTTTATCTTCTTATGTTCTTGTGAAAGATCTAAAGTGTTCCAGTTCCACTAGTCCCTGTTTACATTCTAGGATAATGTAAGATAAGCTGCAAAAATTGCCTGCTTAAAATGTAGCTTCTTAAGGGTATGTAAATCTCTAGAAAAATATAGGAGCATAAGAATTACTTTATCTTGTCTAATATCCTGTCTCAGTGGAAAGCAACTAACTTGTTTAACAAACGTAATAAATGTTACAGTATGTGATACAAATAGGAAATACTGGCTTACATAAGGGATAGTGCCATTGCTTTGTGTATTAAGATAGTAATTGGAAAATCATGTGTAATAGACATTAATATAGTCTTGGGAAATGAGGCAGAAGCACTCTACCTTAAAACCATTCATTTTTCCATTAAAATTCCTGGATCACAATACTCTCATGCACAAAGCACTAGAAAGGGGTAAGTCATCTATGATGCACATGATCAATCATACAATATACCCCTGGGAAGACACTCTTTTTAGACTCTCTAGAGATCACTAGATCTCACAGAATGACAACTTGATAGACCTTGAAAATTTTAACTCAGCTAGCCTAATGGAAAATGTCGGACCAAATTATTAGTTAACGGAATCTAGATTCAAGTGTACTCAACAGAGATGCATCAGGTTAAAGCACTTGAAGATATGGCCACTCTGCAAAGGTATTTTTTAAACACTAAACTATTATCCACAAAAATATCCAGTGACAATGAATTACAGAAGTCAGGTACACCCTTAAACAAAGTATATTCATTCAATCTCCTGAACTCACATTGATATTTCTGGCTTGGTCTTGCAAGCAAATATTTATAAGCACATGGTATTTTTCTCAGTGGGATTCTGTGTCATCTCCACAGTGTGACCCTTATAACTTCACTGAGTTTCTTACCATCAATCACTGCAACTCATAGACTTTGACCTCTTTCTTCTATACAAAGTAATGTCCCTAGTGTGGGTCTGAATGTAATAAACAATGCACATAACTGTCATCAATATCTTAAGTGTTATATTCTGTGACCTAGCCTAAGTCTGAAAGTGAAATGCACTTTTACCCAATTTGGTTTGAAACCAATGATTTTGCTCTCCATTGGACTAGCAACTTTGGGCAATCTACCGAGGAAAAGAAAAAAGACCCATTGTATTTTCGCAGGTAAGTCCTCTGATAATTACATAAACGTCTCAAATATTTCTACTGAAGTACTTATTTTTGTTTCTCAAACTATTTGTTTTAAAGCTGAAGTGATAGTTATGAAATTTTAAATTAACGCTGTCATTACATTTAACACTCTTGAGCTACATCTAATGAAGTTAAAGTTAAGATTTTTGCAATATCAAAGGGTGATATTACATATTACACTGAGGCCATAGCAATACTGTGGGATATGAAGCTCTTTTAATGGTACAACATGTTGCAAGCAGTTTCATGTTAAGGATTAATACCATTGCTTACCTACACAGAAAAGAAAAAGAAAGAGAAAGAAGAGAAAAGAAAGACAAGAAGAATAAAAAAGAAAAAAGCCAACATTTGGGAGTAGAAGGGGCATATGATGAAAACTAAGGAGGATATAATAGAGAAATGTTGGGTTCTCAAGTGAGGCTGGTGAAAGTTAGTCTTTTTTTCCTGATTTTTCCTCTTCTATTGCAGGTCAGTTACAAAGACATTATGACAGATAGTCACTGACCCCAATGTCTTGCTTTCCTGTTAATGCTACTTAACAAGAACCACCAGAAATTGAGAGAGAGACTTAATTTACACACCTGTGATGGTGATGTCTAAGACACATGTCATGGTAGATGATCCTGACAGATAAAGTATGGTTCTGCCTTTTATTTGATGCCTATCAGTAAAGTGGCACAGTATAATAAATTGTCATGCGGCTTCTTTTGCAGACTGAAGTCAAGGGATGGAAAAGGGAAGAAGAATGAGCGAACAAATGGAGAAAAGAGGAGAGAAAAAGAGAACAAATAAATGAAAGGATGCTATGGAGAAGACTGGGTTTTCAATGGAAAGAAAAGAGAATGAGAGATATAGTGCAGCAACTAGATTCTGCTCTCATTTGTGAGGGAATGAGTGGGTTTTGACTGATTTATGCTTGTATAACTGACAGCCCAATTTGGCCCCACAGTCCTTATCAGTGACAAGCAGAAATGAACCATAAACTCATAGATGGAAAAGACCTATTTGGCCATCCCGTTATCTTCCTGACATTGCAGGACTGCTTCCTATATAGTACAAGCGTTTTGTCAGGTCTAATTCAAAAGTCACAAGGAATGGAGCTTTCCACCTTTCTTTTGGGGAACTTTCTACAGCCTAGTGTCATCATCAGGATCCTCCTTCATGCCTTCCTGCATTGCTATTCATCTGAAGTATTTTATTCTTAGGTTCCTATTGTTATAGGTTCCTAATATCACTATCTAAATGTTGAAATGATATTGCCATATGCAATTTTTAAATGTTTAACTCTTGCATCATAAGTCATTTTTTAACTTACATGCCTTGCTTATTCTCTAAACTCACTCTTACCTTACCAAAAGCAATGAAGCAAACAGATGTAGTCACAATATTTTGAAAACAAATGGATACCACAGAGGGATGACCATTATCTCCATTGTCCACTGTGTTTTTCTCTGAATATCAAAACTAAAACTATAGTAGTCTATTTCTTCCCATTCAGCCCTAGATTGAAAATTCACATTTTTCAAAACTAAATCTGATGTCCACCGTTACTTCTGCAGCTGTTAAAAGTGCTCTGCATGTGAACCACATGCTCAGGTACTGCATGCTAGCATCTGAGATGCAGGTGACGTCACAGTGTATTCAGTCTCAGTAAAAATTGATGTTTTAATAACAACAGTGCAAGTTTCAATAACATTGTTTCTCAATTTTTCCCCCGCCTACTAAAGATCTGCACTCTGGAATATTTCCCCTGAGATGCCTCATTTTCGTATTTTTCCAAGCTAAAATACCTTTGTTATTCCCTAACCATATTTTTCTAGCCTTGCATTTCTTAGTCAACTGCTGATTATCACCTCCTCCAATTTAATATCATCCAGACAATATTCTTTTTCTGAGGGGCTGTTAATACTGTGAGCTAAATCATTAATGAAGTTAACATCAAACTGAACCTAAAATAGAAACCTACAGTACTTCATTAGACACTTTCTTGCCAGGATGATATTTTGTCATTTGTCATTTCATTTACCTTCTTTCTGTCAGTTTTCAAGCCACACAACAATGTTGAAGTTGAATATCCAAACTGGCTCAAATTAATATTGTGAGTATTTGAAAGATGGAGGAAAAGGAAGAGCAAGACTTAAATGTGGCTCTCATGCCTCCTTTGAGCGTAAATCAGGCTTCCACAGTCATGCTAATTAGCATAATTTGGATTTTTTTAATGCTAATTAAACAAAATTCACATGCTAAATTCATAATTAATCTTAAGCAGAAAACATGAGATGGCATAATTTTCTATTTCCACTTAGTGCTGAAAATAGTCCAGGTAAAGTGTAAAGGTTTAAATTTAAGTAAGCAGTGCAAAACATCACTTAGCTACTGTGTGGTAAAAAATATTAATAATAAAATCAAATGATCATTTATGCAGTACAAAATTAAGGCTAAATTACAATACAAAGTAATAGTCCTTGTCGTACTACATTTACTTAATTCCAAGACAAGTTTTCCCCCTCCCTTTTACAATAAGGGGGTACCCCTCATCTTGGAATTGAGTACAAGACAGCTAGGGGGCAGGCAGCTACTGTCAAGACAGGAGCCAGAGCTGCAGCCACAGCCTGCCCCCACCTGCCCCTCCCCTACCATCTCAGGACCCTAAACCCCCTTCCCACCATTTCCCCTGCCCTCTACCTTCACAGCTTTTGCCCTGTGTTGCCCTTTCCCCACTTACCTTTGGTCTGACACCATCAAGGTCTATCTCCACTGCAGCCTGGAGACTGACCCCAGCCACACACTACTGCTACAGAGTCAGGCTGGATCCTTGCTTTGTGCTGCAAGGTGGAGAGGGGACAGCTCCTGCCAGCACTGGAGCAAGGGCAAACGGAGTGGGGGAGGGGGAAGAAGGGAAGGCTGGAAGCAAAGGCTGTGGGCAGGGTTGGGGACTGGCACAAGGGAGGAACAGGATAGAAGGTAGGGGGCAAACTATCTGCCCCTCCACTGTCTCCTCCCCACTGTCTGCCACCCAGCATCTCCACACTGTCTACCGCTATCACCCGTCTCCTTCCCTGCCCTCCCTGCCACTGCTTTCCTACTGCAGGAGTGCTTTGGATTCCTTTAAAATGCCCCTGCAATATCAGATTTGATATGTGGGGAATTATAACAAATTTATAAATTGTTCATATATAGACTCTAATTATTGGGGGGTCATCTTAAATTCAGGGTTGCCTTAGATTCAGGTAAATATAGCATCTAGTCTTACTACTATTTTGTTACTTAAACAGTGTTACTGATCAAGTTAACTTGTCAAATACTTGCTAGCTCTGGAGATTTTTGCAGTTCTACAGAGGTTTTTTTTAAAAAAAACAACAAGGCCTCTGCATATTTAATATATTACTTGTAATATAAAAATAAATATTAGGTATAAAACATATATTTGCCAATTCAGATGTGTGAAAAGGAATTTAACATATGTATTTGTAAAGCGCATATGATTTATTTGGGTTCAATTTAACCAACCTTATGTTTTGGATTCCAAAACAATTCCCCCCCCCCCCAATACAACAGTTAAAG
>NW_017729032.1:195952253-195958575 GCF_001723915.1 Gavialis gangeticus
TCCCCCCCCCCCCAATACAACAGTTAAAGTGAAACACAAGCAAAAGCCAAACTTGATATCAAATGGAATAAAACTCAAGTTATTAGGTTGTGGATAATTAACATACCTTAAATATTAAATTATCACAATCAACATATGTCCAGGCACATACAGTACAGCATTTTTCTGGTGTAATTCTTGTCCTTTAGTGTACTGATAATACATAGCCAGCTAGCATCTCTCCTATAGGAAAAAGTGGGTTTATTAACAATAAGAAGTCCATTGCTATAAAATATGGGCCTTTCATATTGCACTTAAAAAGAGGTCACTTGCCTACTCACCCTTTTTGACAAGAAGGCAATACAGAAAAATTACTGTAACTTGTTCTCTCGCTGGGTGTGCACAAAAAGCTTTTAAGGAAAGTCATTCTAATATAAAACCTATACAGAAAGGACCATATGGAACACACTGATGATTTGGGGCTAGATGACTCAATAAAATAATCTTTCACCTATAAAGAATCAGATTCTAATCTAGGGCCACGAACAAGCACTCCTTGCAGCAGGAGTGTACATGTGCTCCAACCCACTGGCTGGAGAGCTACACAAGTGAATTCTCCATTCAGGGGTTACTAGAGGGCTGACTCCCGAGGCCACTCTTGCCCTTAGAGAAGTTCATTATTTGGCAGCATTCTCTTTCCCCTGCCTGGGAAGGGGGCAGCTCCCCACCACATTTTAAATAGCCTCTTGTGTGGTCCAGATGGTCTGCAGGGCTGTGAGGGTAGCATTTAAAGCCCGAGGATCCCAGAACTAGGGCAGGATAGCCTTTCTGGAGCTTTGTAATCCCTGCTTTTGCCTCCTGGCTGGAGGTGGGGGCAGCACTTAATGCTTGGAGGCCAGAAACCAGGGTGCGGAGAAGCAGGGTTGGGAAGCGTCTCAGACCTCTGAGAGGGCTCCAGCCCCAGGTACACCTGTTTCTCCCTTGCCTGTCCTGCCTGCCCTCTCTTCAGGTTGAACTGGAGGAGTGCACAGGGAGAGGGGTTCTTCTCCCATTGTAGGAACCCTCCCAGGGCTTTGGGAGGGTTCTGGCTACCAAAACAAAGGCTCCTTCTGTCCCATCAATCAGCTAATTGGCAGAACAGAGGGCAGGGGTTCCCACAAGGCTCCCTGACAACTCCCATTTTTTTTCCACTAGAAAGCCCTTGGATGACTGCATCAAGTGAAAGCCTCTTCTCCTGGCACAAATGTAATACCTGTATGCAGCCCAGGTCATTGGAGATTAGGAAATTACTAAATTTATGATTCTTGTATCACCTGAACACATCACAAAATTCCAGTACCATCTGGCACAATTCACAGGAATTGGAAGTCTCTGCTTAAGAAAGGTCTAAATTTGGACTAAAGAGATTCTGCTAAAATTGCTGCAAAATCTTAAAGAGAATCCTAAGATTCATATTCATATTCATGCATAGCATGACTTGCTCAAATCATGTCAATTAATATCACATTTTCTGGTGTTAAAAAAAAAATCACTCAAACTTCGTTATGGAAAAAAAAGAAGGAAAAATAGATTTAATGTAATAGAAGGATAAACAGCTGGACAGCAATATGGAAAGACTAGGTATAATTTGCATCCTAAAAATTCTTGCAGGAAAATGGATAATTAGTTTTTAAAATAAATTTAATTCAATTATTTTATTTTACTTTTTTAGAAAAAAAACACCCTTGAAATAGTATGTACAGATTGATTTTTTTTAAATCTACACAGAAAAATAATGCTCTTCTCTGCTGTTGTGTTGATAAGAGCATTTTCAGAATAAATTAGATTGTAAATTGACAAAACAAACATGGGAATGGCTCACTTTCCCCCTCTCTCTGAGCATACCGCTACTGGTCACCTCTTCTGCTACTATTACTGGTAATTTGTCTTTTTCTGGTCATGAGGATGAGGATGTGTACGACCTTCCCCCAGGGCAGTATGTGGGAGCAATGTACTTATGATGGTGAATGAAGGATACAAATGATGAACTATGTAGTAAAAATGACTCTACATCAACTACCCTCTAATGCACTAAATAAGTATACTAGAAAAGGAAAACAGAAAAAAATACATATTTCTCTTTATGGGTTATTTTTAAAAAGAGAGAGAGGACTTGATTATCATTTACAGCAAAACCATTTTATGCTACTCTAGTAATATAAAGCAGCCTTAAAATAACTGTAAATGCCATAAATCTCTTTTACAAAGCCAGATTCATAAAGAGCAGCTTTAAATTAATCTGGGATCCAACTAGGAAGATAAACAAAAGCGTTTGGATAGAAATGCTATTTTCAAGCTGATTCAGTTATTTTAGGAATAGTTTTTAAGTTTAAACTACTGTATTAGTCAATACACAGGGTGCCTATACACATGCATTGAGGCTGCTCTGATGCGCTGTAATTACAGCGCATTGGAGAAGACTCCATTAATCAAGTCTGCTGGAGCATGGTAATTACCATGCTCCAGCAGACTTGATTAATGGAGTCTTCTCCAATGCGCTGTAATTACAGCGCATTGGAGAAGACTCCATTAATCAAGTCTGCTGGAGCATGGTAATTACCATGCTCCAGCAGACTCCAGTGTCACGTGTATCAGTGTGCCTGAGCTGAAAAATGGCAGCAGGGGCACTTTAACTAAAAGCTCATTGGATGAGCTTTTAGTTAAAGCACCCCCACTGCCATTTTTCAGTAAGCAGACATGTAATGCTCTGGGCTTTTTAATTAGAGCGGCTCTCAGAGATTCTTTGCTATTTAATTGCCCAGGGTCTGGAATAGACACCCCCCAGAGGTGGTACACCTACTCTGGAAATCTTCAAAAAACATCTGGATGCTTACCTTGCTGTGGTCAGCTGACCCCAGCAGTCTTTGCTGCCCAAGTGCAGGCGGTCTGGACCTCATGATCTTGTGAGGTTCCTTCCAGCTCCTAACATCTATGAATCTATGAATTAAAGTGCCTCTCCCCCACCTCCTGGAGCACACATATAAAAGCCCACAGATATTTACCCAAAATCGAAGCACACAGTGTTCAGTATTTAGAAGCAATAGATATTTGGAAGTTCCCCAATATTAATTATAGGTGAGGGATAATCTTCTTGCCTGTATCTTTCTAAGAAGAGAAGAGGAGGACATACAGAATCCAGAGGTGTAGCAACACAGCCAGGTGCCAGGGACAGCTTCCACACACAGAGGGAGTGGAAACTTTTGGTTGCCCCCATGCCACTGGTACAATTCCATGGCTGTGACAGTAATTGGTTTGCCCACCTCAAGTTAGCACTTGGGGCAGCTGCCCTGGTCACCCTGCCCTAGTTACACCACTGACAGAACTTCAACATGTTTGCAAAAAGTATGTGAGGCTTGGCACAACAGGGTGCTTGACCACAAGTTTTTCCTGCCAGTACTACACTTGCCAAAGAGAAGGGGGTCTTCCAAATGAAAGGGACCATAAGAGAGGATAACTCATGGTTAATTTCAAGGATTCCTATTAGACTATCTCTGGCTTAGTCTTTGAAAAGTGCTGTAAAGCGTTGTACCCTATGGACACAATGGAATTCTGTATGTTTCATGGTACTCATGTGATTGCTGGAATGAGTGTGTGCCCCTGTGCATGCATCATACTTCTACCAGAGCCATGAATTTATTCATTTAAAAAGTGCATTCACTGCTCTGATGGTGATACATTGGCTCTCGCACACCTGCATGTGATACTTTGAATATTCATCACAACCACCGGTAGATTCAGTAAGACTGGCATTCAATCCATTTATTCTTTCAAGAGTCTCAGCTGTTATTTTTATGTCAAGCAGTCACTTCAAGCATAGTTTACTCTACAATTCTCTAATATGCATCACTTCAGCAGGGAAGTTAAACTGTCCATTTCTCACTTCAAGGGTAAGTTTCCAAATCTGAAACCCTTTTCTTTTTAGCCAGAATTTGTTACATGTTGATAAGCAACTACATACTTGCTACCCTGTTATATATATCAGGCTTGAGATCCCCTGGATTTGTGTTCTCCTTCTATCTATACAAAATAAAAATACCCAGAAGCTAGCCCATATCCAGTTCAGGTAAAAGATTATCCAGCTCCCCCAGTGTTATTTAAGATATGTGATATTTTTTCCAGATCCCTTACCCAAAGAAGCACTGTGTGCTATACTTCTATAACACATCCTCATTTTTGTTGAATATGGACAGCCTGTATACAGCACAATTGCTTTTGGAAAGAAGTAGCACACTTTTCACTCCAATATTGAGCTAACCCATAATAACGTATCTTCAGGTTTTTGGAACTTTTCTAATGGGATGCAATTTCTGTCCTATACTGTTGTCTGGGTACCATCTAGGGAAACTATCAAATGAAAACTGCACTTATGTCCACAGAAGTGATTCTCCAGAACCAAGTACTACTGAGTACGAAGTTGGTTTCATTCTACACTATGACAGAACAGATCTTTTCTCCTGCTTAAATGTATAGCTAGAAACTTCAATTTTGAATCTGAATGCAGAAGATGAACTTTGTGAAACAAAATATAAAACTGTAGTTATTTGCAATATACTCTTTTAGCCCATAATATGAACTTGGTAAATTCAGTGTCATGCACTTTATTTTGGTTGGCTGCACTCTGTTTTCTGGTGTATTGCCCACAAAAGTGCTTTGCAAATACTCCTTATTGTTACTGCATGCTATAATAAGGCAGATTAGAATTCAAATACTACATTAAAAGAGTTGAAAGCTACTACAGATGAAAACACTATGGAAATTCATGGTAAATGTCCTTGTGGGCTTTGGAATGCTTCACAGTGTACTGAAGCCCATATATCCAGATAGTTTGAACCTATTATATTGAGTTAAAAATTGTCTACTGGTAACTATTTAAAAGGTTATTAGTTACTTTTTATATATAGTGCATGTACTCAGTTACTAAAAATCTAATACAATGTTGTTATCCACAAAGGGAAAAAGAAAACTAAAGAAGGGATCAAAGACTGGGACAGATCCTCAATTGCAGTCAAAAGAATTATAGCAATTTACATCAGCAGAGGAATTTTATAGATCTCAAAGGTCCTGTACTACCGTAACAGTTGATGGCTGCGCCACTGTTTTGGTGCCTGAATTATCAATTTTGCTTGACCGGAGTGTTGGAGAACTCATTTTAACAAGAACAATAAACAAATGACCTATGAAGTGTTGTTTTCAAGCAACATCTTATTCTGTCAGACAAGAAAACCCTAGATCTCTCCTGTGGGGAAAGAAAACAGAAACTGGAATAATAATGGATACCCTGACAGCAATAGATATCCAGCTTCTACCTTTAATACTAGTCTATATATCCACACAACTAACTTTTCCCAAAGGCATAAGTAAAGTGTTGCATGTTAGAATACAGTAATACATGGTCTTTGTCTATTTGTTTTGTGTAATTTCTAAGACATGAGGGTAGAATATGAGATACCCTTATAAGGTGACTTGATTTTTTTCACGCTGAAAATGAGGGGCAGTGGGAGACAGGGGAGAACGGAGAGGAAAACAACATTTTGAAGCACAGTACAGGCAGTTCTCGACTTACAACGTTTCCCATTTCCAACGTGTATAAATTGACACACTGTTTCAAATTTCTGAGCTCAGTTTCAGCTTTACAATGCTTGATCCGACGTAACTCCACACCAGTGAACAAGTTTGCTGTGTCACCCATCTCCCTGGAGAAAATCTGTCCAAACTTCCCTGGACACCTTCTTTGAGAAAGCAGATAAAACTCCAGAAAAACCTGCACCAAGACTCCTAAGAAGACTCCAGACAAGAGCCCTTCAAAAAGTCCAGCAAAGTCACCTCAAAGAAGTCCTTCCAAAACAATGATTGCTATTTACAATATAAATATATTAATATAGCTACATTACTCATCTATAATTGATTGAGTACAAAATTCTGGGTTATTTTCGGTGAAAATAGTGCATTGGGCCTTGGTTCAGAAACCAATCCTGCATTTATAACATCGTTTCCTATAGGAAAATTGGTTCCGAGTTACAACATTTAGACTTAAGATGTGGTTTTCAGGAATCAATTGTGTTGTAAATCTGAGGACTGCCTGTATTTTGGAAGGTAATAGCTATAAAGGGAAAGATATTTTTGTTTGGTTTCTTATAGTGAAAACATTTCAGCTTGCTTTTATTACTAATTGATAACACCTGGTTGTTACATACTTATTTTACATTGATTAATTAGTTAGAGATAAGCGTATGTTTAAGCAATAATGTTCAAGTGTTGTGGTGCTGGCAAGCATAGCTTTGCTGAGCTTGTACGTGCGTTATGA
>NW_017729032.1:195963575-195965523 GCF_001723915.1 Gavialis gangeticus
TGGGGAAGCAAACAAAAGACCTCCAGGATTTAAGTCACCAACCAGAAGAAGAGGATTAAAGAAACTGCCCAGAGCTGCAGGAAACTGAAAAAATCTGATCAATTTTTACCGTGTTGAATTCTTGTGAGTTAGTTTTTGTTTCAAATAAGCCAACAGAAATATACAGATAATTCTGTTCTGATCTGGTCAGGTCATAAGTGCAGGACCAAACAACAGAGGACTAAGAGGGAGAGAGGGAAGGAGGATAAAGAAGAAATGGAGACAAATTATCAAAGAGAAAAAAGGCTAATGTAAAAAGAAATAAAATGGTCTTCATGGATTAAGCCTTACTTATCTGGAATGCTGAACAATCAAAATTAATACAGGAAACATTTGCTGAACCGTATTTGCACTTTTTTATTAAAAAGGTCAAGATGCCTTTAATGTCTTTGCAAGAAAAAATAAAAATGAGTGGAAGAAGGTCTATTATATGCTATAGTGTACAGTAACTCTCAACCAAAGATCAATGAACTGTACCTTTGGAAGCTCCAAGGAATTGCCTTTTATAGCAGAAAGGTCAAAACAGAATTTGGAATTGGTCCTTATGGATAGGTCTCAGTTTGCTAGTGAACCTGTAAAAATGTCTACCTTGAGTAACACAAAGAGTATTTTATAGTTTTTAGTGCTTAACTAGTAAAATCCTTGGTTCTTTTCTCAACTTTTACTTTTGTATTTCCATGATTAATTCTAATTGGGCCTATTTGGAATTAATTTAAACCTATTTTATATCTGCCTTCTCACTGATAATTGTGTGCCCTCTAGAGTGCATGGCACAAAGGTGAGCACAAGTGTAGGTATCCAGCAGAACAGAATTGAGAACACCTTACATAACTTTCTTATCCAATTATATGGGCCAAGACACTGTCTGCATTACATGCACAGTGAACTTGGGCCAGGGGATAGGTAAGAATGGCATTATTTCATTATGGCACTCAGCTACCTCAGTGGTGCAGTGACAGTAGTAGTAACGTTGAAATATTACAAAAATATCAAGCAATATTAATGCATTGTTCTATGACCTCTACCAATAGTGTCAAAGTGTTCTTTTACACTGCTGCTAGCAAAGACTACTGCAGAAACTATGGCAGCCCCACTGCAAGAGCTAAGAGGCCAAGGGGAAAGGAATTTACATCTGTCCAGAAAGTTTCTCTGCTTGTGGTCAGAGTTCTGATGTTGTACCATGTAGATCATTACCCAGTGCATAATTGGATACCACACATCTGATCTGTATGATCTCTTCTTTTACAGTGTTGCCCCCAGCAGAACAGCATACATCAGATATCATTAACAAATACACCAAACCATTTTTTTAATGTTATTCTTCTTCTCATATTCAAGACAGAACCCACCAAATCTTAAATTCAGTAAAGTTAGCAGGAAATTTCCCCTTAGTTTGAATTTACTAATATGCTGCCTACGGTCTCTAAAGGATTAGTAAACTATTTCAGTTCTTTTTTTTTTTTTTAAACAGTTGTTAGTTCAATGGTTATGCATCAGACTTCGATTAATCAGCAAACTGCCATATCACAGCTTATCATACCCTTGTTTAATAATTGAAATCCTAATTTTAACTTTTAGTCCCATAATTTTTAAATGCCTTTCTACTAGTTCTCAAACAGTGGACCAGGACTCATAAAACAATCAAGGAGAAATGCCTTTGATACATACAGGATGTGGTTTGAATCAACCACAGGATAAGAATAGGTAGAAGCCTGGATTCTGATTTAAGACAACATAAGGTTTAGATTATGATTCCATAATACCAAAATAATGTCTCTAACATGAGATATTAAAGGTACCAAAATCTTAAGCCCCTTTCATAGTTTCTAGGGTCGGAAGGGACCTGAGCAGATCATCTAGTCCAACCCCCTGCCATGGCAGGAAGAGCACTGGGGTCAAATGACCCCAG
>NW_017729032.1:195965732-195977464 GCF_001723915.1 Gavialis gangeticus
TCTAGGTCCAACTGTAGCCTGTTGCTCCCCTCTATTGTGCCCACATCCCCCCACATCTTAGTGTCATCAGCAAACTTGAACAGGGTGCTTTGCACCCCCTCGTCCAAATCACTGATGAAGATATTGAACAGTGCAGGCCCAAGGACCGAGCCCTGTGGGACCCCACTTCCCACATCCTTTCAGATCGAGAAGGACCCATCCACTACCACCCTCTGGGTGCGACTCTCTAACCAGTTGGCGACCCATTGGACTGTATGGGTGTCTACGCCACAGTCCCCCAGCTTCCTAATGAGAATGGGGTGAGAGACAGTATCAAAAGCCTTCCTGAAGTTTAGGAAAACTATATCCACTGCCACCCCTGCATCCAATGATTTAGTGACCTGGTCGTAAAAGGCCACCAGGTATTTTTGAGGACATCAACTAGGGTCAAAGTTTCAAGAAAATATGGTTGGAACATTTTAGTACACCTATACTGGGGATTCAAGAATACATGTATTTCATTATTGTGAAGACTTACTCAGTTATAGGCCTCACTCTGAACCAAAACTTCAAGGAAAGGTACAGATTCAAGATTGCAGTTTTGGATCATCTGTAGTTATGTATCACTTTACAGGGAAAGCACAGTTATTATAAGGTCAATATATTACAACAGTGACCTCAGACTGCTATATGTACATCAGAAAAGGAAAAACTTTGTTAACTACTGACATTTTAATATAAAGCATTGTTTCTGTCATACCTGCCAACTAGGAATGTTCATCCATCTGTCCATCAGAAAGCTGTACTTCAGATAACTCAGGTCAAAGCTGTTTTAATTTTCTAAAACAAATTATTTTCTATGGCCTTGTAATGGCTTGCTGAATCAAGCAAAAAGCCACACAGAACTGAAGCACAAGCATTGTGGTTTTCCAATACTGAAACAGAAAGGCATCCTTCTGCAATAAATACAATTATACCATTTGGCCCTCAAAGTCAAATTGACAAGGTTCTAATGCTTTCATAAGTCTCATTAGCCCCCAGATTCCTTCCACTCATCAGGTCACAGACATCTTTGCCACATCCCTTATGGAAATCAATAGGTTTACTTGGTGAAGTAAAGGTTTCAGAATTTAGTTGTGATAAACAATTGAAAACTTACATCTTAAAGATACAAACTGTGGAAAATAAACAAACAAAGAATAAATTCCATGAATGATTGTTCTACTGGATGTAATAGGACTAGCGGACACTTCTGGGGGTTAAATTAGAAAAAATTCTATAGAATGATCTCTTTTCCAAGTTAAATAATATCAGAAGCATATTCTCCAAAGAACAAACATGACTATTTGTACTGATACAATAGTATTCTCTCTCATCATTGAAGTAAATGCTTGTGTTTTGAATACCTGTTGCGGTCTTCAGCATTGTAACAACATGGCTGTAGATATTTGGGCTGCAATTAGCTATGCTTCTGATACTAAAAAAACAACAACATAAAAGGCAAGTTCCAGTAGGAATATAGGAAAGTATGGCTGGAAGGGACCTCACAAGGCCATCTAATCTAGTTCCTTGTAGATTTTTATATATCATCTGTACCAGTCATCAGTTTTATGGCTAGGGACAGACATTACACATAAACTGGTTTAACTGATAAGAAATTGGTTTAAACCTGTAACAGAACAGATGTTCAGTGCATATAAACCAGTTTGAAAATGGCTGAAACCAATTTGAGATAAACCTGCTTGAATGTAGTATCAGAATTAACTGATTTGGCTCCAACCGGTTTATGCGCATCTGTCCCAGACCCCTTGCTGGTTTAAGATAAAATCAGACACCCCCGGCACACTTGCCGGGCTGGGCTGGGTTGGGTGGGCCTCTCTGCTCCACAGGAGGGCTGGTCCCTCTGCGCCCTGGCCAGAGCTCCAGAAACTGCAGGCTGCTCCCCACCCTCCCCTCACCACTCCCAGTTAAGCAGGAATTCCCATCTCCCCTCTGCCTTGCTGAGGAGGTGGCTCTGTACTAGCTAGCAGGCCACATGCTGGCTACAGTGGGTACAGTCAAATCAACAGGCAGAATCAACAAGTAGCTGGTAATGTCCCTCTGATGTTTTCTTAATTGGGTAATAAACACTGTTTTCAATTCCCTGCTGTGCTAATCAGAGCATGCTGCTGGAGCCTGGACATCTCCCCTCAGCTCAATGCTGTGGAAGGAAGAGAGGGCTACTCTAGTGCCCCCAGCTTCTAGCCTGAGCCACTGCAGGCATGTGCCTGCATTTTTTTCAGTTCAGAGGAGATACCTATGCAGTTACAAAGTGATTCAGCCTAGCCAGGTTAGACTAACTTGCACAGATTGAATCAATTCAAGACCAGGCTTTTTGAACGTCTGTCCCTAGCCTATAAAGTCATCTGTAGATATTTATAAATCCTCACATGCACACTCACATAAACTGTTCTGGACTCAAATTTATAGTTTTACAGTCTGGAAAAAATGTCCAAAAATGTCTCACAGAGAGAATTAAGATTGGTTCGGGAATGCTTTTATTGGACTACTATATTGTTGGGAGAGATGTTAAGCAAGACTTTGGGCACAAAATACCCTTCCTCAGATCTGGGCTGAACTCTAACAGAGTATTTGTTCCTCAGGTCTAGTATTTGTCCTCACTATATAGTTGGTATGGCAAATGATACTACCAAACAAATCATGCTAGTCATCTATTTCCTGAACCATGACACTGTAATCATGATGCAATAGTACAAGAAAGACTTCAAACATATGACACTTGCAGAAAATGTGCAACAAAAATGCTTCACCATACCAACAATATATCTACTGTCTGTAAGTTCCTACTTAGGGCTTCTGTTCGTCATTGCTCTATCTGAGTATTTTACAGAAATTAATGGATTTATTGTCACAATACCTCTGAGGTAAGAAAGCACTGCAATTTAGAAAGAGTGAGAGGGACAAAGTGAGACCCACCAACACAGAAAAAGCTTGTGCCCATTTAAGCATCACTTGTCTAATGCCACTTTAACAGATCTGGAAACAGACCAGAAGTATCTGCTTCAGCCTCTTTAAGTATGTGGCATGTTCATATAATTAGGAAAAAGTATGTTCCAGATGCTAAAAATACACTAAAAACAAATATTTTCTTGGAGTGATATTTATTAACTTTGGGGAATATATACATTTTATAGAATAGATACAAACAGTCAAGTTTCATGATAGAAGGCTAAGAAAAAGCTTTTAAAAATCATTAATATTGTATCTAACATTAAAAATATTATGAAATAAGTTTTGCATTAAATATAAATGCAGTAGTGGGTTTCTGAACTTTTCACATCATATTGTTATACAAAAGCTATTGCTCTGTTCATTTTAACATCATTAATATATATATGTACTTTTTTCTTTTCATAGTACAGCCTCAAATGACAAGAGAAGAAATGACATTTCCTTCATTCTTTTTTATTTGTAAGGGAAGAAATGTTTTTCAAGCAGTAGATTTTATGCTCTCTGCTCACCATTTTACAGCAGTTTCTGGAAGTATAAGTCATCGTTATAGTACTTATTGCTTATATAATCAGTATAAACTGCTGTCTATTTTACACACAATATATATTTGTTCTTTACTATCTCTGTAAAGTATGTATTATTTCTGTTATAAGGAACAAGAAACTTAAGCAAAAAGGTTAAGGACACAGCAACTTGCTCTTACTACCTGGATTTCAATCCAAGAGATGGTGATTCTCAGTAATATGATTCAAAAACTTTGTGCATCAGACTCATGCTCTTTCCTAATGCCCAGAAAAGACATGCTGTTTCCAGCACATTAAGTCAAGCAGAAATGTTATAGATGTACATAGCACAACTGCTTCAAAAGTGGCTGAACACCTTTAAAGAATGACCCTTAAAAAATTGAGTAACATTTTTGAAGCACTTCCTGAAATCTCTGTGCATTCCAGGCATCCTCTAGCATCCCACAGTGTTTCTATAGAATAAAGTTTGATTAAATACATATAGGAGAAGCAAAGGGAAAAAGATTTGGGAAGCGGGTTTTATCTGAAACAAATTTGCCTTATTTGAAAACACTGGGAATTCTGTATCCCTCAAGTTAAAGAGTGGGATGAACAATTCTTAGACTTCTCCCAAATTTGCCAAAGGGATAACAAGCCTATTTTTCTTAGTATAGGCATCAAAATGCAAGAATGCATATCCCTAAGGGATATAGGGATATAAGGGTGTAAGAGTAAGGGATTATAGGTAGCAATATCCATGACAAAAACAAAACAATGCACAAGATGTGATATCATGGATACTAGATAAATAAAATGTATACCACTAACAAATGACCTATTTGTTAACTGATGACTGGAAGTCCAGGAAGGTACATCTGGACAAGGTAAGTGATGGCAGAAGCCACCATGGTTGGTTCAGTAATAACCTAACTATGAAGAAAGTGTCAGGACAGAGACAGTGGGACATGAACGGCTCATGCTGCCAGTGGCTGGGAGGGGGCACGCCAGGAGCATGGCGGTGGTGGCAGGAGCATGGCAGTGGTGAGTGGGGAGCTCCCGCATATGCTGCCGGCACTGTCAGCAGCAGGGGGGGAGGGGGGGAGGTTGGCAAGCACCAATCAGGGGTCAGCTACCACCCGCAGGTGCCGCTGGCAGAGTCAATAGTGGCCAGCAGGGATTGTGGCCAGTAGTGGCATCTTTTTGCAGGGAGTGCACCACCATGCTCAGGGGGTGCACATGAACCCATGTGCACCCTCTATGTGTTGCTCCCACAGTGGCATGCATGCACTGGTGCTTTTGCAGGATATATTACACACTAACCACACTTTTACCTTTCCTAGGCATACATTTCAGTCTGCCACAGAAGGGAAAAAAAAACAAAACTTGTTTCTGAGATTATGTAAATAAATATTTCAATATTGCATGGAGAAAGTATACAAGCAACTGAGTTATTGCAGGTGAAGCAGATACTAGACCACAACAGGCTCCTTAAATAGGAAAAGATTATTGCACATTAGAAAAGGAAAATTGTTATCCATACAGCCATCACCAGGACCTGCATTTGGAATGTTCTCCAGGGTATAGCTAACATAAAACTCGTCTCTGATGCCAGCAAGTGCTGAGGGGGAAAAAATCTTCCCTCTTTTGGACATGTAATAGTGTTAGACAAAATACTTGGTTCAAATTTCAGCAGAAAATTTAGCTCCCTTGCTTAAAGGAACTGAGTGACTTTGCTCTAAGCTCCATGTACAGGGCAGAGGGAAGCTCTCAGAACAGTACAGGCAAAGATTTGGAAGAACTTTCAAGGGGGTAATAACTTACTTTAAATCTATTCTTGCAATAGATCTCATACAAGCTCATCTGTGGGTCAATGAAATGGAGAGGGCATTCCCTTCCCTTCCTTTTTTAATACACAGGGATCATATTTTATATAGCACAGACATTCAGTAGCACCTACACCATTCAGTACTTGAGTGAGAGTAATTCATTCTGGACTTGTAAACAAAGATATGGTTTTCACAAGAAAGGAAAACGCGGAGCAAAAATCTCTCATTTGTCTGCTTGTCTGGCACTGATCTCCCAGTAATTTAATTTATCTAATTTCCATATATTCTTTCAGTTTGATCGCCTCTTAGTATCTAATCCATATGTTTCTTGTAGATTTGATATGATATACTAATAGGGGCTGGTTCTGGCAGGCTGCTCAATCTGTGGCTGGGCAGGAAATGAAGGCCAGGAGGGGTGCTCCCAAGGAAGGAGCTTTCTGTGCATGCTTATTCTTTGCGAGTAGGATGGATTTCTTGAGCATTGCCAGGCTTTGCTTTTGGAACTTACAAACCTACACTCCAGTCAACATAAAAGACATAAGGGTCCGTGGCCACACGGAGAACTCAAGGGTAGGAGGTTTGTTCTTTAGGGTCTCAGTTGCCTGTAGTTGCAGTTACTTTTGCTGAAGTCTTTTTCTGGGAACTTCTCCTCATCCTTCTGTTGAACCTCCTTGCATACCCTCATTCAAAGATTACTACTTCTACTATATTGCCCCATATTTAAGGCTTCATTTAAGCCCTTCTTCTGGAAGTTTTTCCTACCCCCAATAAAGTTTTCCTCTCAGTTACTCCTCCCCTCCCACTGTTCACAGCTTTTTGCTTCCCTCCATCTTCCCCACTGATGCACAAAACCTGCTGCTTTCTACTTCCTCCTCTTATACCTGTTTTAGCCTGTCACTTCTGCAGAACAACAAGAGTGGTTTTTGTTATTAAAACAAGCTGCTTTATTTGTTTTGGAAGTAAATAAACCTACTCTTTAACCATAAGCATGAAGTGATGTTTGCATAGGAGGTGAGCCCAAAGGCATAAGTCAGCAGGGGCCATGCTAGTACTCCAGCCATCAAGAAAATATATGTTAATTTCTGCCAGCATCATCCTTAAACCAATTAAATCTTACTTTGGCAGCAATCTGATATGGAAGATCTCAGCACCAGACATCCAGTAGAATTCTAACTGTTCCCATCTCAAAAAGTAGCTGTCATCAGACTTCATTTTAATTATGTCTCATAAAAAAGTATCGTTCTGGCAGAATATCAGTTGTTTTGCTTAAGTTGTTATAATTTGTGTCTTTCAACAATAATAATCACTTTATTACATAATAATTACTATCCTATAAATGATATCTTTATGCATGAAGTTGACCTTGGTGCCACAATTAATTTACAATTACATTTTAAATTACACTTTTATTGCAGTTCAATTTAACTGTGCAGGAGTATAATATACAATTTTCCCACAAACTGCATCTTCACGTGCTGTATTATACAGCTAATAATGATTAAAATTTACACATATGTACCCTTGATTCTTCCTATGCATGCATTTAAAGTATGCTGTAATTAAATATCTTAAGGCATTATTTTACGCTTGTTTACTTATTGTCACTTACTTATGGAAAAAAGAGAATAGGTATAACTGCTAAATCTCTCTTGCTATTGTAATACTAGGCCAGAGAGAATTGCCACTACCCACTCCAGACAGAAGGGGTCACTGGTGGGGTGGGCACCCAAGTTACTGTCCATTTGTAGTGGGAAAAACAATGGCACAATAGTGAAAGCATCTGAGAAAAAAGGCCCATCAGCCAGAAGAGTGCCAGATGTTCCAGGAAGAGAAATTTAGGGAGAATTCTGAAGACCTATGAGGAATTAGGTAATGCTAATGTAGGGGAGAGAGGGAAGATGGCTTTGAGGTATTATAAGGGCTGTCTGTAAGGTCCAACTGCAAAGACGTTAGTTTCATTAAAGACAGTCAGACAAAAAAGTCAGTTCCATCAGAAGTCATGACAGATTGAAAGCAAAAGATGAAAAGATGGGTAGAATGCTAATCTTGAACTCTGCTCAAAGGGAAGTGATGTCACTGACACAGTCCTTAACTCTATTGAGAATCTGTCTGTCCTTGAAGAGCTTGATGATATTCCAACTGTGTTCATAAGTAAGGCCATAGATAATTTGGCCAGCAACAAGACCCAAGGGAAAATTGACCTACCTACATAAGCAATCAATTGTGGGACGTCTATGCTTCATCTTCATCTATATGAGCTTCTAACTCACTGCAGGACAGCAGGGGCAGTGCCATAATATATGCAAGATGTTAATATAGTCGCTTTGTACAAGAATAAAAGGTGACCACAGTGATTACAACAACTATCGCAGTATTTCACTATTAAGCATTATTGGAAAAATCATTGCTAAGGTGGTCCTCAGAAGACTTCATATCCTTGTTGGCCAGGTTTACCCAGAGTCACACTGTGGCCTTAGAGATAGACAGTCCACCATAGATATGATCTTTTCACTCTGACAAACATAAGAAAAATGTGGGGATAAAGGAGACCCAGCCATATCACCTTCATTGACCTGACCTAAGCCAGCAGAAAAGACCTCTTCAAATTATTGTTAAGATTGGCTATCTACAAGCACTGGGAGCAGCCCATGCCAAGTGCCAGGAAGACTGGTGCTGCTGCTGGCCCCAGCGGCAGCATGCTGTCATCCTGCGTGCAGATCCAGGGGCGTGCGCCCCCCAGGCAGAGTCTGGTACATCCCCACAGCCCTCCTGGGTGTCATGGGCCCCCAGATTTGTGTGCAGGATGAGACCATACTGCTGCTGCCAGCTGGGGCCAGTGGCAGCACACAAGTCTGCCCGGCACAGCACGCAACAAGCACCAGGAAGAACCCAGTGCTGGCACTGCCTCAGCCAGCAGTGGTAGCATGCTGTCATCCTGCACACAGATCCAGCATCCTGCACCCCCCAGGAAGAGTCCAGCACAGCCCCACAGCCTGCATGACACAAATCCCCAGGTCTGCAGGCAGGATGACATCAGGCTGCCACTGCAGGCAAGTGATACGAGCTTTGCTTCAAACAGTTTGAGGGTCAGTTTTCTAGAAAACCCTGCACCTACCTCATTGAAAATTGCCAGAATTTATGCCCTTAGAAGAGGCTACCTTGTCTACAATTTTTATCCAAATCAGGCAAGAAATGACAAAATTACAGGCATTTTCATGATTCCCCATTATAGCCTATGGGCAAAAGGTTGTAATGCGTCGAAACAGCGAACAGTTTCAATGAAACAAAACAGAACAGTGCTTTGAAATGAAATGAAACAACAAAATGAAACACTGTCCCTTCAAAATGGCAAAATGGAAAATGAAATGAGACAGTGCTGTTTTGCACAGCCCTACAAACTGACTTCTAAGACCAAGGTCAAAGTGTATTATGCTTGCATCATCAACTCCCTTTTGTATGGCAGTGAATCCTGGACCACTCTACAAGAAAAGCATCTTAACAGCTTTCACTAACACTGCCTTTGCCTCATTCTAAGAAGTTCCAGGTGCGAGGAAGTTGCTTATGTTAAGGTCTTGGAACATGTCATACTCCAAGCACCCATTCTCCTCTTGCATCAACTTCACTGGTTTGGTCGCATTTAGAGAACAGATGATGGTTGTATACCCAAGGACAAATGCAAGATGCTCTGCCTCGGGAGGAATCATCATCAAAAACACAAACACAAAATGGGGGACACCTGGCTGGATTGCAGCTCTATGGAAAAGAGGTTGAAAGTCCTGGTAGATCACAGACTCAAAGGGCGCATCCAGAAGAGTGCAATCATGCAGTATGGGGTGCTGCAAGGGCTGAGGGAAGACTTATGTAGGGTTGAGATTATGGTTGCATGAAATGTTTTGGATAGGGATGATTTTGCTTCTGGCAGGGCACTGCACTAGATGCACTCTGGAAGTCCTACTTTTCCATGACTGGCTCCAGTTCTCTCCCTAATTCAAGTGCCTGCATACAGAGCCACACACCTGCCAGGCCACGGCACAGTCTACCGAGCAGTCTCAGTAAACATGCCGATACTTGCATGCCCAAACTGTGCATGAAATAGAATAGCTAACTGAACATAAGTGCCAAAAAATGGCAGTTACAGAGCTGGATGTCATTAGGGCAAAAAGTGAAATAGGATTTTGGCCACAGTGTTTGTATTTAAACATTCTAGCCTATTGCCATTTTTCTATTAAATGTATCTGATTCGTCAAAAAAAACTTGCAGTAAAGACTTGTGATGATCTATTCCATTTATAATATTATCTAATAGTGAAACATTTTTGCGAAATTATTTATTTACCATTAGTAAATTATGAGTTTCACTCAATTTCATTCCAAACAGCTTTTTAAAAAAGAGGGGAAACATGCAGAACAGAACACTTAAACTTTGGTCTCCCACATGAAGACTTTATAAAATACTTTCAGGCTCTTTATTATTCCAGTGTTGATGACCCTGAACCAGAGACCTCCCTGAAGAAAGATCTTCTGAAGGTTCACATTTTTTCAAAGTTTTGACTTTGTAAAATGAGCTTTTTTCTGACCAAAAATAAATTTAAGGAAAAAGTTCTGGACCAGCTCTACCTGAAGTACTGAAGAATGAAGCTTCTTTGACTTCTCACTCATACATTCCAACAACAGTTGATGAGGAAGTCAAGTGACAGGGGAAAAAATGGTGTCAAATTCATGAAAAAAAAGATGTTCCTTTTTCCTAAACCCAGTAAAATACATCAAAATGCCTTGGTTTCCGAACAATTTTGGTCTAATGTGAGGAAAGCAGAGGATAAACTGGAAGTCTGCTATGAAGAAAACATAAGAAACTGGCACTTGGATTAATATGGGTGTGCACATTTTACCTGTATAGGTTCACCAAAAAAAAGGGGGTGGGAATCCATTCCAGCAGTTTCAGTTCAATGGAGGCTTGTATCCTCTGATTTTTTTTCTCTTTATTGGGGGAGTTATAGTAAAACTTTTGTTAAATCTTCAAACAGCGTAGTGAATTCAGAACTATCCTACCCCTCCAGAGCAGTACAGTTTTTTGATGGATATTATAATTCCTTAAATGTTGAAAACTTTTGGGTTTTCTGAATCTCAGCCATCTCCACATTGGTGTTCAGCTACCTGGGTTATTGTCACGTGAAATCTTTTTGGAGTAAAGAAAGCAATTCATCTGTCCTTTTAAGATTAATAAAACTCTTATTTATACTGTTTTTTAAAAGTAAACTGTATTCCAAACTTCTTGAATTAATGGGGTCTTTCATTCTTTCTAAGTCTCCGAATTTACTTTTTTTTTTTTTTTTAAAGGAAAAAACAACAAAAAAGGTAGGAGGAGATGTATTTTTACTAGATTTGCATTTGTTAGTTTTTAAGGATGAACTATATGACAAATGGTGGCTAAAATTTAAGAAAACGAGCCAGACGACATTTGCTGGTAAGGGGTTTGTGTCAGAGACTGAGTGCCAGGGGTTCTGTTCCTATATGCAGTTGTAACTTTAGTCATTTGAAAGGAGCTGCATCCATTTACTCCCATTTGAACCTAGCTATATTTTAGATTGGTTACAAGTGCCGTTATAAACAAAATGTCAACAGTTACACTATAAAACTGACAGTAATCCCAACAATAAAACAACACTGTTGTCATAGTCAATAAAAGACTGCATTTATTATAACTTATATCCTCACTCCAGCTTTCAGGCATGAACTTTATTTCAAAAAATAAATAAATTCAAGAAGGCCTTTTCCTAAAAAAACTATTTTTTGTGGGTTTTTAAATTACTATGATAACACACATGGTCAACAAGAATATCAAAGCATGTGGGTGGAAAGGAACAAAGACCCTGTAGACAAAGACCCTATTTTTAGATATATTCTTGGTTGAGTTCAAGTTAGGTCAAAAGAGCTAATAGGTCTTGGTGTAGAAACGTTCTCACGTAAAGCTAGTGCTTAGCTGGAACCAATAAGGCATTCTTGTCCCCCTCCCCCACTGCAGCCTACGACCTTCACAAGAAAACACTCCTGCTTTGATAACAGAATGCAAGTCTCCAAGGACTACAGCAGTGTTTTCTGGGAAAGAAAACTGTTGCCTTGTTCAGAATCCAATCAAAACCTGAATGTACTGAGGAAAAAATAAACCAAGGTCATCATTATTCCTTCTTATTGTGATTTGGCTTGCCTTCAAATTGCATACCCTGTATATCTGAAATAACAGCAACGCCTCCATTAACTGAGCTTTCCAACACTTTAATCAAAGTATCTTTCAGAATAAGAGGCAGAAAATGCCAAATCACAATAAGAAGGAATAATGATGACCTTGGTTTATTTTTTCCTCAGTACATTCAGGTTTTGATTGGATTCTGAACAAGGCAACAGTTTTCTTTCCC
>NW_017729032.1:195982464-195990178 GCF_001723915.1 Gavialis gangeticus
TTACAAAACTATCCTTAAATTCTTTCAATTCCCTAAACCGCAAGGAAGCTAAAGAGCATCTTGCGTGGATAGGATCTTTAAACAAATAAATAAACCATGAAAAACACATATGTATAAACAACTGTTTTAGAATGTGGTATACAACCACGCACGCAGACTTTGCGGCACCTCACTAGTTTGCTCTGCACTCAAGGTCAACTACATGAAATCTAGCATTGATTTTATTTATTTGCAAATAATATTTTTTTTATTGAATAAAGGAAAAGTAATTCATCTTTAATGTGGGGAGAGGGACAAACTATATATTGAAAGTGATAAGTTTTTTTCCCCTTTCCCAAGAGAAAGGGGAATAAAATAGCTGTAAACAAAACAAACATAAGTAAAGAGTAAAGCAGTTTTACTAAAACTCTTTGTTTCCCTTTTGCTCACATTGCAGTCTTTTGTCTCATGATATTCATAGTTCACCCTGCTCTCTAGTCATCGTTGAGTCTTTCAGGCAGAGTAGAACAATCAAGATTTAATATGTAAAAGCAAGCATACAGGGCACTCATCCTATACAACAGGACAGGTAAACATGACCATGGACATGCTTTTTATTTTCAAATTTTTCTTCTTTAAAACACAAACTAAGCAATTCTATCAATAATACTACAAGAGAAAGTGTTAATGACTTCAAATTCTTTTGCAAATTATTCTTTCAGCAAATCTATATGTCAATGGAATTATGTTTGTTTAGATCAGCTAATGGTATCCTTTTAAAAAGGAAAAAGATTAAATGAAAAAATTCTCTTCTAAAGCACAAATTAAGCTTGTGCATGTGCCCCTATTTCTGTCTGTCCATCTCATGGATATAAATAACAAATCATACACACATTTACTCAAACAATACAAAACTGTATGAATTTTTTCTACATTAACATACACTTGCATAGCATTTTACAATAATGTTGAAATATGTTTGACATTCATGTAGAAAAAGTTGGACACCAGTAAAACAAGGACTGTAGGAGGACTGATCATTTCTATAGCAAACAGAAATGGGACTGAAAAAATTATACAGTTGTATAAGTATGAATCTCTAATGATTACAATGTACTTGTATTAAAAATGTGCAGCTAATACTTCGTTGCGCTCCTGTAAATCTTTCCTTCTAAACACATGGTTAAGAATTTTGCAAGTTGTTACACATATGGCAAATAATTTGGAACACTAGGCTTTAAAAGATTTGCAACTAATACTTCAGGGCAGAATGAAGCCATAATTCTTTTTTCATCTCTCCTGTTCCATGTGCTTTTTCCTAGAAGGTTTTAATGAATATGTTCTCTAGGAGAGCCCAGCTGGCAAGCATTCCTTAAAAATCAGTCTGCTAACCATTATGTTTCCTTTCCACTAAGCGTAGTCTACAATCAGGTAAAGTTGTTCAAAATTTGTGGTGCTGTTTGGCTTACCCTGACACTGACATAGCATTATCACAAGTGCATTCTTGATGACATTATGATATTATAAAGTTTTGCTAAATTTATTGAGAAAAGCTTTTGCAGTGGTTAAGCACAACAGAGTACAACACTTATCCTTCTAAATGATGATTAAGCTTGGGGTAACATTTAATTGAAAATGCATTTTAAAAATCAACAAGCCATCCTTTTAAACATTGAAACTGATTGTTCATGAGCCAATTCAATATGACTTTGTCCATCTAGAAATCATGGTGTATATATATATATAGATATAGATATAGATATAGATATAGATATACATAGAGATGTATATATCATGATTCCTTGATGGACAAAATCATGTTGAATTGGCTCATGAACAATATATATATAAGCCTAATTCTCTCCTGCTCTGTTCTGCTCTTTCCTCCTGTCCCCTACCCACTACGATCATTTAAAAATGCTAAACCCTTTGGATGATTAATTTCTGAATCTCAGATAGCTTCACTCATTGTCTGGGGCAAAGGTTCCTGCTTAATATTATACCTTTTGAGTTTTATCATATAAAGTAATCTTAATCATTCCTCCCAAACAGTAATTTAATCATAGCTTTCAAAAAGAAAGGGTTAGATTTTTAATACCATTCCTTTTGTGTTGCTTGAGCTTGCTCCCCTATAGAAATCTTTTGCTGGTTGATGGTCCTTTAGGAAGTAGAGCCAATTATTATTACTTAGAGCAAGGATGACTAACCTGTAATACAGATGCCACAAGTGGCATAGGAAGGAGACAGGTAGCACAGGCCACGTGTACACAAGATGCTGACTGCACAGTTGTTATTGCACAGTCATTTAGTACTTGCATACACAAGTACTAAATGACTGCAGTAACCAACATTACTGCACAGTAACATCCCTGCATGGCTTCCGGGTGACGCTGATTGCACAGTAGCTCGTTACTACTGCACAGCAGCATCACGTCACAGTTTGTGCCCAACATTATTGTGCAGTAGTAATGAATTACTGTGCAACAGTAACAAACTATTGCTCAGTAAGTGTCTTGTGTATACATGGCCACAGTGGCAGATAGGGAGGGGAGCAGGCAGAAGAGCATTAGTTCAGGCAGAAAGTACAGGGAAGGAAGCAGAAAGCAGAGCAGCAGCTTGGTCAAGGAGCACCAGACAGGAAGCAAAATGTTGACAGCAGATCCAGGAAGATAAAAGGATTAGAGTTGCATTCATGGAGGATGGACGGCTAATTTGCAGCACCACTGCAAAAAAGGTTGACCCCACTGCATTAGGGTAACTCCCTGCCTGCTCCAACATTCTTAGGGACTAATGCAGCCTAAGAATTAGAAAACTATTACTACCTTACTTTGCTTATTTAGGAATATAGTTCTAAGCTTGAATATTTAGGTTGGGTACTGGACAGATGAAAAGGCATTCTCTATCAGAGGAGCAGAGTAGTGATGGCAGAATTGTCTGGATAAAGAGAGACCAAGAAAAAGGATCCTTTGTTCTTTTCTAAAACTCATCATAGCTTGCTGCTACCTGCCTCCTACCATGCCAAATCCTTTTCATACAGAAGAACCACATTAATTCCCTTTCTAGGGGACCCCCTTGTGACCAGGATTAGTTCCTCATTGCACATGAACAAGATCAAATGCTGTAGTGAAGCTAATTTTGTAATGAATTCTATCTTCAGTCACACTTGGGCAAATCCATAAAGTGAAGGAGGCTGCATGAGTGTAACTATAGATAGCATTTGGCTCCAATTGCTGGTTTCAGTGCGACTGCATGTATACAACCAAAAAAGAATTGGGTCTTTTCTATTAGAGGAAGAAATATAGCAAATGATATTAAAAACTCCAGAGAGCTGGTGGACTCTAAGCTGAAGGTTACAGCAATTTAAGCTTCACCTTTTAAAAATGAAGCCTATGTTATCTCATTTTCCCCATCACTTTGTTATTATATATAGATCATTGAAGAAGAGCTTAACATTATAGATTTATTCAAAGTGTCACAGTCCCTGATCCATGGACTTTTCAACATAGATCAGACACAGACAGGATAGAGTGAAAACAAGTAAGGGAATAAACGGAGACTTTGCAAAGGTCATTCTTGAAAAAGCTCATAGAAATGTTCTTAAAGGAGGTTTTGGAAGAGAGAAGTGAAGAAATGAAGAAGGAAAGAAAGTTTGAAGTGGAAAGAGTAGGAAAGAGAGGATAAAAAGATATGGCTAGCAAGGATCCACAAACAGATGGAAAGGAAGGGGGTAGAGGGAAGAAAGATTAATAGAAAGAACAGATAGGCGATATAAACAGTGTTGGTCATAGCCCTGTGGGTGAGAGGGAAAAAAGAGAGGAAAGAAAGAGTGTAGAAGCTAGTGAAACAAAAGCAACATGTCTAGAGCAGTCAAAGAAGCTAACAAAGTTAGGGGACTATTTTTGGACAAATTATGAAACCATAATATGCTATGGATATGATTTTTTTTGCAACTGTTGTTTTCCCTTTTCAATGGATGGTACAAAAGAAGGACCTAAACAAAACAGAATATAAAGTGCAGAAAAATATCTAAACCCACTAAAAAGGCAAAAAACATGTAAAGCGATCAGTTACACAAAAATCAGCAATTACCAGAAGTAATCACACAGCAATGTCTATCATAGTATGAGAAACTACCAGTTTTCCTTTACAGAATGTCTGTGACAAGTTGGCTAATGGCTTCTGCCACTAATGTTATTAGTCTACCTGATAAAATGTTAATCTATTATTCATATGTTCGTAAAAGTTTCAAAACCTTCATATTTCTGTTCCTTCCTTACTCAGGGTGCAATCTACCCCCAACTCCACAGAGATGGGACTAGCCACAATGATCTCCCACTTCTGTTCCATGGTGGATCACTCTGATTTCCTCCCCAGACTGAAGGAAAATGTTGCATTGATCAACAGTCCACATTGTTGAGATATTGGAAACTGAGTAGGGTAGGTGAAAAAATAGTGGAATGGTGAGGATACCTCCAACAGAGCACAGGCAGAAAAGGTTGATACTGTGCAGGGTTTCACTACTTTTTTCAGACAGCCAATCTCTTGGCATACTTCCCTTTGAAAGTGTGACACTGAATGCAACACCCCCCATTCTTCCAGAGCCATTTTATACATTGTTCCATTAAAGGGCGATGGACCTCATTGTTTTTTGATACAGAGGTGGTGGTGAAGGCCATTATTTTATTTCTTATAGAATTGTCAGAGAGCTCTTGAATGCTCTACAGAGAGAGATTAATGGAAGAAAACAACAAATCAGTACCCACAGAAACCTGCAGTTCAGTTCAGCCCATGTCAATGCAGGGTTCTCTCTACAGTAGCAGTTGTAATCCAACCTTGTTCAAGGCCAAGTGCAAACATTACACTTTTACCAGTATAAGTGATCAGAAACCAGTCTATATCTGTAACAGAACAGAAGCTCAGTGCACAGACTGGGTTTAAAATGGTAGAACCTGATCTAAGATTTGCCCCCGCAAGGGGTGAAGGAGTGCTCTCTGTTTGCTAACTCAGATTAAGCTGCTTATAAAAAAAACACCTAATTTAGACTGATTCCACCTCAGGCTTTTTGAATGTCTGAACTGAGTCCAAGTGTCTCAAAAAAATGTAGCTAAGGAAGTTATGTGTTGCTCAAGAAGCAGAACTAGAATTAGCCTAAAATAAGACAACACTTGTCATAAATGTCAAAAAACAAAATTCACTTTTAAGCTACCATTCCTGTCAAATATGATTAAAACCTAATACCAGATGTAAGAGCCTTCAGACTTCAGCATCTGCACAGTCCAAAAAAAATGACAGAATGTATTCCTCTGGCATCAGAATCCAAATAGGCAGGAGTAAAGCAGAAGAGCTCTTGTAATGCTTCAGGCCTGAGTTGAGAGGGAGATAGGATATACAACAGAAAAGTAGAAACTGTACAATAGGTATAGTCAGATTTTTAATTATGGTATTCCCCTCTGCCCATTTTTTTTTGCACTGTTACAGTCCATCTTTGGTTTCTACTTTTTATTACACTTTCTTGTTTGAAACAGAGAGAGAGGTTTTAAAAAATAAACTAGAAAATGTTCTGGGACTCTTTTGCCCTCTGGAAAAAGCACGGGAGAGCTCAGCTGCTGCTTATTTTAAGCGAAGTTGGCACCTCCATCCCCTCAGTCAGTTGTTACCAACTTCTTTAATAATAATGCAGGGAGATCCCACACCATATATGTTAATACCAGGCAGTGAAGAAGCTTATGCTGCTGCAGTTCAAAGTAACCAATTAGTTCTTTGATGTGTTGCCAGATGATTAAAACAATAATGAACCCCCCCACACACATACTTTTATTTTTCTTTTTTAATACTGGTCTGTTTTCTCTAAAAAAAAAAAATCCTATGTAAGTAGTGAACCTTAGGGAAGAAATGTGTTTTCTTCATTTAAATGTGAGCACTTTGGAGTATTTATGGAATGCTTCCTTACATGCAAAGGATTTACAATAATCAACATAAAGGATACTATGTCTTAGCTTCTATTGCTTTGCTTCCTCATATATGGGAAGTAAACATTTAAAAATACATGCTGTTACTGGGCTTACAGCACTATAATACTACGTCAAACTGAGTAGAGTAATAAAGTATTTCAGTCTGTTCATACTTACAATAATCTTCCACTTCCTCATACCAAAGCATGTGAGCAGAAATAAAATCTCTTCACCAAAAGAGAATAGAACCCAACAAAATTTCTTGGCAATTTATGTTCCAACTTTACTGCTCCACTACTTTTTGTAGAATAATGCCTGCCCCTGGATAATAATAATTATGACCCACAACAACTTTAAAAAAAAGGAAAAGCCCTCCTCAGTATTCTCTTTAGTTTCAGTGTACAGTTAAATCCTTCTAAGATCTGGATCCCGTAGGGGCAAAATGAGTGATCCTGACTTCCAATGAGCCGACATAGTAACTAATGCCAGGGTTCTGTGGAGGCCCCTAGATGTTTCAAATTCCAGGCACTGCGCAGAAGCAATACACTGTGCTTCCCTCAAAACAAAGTTGGTTTCCCATAATAGGGCAGCCCACATACTCTACATATAAGGCTCTGCTGCCAGGATGGCATGTGTGATGGATTTAAATGATGTGCAACAGCTTTCCAAGTCACATCCAAAACAATTCAGTCCAGTGAATACAGTACTGCTCTCCAGCCAACTGCAATGCACGCCCTGCAGAACAGATTTGTTTCGCCAGAGAATACAAATGTGCTATATGTCCTTATATAGAAGATGACTAGGCAAAAGTTTATGAAGTGTATAAAGTTTAGGTTTGCAAGTTTAAAATCTGGTTTATCAATTCAGATTATATCCCCTCCCCCTTTAGTGTTTTCATAAGATTTTGTTCTCTTTTTCTTTTTTTCCTCCACTATTTCAAACTTGATTAGATAGTTAATAAAACTGCAGTTTTATTTAGTATCAAACTTACCTTTTAACAGCATGCTTCTAGATACACAACAAAGAAATGGCCCACAGAAAGCACAAAAAAGATTAAAGAGATGATTACTACTGATCATTATGGGTCATGGATGCCATTGGAAATCCCCACAAAATAAAACATGCTTTGGTTTCAAATTTTACTTTTTTATTTTTTGGTAAATTGCAAAAAGCATTTTAATGTTTGCTTTGGTTTAAAATAAAAACTGGAATTTCTAAACTGACCTAAAAATCTTACAAGCTTATCTACATAAAACAAACAACAGAAAAAGATAAGGACAACAATACTTCCATACGAAACTTTGTTTTCAATTTAAGCCATATCTCTTCTTTATAGCTACTGGCACTTTCTATGCTGATATTTAAATGAATGCCCAAGACAGCCTGGATGTTCAGTGCTAAGACAGACACCAGAGGATTAATTTGCACCCTACAGAAACCAAAAGTCATGAATTGATACTGAACATAATCTGAAGCACTGCACCAGGGCCAGACCGTGACAAGAGCAGCACTTAGAGGATTTGAGGGGTAAATGAGACTGAGGAAACTATCACTGTAAATAAAGGAATTGCCTGATTTGATAGGAAAAGTTTCATTTGATTATACTTTTTACCAGTAACTAAATCCAGATCCAAAAGGTGTGTTAGGTATTTGATGTGGGAAGTTGAAGCTGGATCCTTAAAATCTCTACATGGTCTAATCTGTGGAAGTACCTTAACTGGGGGTGTTTGGGAGGTGGGGGGGGTGTTTTGTTTTTGTTTTTTTTTTTTTTTTTTTTTTTTTTT
>NW_017729032.1:195990280-195998862 GCF_001723915.1 Gavialis gangeticus
TTTTTTTTTTTTTTTTTTTTTTTTTTTTTTTTTTTTTACAGTAGACACATTAATACCAAAAGGTTTTCTACTTTCCATACACAGAAACACTGTATTCTTGATAGATCTGAGCAGTTCAGTGTCTAAGTCAGGGTTTGCAAAATATGGCCCTCAGGCCAGACTCAGCCTGCCAAATGATTCTGTCTGGCACATGGCAAATTCTTCAGCCCCACCCAGCCCACGTGTGGCACACGTGGCTGGTCCCACCACCCCTTGGAATGGAGGTGCAGCCTGGCACAGAGTGCAGCCCACCCTATCCCCATGTGTGGCTCTTGGGCATGCCAGGAGCTATAGCCCATGGGGTTGTGTGGTTCAGTGCAGCAGCTGGACTCAGCTTCCCAGAAGCCCCGCAGCAGTGGAAGCTTGTTCTCACCCTCACATCCTATCTGCCACTACCAGCATCTCTGCCACGGCTGCCAGACCTAGCTCTGCTGCCCAGGCACCCCAGCCCATCCACCCCATGCCCACTAATGGAAAACACCAGATGAAATAGACAGGCAGAATTTCCATGGAGACCAGCCGGGTATGCTTGGCTAGGTGGTTGGGATGGGGCTGTGGGCGGGCAAGGAGTGGCATCTGGGAGCAGGATGGGCAGGACCAGGGCCAGGATTGTGGGGCAGTGACAGCATGGGGTAGGCCCTGGGACATAGCCATGATCCACTTTCCACATATTTCTGTCTACAGATCTGGCACCCATCAATGTGTGGGTAGCAGTTTGTGGCTCTGCCACAGGCCCTGACCCCATGCTTTTACTGCCCTGTAATCTCAGCCCCAGCCCATTTCATTCCCAGGTGCCACCTCCCCTGTTCATAGCCCCATCCCATCCATCCCGCTAAGTGCCTCCTGGGGTCCCAAGCTGGTCTCCATAGAGATAGCAGTCATCTGCCCACTCCATGTGGCACCCCCACTGGTAGATATGGAGTGGACGGGGCCAGATAGGATCAATTGGCATCTCCCCAGCATGCCGTGAGGTGTAAACATCCATGACAGAGGGCCTAGGCTGGGTCAGCACCCCCTCCCCCAGCCCTCAATAGCTCACCAAAACTCCTTAAGTGGCCCTCCATCCCAAATAATTGCCCAACCTTGGCCTAGGTCTTGCTAAAGCCAATTGTGAACTATAAACTAGGCATTCCTTTACTTGTCTCTGGATGTTCTCAAGGTCATTTGTGTATTTACATGCTTCTCTTCTCAACAACGACTCACAGTGGTTTGCAGTTAGAGGACAGAATAATTTATAAAACAAGAGAATGATAAGAGAACAAAACAGCTATCTATGTAAAACAGAGATCCCTAAATACTATTTCAGCTTACCTTTGCTTGCTTAGTGTCTTCCAAAATAGGAAGGGTCTTACAAAGCTTTTGTAAGGCTCAGTCTCTGGCAGACTTCAAGTGTTTCAGAGTTGAGAAGCAACTGCCAAAAACAACCTCCCACACATTTTTGCCAAGCAGACTTGGTATACTAGTGGTACTTGCAGAAGGTTGCTCTCAGCTGACCTTAATTGTAGAGATCATGCTAGAGTGTAAGGGAAAGGGGGTCCCCTTGGTACATAGGGCCCAGACTTTTTAGGGCCTTATTCATAAACACTAGCACTTTGGATTGTGCCTGGAAAAATACTGGAGGCCAGTGCAGAGTCTGGAGTCTGGAGTCCTCAAGTTAGGTGCTCCTGGTGACCCATACCCATCAGGAACAGGCTGCTGGATTCTATACCAACAGAAGCTTCTGGATCATTTTCAAGCCAGCCTGACCTAGGGGCAAGGCAAAGAAGAGGATGCAAGGGGGAACTAATCCCTCAGGCTTTCCTATTGGTCTGCTCCCAATCTGAGGAGAGAGTTTCCAGAAGGAATAAAAAACCAGTGTGCCCAGCACATGGGCAGTGGGGATTGGGGCCTCAGAGGCCCTGATTGCCAGTGCCAGAGCCGGTGAGTGCAGGGCTTTACTTTCCTTTTTTTTTTTTCTTTTTTTAAATTGCTGGGACTAGGCTGGGGCCAGGCGGGAGATGTGACTGGGCAGGGCAGCCATGGGGGCTTCTCCCATGGCTCTCCTTACCTAGGGAGAGGCAGGCACAAGAAAACCTGCCACTCCCCAGCTGTGCCTCCCTTTCTGCAGCTGATTCGAATCATTGAATCTGTCCAAATCTGCGCTGAATCTTCCAAAGCTGATTCAGCCAAATCCATTCAAGATAATGATCTGAATCTCCAAATCGAATCACTGTCCTCCAAATCAGCCGAATCTGAATCGAATATTTCCCTATTCACACAGGCCTAATATGTGTGTGCGTGCGCGCGCACGTGTGTGTGTGTGTGTGTGTGTGTGTGTGTGTGTGTGTGTATAGAGAGAGCAATATTTGTGTATGTAAGTTATGGTTATAATTTTATGTTATGTTGTGTCATTAAACCTGTAAATAGTTAAGTATCACTGAGTGTTCTGGTCTCGGCTTGGTTCTGTAGGGAAAGGAGGCGAGCTGGCCTGTAGCTAAGCCGCCATGCTCCTGCAGCATTTCCACACCAGCTGACATCCCTTCAACTGGAGAGGGGGTACCCTCCAGTACACTCAAGTTACATATACATCTCCTACATATACATCTGACTGCTAGGCTACAGACTATTCTTTACTTTAGCGCTCTAATTCCTTCCTGTTGAAGCCGTTCCATTATGCAGAAAAAGACTTCAAGATTAATTGGGCTTAAAAGTAGAAACAAGAGTGAGAATAATTCTTTCATCATCAGCACCGCCATTACCATCTTTTGCTCCAACTATGTTTTAAAAGAAAGGCAAGACTCATTTTTGTGTTTTTCCCCCCCCAAGGACAAGGATGAGACATATCATGGTCCACTGGATAAGGTATAAAACTAAGACTTTGGAGACTTGGATTCAGTTCCCTGCTTTGCCACATTCTTCTGGCTGGAATGATCTACTTGGGGACTGTCTTGTTTTGAGCAGTGGGTTGGACTAGATGACCTTCTGAGGTCCCTTCCAACCCTAACTTTCTATGATTCTATATTCTTGAGTGTTTCAGGATGTGAAAAGTAGAAATTAAAATGGAAAGAAGTAAAGACAAGTATTTTCCTTTTGTGCTAAAGGAGCAGGATTTAAGCTCAGGGCTGTCCAAATTCTGAGAGACCAGGGGCCATAGACCCCAAAACCATACCTCATATAGTCCCACCAGGGCTGCATAAAGCACCACATTGGCTCCTTAATCTCACCATGCAGGCCTCCACAATGCTGCTTCTCTCTCCCTCACTACAGGTACCCCTCCTCCCCCACAAGGCCTCAAGCCACAGGTTCTTAGCTCTGCAGGCCATGCCACTTTACTGTTGGGATAGGAGTAGCCAATGGAAGCTGGGAGAGGGAAAGGGAGCCTAGAGACTCCAGTAGCAGCAACAGAAGAACAATCAGGGGAGTGGCAACTATTTTGGAAGCTAGGAGACCACAGTTTAACCTGTCAGGGGCTGCCAGCAGCCAATAGGCTTTCAGGTGGACAGCTCTGTGCTAGCTTAAATGGTTCCCCACTCATTTGTCATGGTGGGATCTCTGGATCCAATTTTATGTCATCCTATGCATCTATGGGCTTCTAACTTCAAGTGCATTCCTCAGTTCAACTATCAAGCTCATAACAAGTTCTTTCTGTGCTCCTGCCAGTATTTGCAACTCTGTCACATCTATCTGGGTAGGAAGAGGTGGTTAGAGCTCTAGGGATCATGGAATTCAAGTGAAGAGAGAATTGGGATATGAATCTTTGAAGCATGTGGGCTCTCATTTGCTTTGGTTGTATATTGGCTCATATTCTTTGAATTATTTACCTCAAGAATAACAATTCCTCAATATCTTTATCACAGCAAAAGGGATCTTCTTTGCTTTTTTCTTTTTTTTAATAAAATGAGAACTTTCTTAACATACAGCCATAGAAACAGAATGAGATTTTATTTAGTTTCCTGAATCTATATTTTTTTATTTTAAAGAATAGTATACTGCATAAGTTTTGACTTTGGCACGCACAATTGATTTTCATATTCCAGTATCTTGATTAGGTACTATGAGGAACAAAACAATGTGAGGAACACACTCTAAGTTATTAACAACAAGGTCAATTAAGGCATCCTGAATATTGCAGTTACTTTATGCATTAAAAGTTACCACACAAGTTGTTATTTCTATAATAAGTTGCTAATAACTCAATTCCTAGCTGAGAAATATCAAAACCCTATTGCCAAAATTAAAAACTACTATGTAGGTGGGAATCATGAGCTATACTGTATTTTATTGCATTTAACACTACCAGATATAACACACCCTAGTTTTGGAAGGCTCCAAGAAGGGAGAAAATAAAACATACCATGAAAGTACAGGTACTTACTCTAAGTAAGTGTCAGAGGTCTGGAGCTGCATACCAGGTCCTCCCCTACACACTGGCTCTGGAGATGTGCCCTGAGTTCAGGACAATGTTCTGGCTCTGGAGGCATGTGCCGTGCCTGGGGCCATGTGCTAGGTTGGAGCCAGTGCATTGGGTCCAGCTGTGGACCAACCCCATGCACTGTCCTGATCTGATATGCAGTTGGGGATGTGGAAAATCCCCACTGAGACAGAAATTTTCAGGGGAGGGATGCGGTGGTGAAGGAATACAAGGAAGGCAGAGGCCAAGCTGATGCAGCATTAATTGTTGTGGCCTCGTTGAGCCATCTCAATTAATGCTGCTACTACTCTTCCTCCTCCTCAGATTTCCAGACCTATGGGAAGAACTTTTCTTCACATATAATACATACCCCAATATTCTCCAGCTAGTTTTGGAAGAAAAAGTGTAGGTTATATCTTTTTATCTGGGTTTTTTGTTTGTTTGTTTAGATTGTAAACTCTTTGAGACAACTGTGGTCTCTTCTGTGGATGAACAATATCTAACTGAGGCCTTGGTCTATGACTGAAGCACCTATGAGCTACTCTAATGCAACTAAATGACAACACCATTCACATGGATTAGTATCTTTGGTGGAAATCTCAATATGGTGTCATGAAGGATGACCTGTGCTTCTGTCCCAAAGGTATTTCTTCAGGGAGGGTTCAGTGTACATTTACAAATGTTTGTTAACAGTACCCGTGATAAATGGATCTTTATTTTTTGGAAACATCAGTCCTGCACCATGGGAGAAAAGGAGTCAGTCTTTTAAGAGAGAGGCTGGCTAGACTAGACTATTCAGACTACTAACAATACAAAGGGAGAGTGAAAACACAGGGGCCCATACAAAGTCAGGATGACAAGAACAACATGAATTAAGACACTAAATGTAAAGGAGAGAAAGAATCAATTAACTGCCAATGTTAGGACCCTGGGTAATAATCAAACACAATTCAAATAATGAAGTTATGAACATAAAAACCAGAGGCATTCAGTTATTTAGGAAGGACACACTGCCCAAAAATGGTGGACTCACTCTCATAAATGGTATAACATATTTTGGAGATCACTGAAAGCAAATAAGTTTGAATCCTTATTGAATGCTTACCCACAAAATAGTTGGTATCTGCTACAGACCATCAAACCACACTCTAACACAGGGGTGGGCAATTATTTCAGCTGGAGGGCCACTTAATGAGTTTTGGTGAGCTTTCAAAGGCCACAAAGGTAGCCCCACCCTTGACAGGTGCCCTTCCCCCCGATCACCATCTTGGGACCAGACATCCTGACCTTAAACCCTGACCTTTGCAACCAGATGTCCCTCCCCTTGCCCCAGAAGTACTCCTTTTGGAAGGGAGAGGGGGTGCCATCTTGAAATTGGATAAAAAACCAAATCATATACTAAAATAATCAAACATCTACTATAATGTATTTGAATTTTACTGTTTAAAATATTTGTGTCTTGATTTATGTGTGTTTGCATAGTGTAGCTAGTGGTGATTGCATAATAGTTCAAAATACAGTCTTTTACTCTCATATGTTATATGTGGGGGTGGTTGGGAAATGTGTGTGTGTGTGTGTGTATGTGTGGGATGTGGGTAGAGTATGTAGGGGAGGGTGAGGATGTGAGTTTGGAGGGGTGTGGTTGTGGGGTATGGGGTTAGGGTGGAGGGTGTGTGAAAAGGTATGTGGGTAGATGTGTGAGTATGATCAGGAGTGGGGGCTGTGGGAGGGTGTGGGTATGTTTGGGAGTATGGTGGAGGGAGGGGGTCCAAAATACCTAAGTATGATGCATAGGGCATACAAATGCATTTTCTTTGGGAACTTTTATTTAGGTAATGAAGATCTTGAGCTGCTAGTAAAACATTCTTAGAATTTCTAAAATTTATGGATGGTAAAATACCAACACCAAGTGCTGCTTCCTACATAGGTAAATTCTATAGTAGACCTCATCCTGGCTGCCAAAAAGGAACTGACCTAAAAATCAGTGATTGCTTAATGCAGGTGATCATGACTTGATTACATTTGTTATGGGCAAATAAAATGAAGTCTTAACTAGCAATATATATAGTTGCTACTTTAAGAGGGCTAATTTCACAGACCTGAAAACAATTATAAGTCTAATCATCTGAGAGAAATAATTTAAACAATGAAATGTAAATGATAATTGGTAACTGTTTATGAATATATGTTACTGGATGCCCAAATCTGAATGCTACAATCAAGAAAGAAGACTACACTGGCTGAAAACACAGTCTGATACCTAGTTCAGATGGAATGGGTTTCAGAGGTTAAGTGAAAGAATCCTAAAAAATTGGGGTGTAAACAGGTAACTCACCCAACTTCTTTATCTAGGCTAGTCAGTTCTGAGTTCAGGTTAGTTTATATTTATATAGACAACCTTGTCCCCACAGCAAACAACCACAATAAACAGGTGTGCAAAGAACAAACAAAACCAAAACCTTTAGGCCTTCTTCAAACCTAGAGAGGGGCACACCAGCCCCCTCTCCCCTTTATTGACTTCTGCTATTGGTGCTCTTAACTCACTCTACAGCTCCACTCTCATTTACTGCTCATCAGCTGCAGCTGCTCTTAGCCTTCCAGCCAAGCAGACTCTTAGCAGCTGACTACCTGCACCTGGGTCTCACACTATACAAGCAAAGCACTTCCTTACAGGAGGAGAGGGTAAGTAAAGTTAACAAACAGGTAAATTGATCTAAAATCCTAAAATCTTTCATGCAGTTATGGATATTAGCCCCTTAACTTCTGTGTAGATTTTCCCTATTTATTAACGTCAACTCCAGTATGGCATTATGCTCTTTAAATTCAGTTCTCAGTTTGTATAGTAAATACTCTAGCTGGCAGTGTCAACTTAAATCCAACTGTCTTTAAAGATATAGAACTTATAGGGTGTGTCCAGACAAGCATACATGTGCGGTATGCAGTGCCACCAACCCATCTGCGGTACCATACACACTGCACATAAAGGCATTCCCCATACTGCTAATTAGCACTGTGGGGTTTTGACACCGGGAGATCCTGGTGTAAAAAAAATGCACAGTAGAAAAAGGTGGGATGGTGCACATGGCAGCAGCATACATCACTCGAAGCTGGAGCCTCGCCAGCTGGAGCCTGCTACCAGATTACTGCCACTAGGAGGCCCACAGGACCCCAGGTAAAGCTCCTGGAGCCAGCCCAGGTGCTGGCCTCAGTTTCCCCTACCCCACTCAGGGAACATACTGTGCACCACAGCGCATGTGCATGGATGTTCCCCAGGGACAAGTAGCAGAAGCATATATTGTACCGCTGCTGTTTGTCCCCAGGAAAATGCATATGTCTCCATATATAGATCTAAGCATAGTGGTTTTTATTATTATTATTATTCTATCCCAGTCACCCTATCAAGATGTGTACACTTTTAGTTTTACTGTAGTACAGGAGCAGGCAAAATATGACCCATGGGCCAGATCCAGCCTCCCAGGCCATTCTGTCTGGGCTGTAGGGCCCCTAAAAGTTTAGAAAATTAATATTTATTTGCTCTTGGCTGCCTTTCAAAGATGACAGAAGCCAGGGGCAGTAGGACCCAGTGGGGAACTGGCAGCAAGACCCTGCAGCCCAGCAGCAAGGCTGGCCTGGCTATGCTACCACAATCCCCAGCCAGAAGCCAGTGCCTAGCAGAGCTTTCTGGCCTGGGACTCTGGGGCTGTTCTTGCCTCCCTCGGATGGAAAGGGAAACTCAAATAAAGCAGGTTTGGGGAGGCAGGGGAAGACTGTGGTCATCATCCCAGTCCACGGATTCCTGCTGAGTCCTGTGGTTATGGCCATACAGCTGGGAACCACGTGGTGCCGTAGCAACCAGTAGGCAGGTGGCAGCAGGCAGGAAAGTGAGGAAATGGCAGCTATGGGGTGGGAGGGGGAGGGAAGCATAGTGACACTGGACGGGAGCATGGGGCTTGCAATGGTGTCTGGGGCCAGGCCCTGAGTGGGGTGGCAGGAACATGGGGCTGGGATGGCAGGGGCTTTATGGAGCTGGGCCAGGCTGCACCAGCAGGGAGAGGGGGAAGCCAGTCTGGCTCCATAGAGTCCCTGCCAGCCCTGGCCCCACGCTCCTGCCACCCCACTCTGGGGCCCCCTTGGCCCTGGGGCACCAGTGTGG
>NW_017729032.1:195999023-195999413 GCF_001723915.1 Gavialis gangeticus
GCTCCTGCCACCCCACTCTGGGGCCCCCTGGCCCTGGGGCACCAGTGTGGGCCCTCTGCTCCCACCCAGCTGTTGCTGTGCTTCTGCATGCCCACTCACGGCCACTCCCCCTGCCTGTAGCTGCCATTTCCCTACTTTCCTGGCCACCAGCCACTCCAGCACCATGTGGCTCCTGGCTCTGTTGCTGGACCATGGGAGCAAGAGACCTGCACTGGTACTCCAGGGCCAGGAGTGGGAAGAGGGGGGGTGTGTGTGTGTTCATAGCACAAGTCCAACATGCACACCCTACCATACATATGCACCTATACCCCCTTCACACTGCCATACATGCAGACCCCCACCCTTATACCCCCTCACACACCTCCCACAAACCCCATACCCATGCACACC
>NW_017729032.1:195999622-196000990 GCF_001723915.1 Gavialis gangeticus
GTTTGATTTTTAGAATATAATTTGATATTTTTCTGGTTCCAAGATAGCAAAACCCCTTGCCGAAAGGAGTACTTCTGGGGAAAGGGGAGGGACTTCTGATGGGAAAGGTCAGGGGTTAGGGTGTGGGACTACTGGCCACAAGATGGTTACCAGGAGTTGGGGCACCTGTCAAGGGGTGGGACTAACTATGAGGCCCTCAACAGCTTGCCCAAACTCAGTAAGCAGTGCTCCAGCTGAAATAATTGCCTGCTCCTGCTCTAGTGTCTGAAACATCCAGTTTGGGTACCAGACTTGAAAAAAGATGTAGACAAACTGGAGAACTCGCAGTAAACATGACTTATGAGGAAAGGTTGAAAGAACTGGTTTTGTTAAGTTTGGAAAAGAGAAGACCAATAGAGGAATACATGATAAAAGATGATTGTTGTAAAAAAAGATGGTGATCAATTGTTCACCATTTTCATAGGAAATAGGACAAGATGAAAGCCATCTTAAATTTCCAGCAAAAATCACTGGAATGTATTTCCTAATATCTGGCCATTAAGATGATGAAACACTGGAATAGGATTCATTAGCAGACTGTGGAATCACCTTAGAATAATAGGAAAACAAGTTTGGAAGAGACCCTAGGGATCATTTAGTTCAATCTCCTGCTTAAGGCAGGATTATCCCAGTCTAAACCATTACAGACACTTGTTTGTCTAATTTGCTCTTAAAAACTCAAAGGATGGAGATTCCTTAGCCTCTCTAGGTAACTTTTTTCAATGCTTGACCACTCTTGTAGTTAGGATTTCTGCCTAAAAGTTACACCTAAAGTACCCTGTTTGCAATTCTTCTCCTGTCCCAACAGCCACAAAGAATACTCTACCATCATCTTTATAACCATTCTTCAGGTATTTGAAGACTGCTATCAAATCTGTCTTCAGTTTTCTCTTTGTTACACTAAATAATCCCAGTTTTCAATCTTTAAGTTATGTTTTCTGTATCTCCAATCATTTTTGTTGCTACCCTCTGGACGATTTCAAGTTTGGCCATGTTTGTCTTGAAGTATAGGGCCCGAAACTGCACACGGTATTCCTAGTGAGGCCTCACTACTGCTGGACAGAAAGAAAAAGTCACTTGCCTTGGCTTGCAATCAACAGTCCTTTGAATACAGCAAAATATACTACCAGCTTTTTTGTCTAGCCAGTTATTCCCCATTTTGGATTTGTATATTTTAAAAGCCTTGACTGGAGGTTTTTAAAAACAGATTAAACAAGCTTAGTCAGGGATGTTTGAGCTATAGTTGGAAAAATTCTTCTTTGCAAGCTTTCAGGTAGAAACACCCTTTATCAGCATGAAGACACGTGTTTCTACCAGAAAGCTTGCAAA
>NW_017729032.1:196005990-196013449 GCF_001723915.1 Gavialis gangeticus
TCTTTGCAAGCTTTCAGGTAGAAACACCCTTTATCAGCATGAAGACACGTGTTTCTACCAGAAAGCTTGCAAAGAAGAATTTTTCCAACTACTTTAGTTGGTCTAATAAAAGATATCGGATTTACCCTAAGAACCTTGCCATAATTCAAGTCCGTTAAGCCACAGGTATGGGCCAGAATGCTGCCATGTGAGCCATCACTGACTGTATTTTGAACATAATGTAAAACTAAGAGTTAAGTTGCCATTGGCAGACTCAACAAACAAAAAGTTCGGCTTAAATTCCCACGTGCACATTCAAATATCTTACATGTATCCCCATGCTTCTATGATTCTGTGAAATATGTATTATTAAATAGAGATCTGTCACATATGCTACCAGTCCATTTGATATAAATGGAGAAGTAAATGAATCATGAAGCGGACTTCTGTCAAGAGATTCCCTTATGTAATGCATACCTACCTATGTAATATGCTTTGAAATGTACAGGTAACAAGGAATATAAGAGCTAAGTTATAGTGTAATTAGTTGTTATTTTAGACACGCAGTTAAACCACTTTAAGTATTGGACTGTTTAAGGTCTGTCTTTTAATTACACTGACTTCACTTAAACTCCCCCTGGACAACAATTGTTCAAACCTTTAGTTACAGTGGCAAAAGACTGTCACATTAAATCTGTAAAGACCTGGTTATTATGATGGCAAATTATGATGACAAAATTCTGTTAGTTCAAGTCTAATGAGATATTACTGCACACACCAGGATGAATGCTAAATTATTTCTGTGCAGGTCTATATAGAGGTGGATGCATCAAGAAGATGGAAAAATGAGGTTAATGTGAGTTTGCAAAGTTGACATTACAAATGTCAAGATGATTGCAAAACGATGTCGCTGCAAGTGTACTATGATTAAAAACAGGGAACTAAATACACAAAAATATGTTAAGTGAATGTTAAAAGTAAGTGGAACCCTACATAAAATAGCTATCTAAAAGCAAGGAAAATCATAGTTAAGGCAAAAGAAATATAATTTGTCATTGCTGCATAATGTTAAATTCCAACTGCACTGTTCAATACTGATCACTATGACACAAAAGAAGGATACAGCTGCACTGCAATGATTGTCTGTAATTTAATATCAGGAGTACCATTAGAAGAAAATTTTCTACTAACTACTAACTGACTAGGTATAAAGGTATAACATTATTGAAAACTCCATTTTTAAAAAATAGATTGTAACAAATCACCAGCAATGCTTGTTACACAAGGTTTCCATTATTGATTGTTCTGTGGCAAAGTGTTTATAGGTGATATGTTCCAGATATATTCCTCACTTTACATTATATGCATCATGAACAAACCTTTAAAAAATCCACTAATGAGGTCCAAACTAAGTTAGCTGTACACATGAAAAGTTTCTATTCAACTATATAGGACTGGTGGCATGAAAAGAATACAACATAATGGCTGTTTAAAGTAAATATTGCTTAGGGTTCCAATTTTGTGATTACACCACCAAGATAAATATCTGGAGGTAAAAGTGTTATCTTCAATGCATAACTAAAATCCTAATGGCTTGGAATGATCAGTCACTAATCAACTAAAAAAAGAGTCACCATCTTCCTGTGATTATAGTCTTTCCTCAATCCTGTATTTTTTAACTGCTGTCTATAAGATGTCATCTTTATTTTCAGTTTGGCAACAACTGGTAATCATGTATCTTTTTGAAAGAGTGACATGTATATAATCTTCCCCATAAAATAATAGTGGGAGTTAAATTGTGTAGTCTATCTTCTTATCACCCTACACATATGATACTCAATTCCCACTCAATTACTCTGGTGAACACAGGCACTTTTTGTTAAAATAACCTATTTTTTCAAAAAGTGTAGGTAGTACCTGACCTTTAAGTAAGAAATATAAATGATTTACCTCCATTTGGTGTACAGGGAAAAATGAAAAATGCACTCTTGCTGTGAGTTTATTATTCTTTATTGGACAGGTTGCTCATGTTTAAAAATTCAGAATGGCAAACACTTGTTTTATAAAAATTAAAGAGGGCTTCTTTTTCTTGGAAGTAGCAATTCATGCAAAAAAATGTTAATAGCAGGAAAACAGAGTATTACAGGTGTTTGGTTTTTTTTAGCAGGGTGGTTATTTATCTTACTAAATCAGTCTATATTACATTTTAAAAGCAATGTTTGATTTGCTGCATCTTATACTATGAATCCTATGCACTGGTATTTTTAGAATGCAGATGATGCAGTGTATGTTAAGTGATCAATTATGAGATGAATCGGGGTGCTCAACCCCCAATCTGCATCACCACATCATCCTGCCCACAGGTTTCCCCAGGGGTCCCAAAATTTGGCGGCAGAGGTGTGGTGGCACTACTCATGGAATATTGTTCTGGAACAGTGGCATCCGTTTTAGACCAAGAGGGAAAAAACTGTTTTTTTTCAGGATGGCTGACATCCTGGAGAGGGCTTTAAACTAGGTGCATCAAGGGATGGGTGTGCAGATGTGAATGCAAACCAGGAGACAGCTAAGCAGAAAGGACATGTAGAGGATGGTCAAGGAGGTGTTGAGAGGCTGGAATGATACTGAGGCAGTGGGGATCTGGGGGTTATCAATAGGGGACTTAAGTGTCTATAGACAAATGCTATGGGTATAAGGAAACATCAGAAGGAACTGTCACTCCTACTAGAAAATAGGGAATATGATGTCATCAGAATAACGGAGACCTGGTGGGACTTGCACACAACTGGGCTGTACGCATAGAGGGCTACAGGCTGCACAGAAGGGATCAGGTAGGGAAGAAGGGAGGAGATGTAGTTCTTTATATAAATGAGTGATATGCCTCCTCGGAGACCCAACTTGGTTTGAGAGAAGGGTGGCTCGAGACCCTGTGGGTCAAAATATGGGGTGACAAGGAGAAGGGAACTTGATGGTAGGCATCTACTACAGACCACCACACCAGGAGGAGAAGCTGGATCTGAAATTTTCCAGAGAATTGATGGAGGCTGCACATTCAAGGGACTTGGTTGCCATAGGAGACCTCAATTACCCTGACATCTGCTGGGAGGAGCACTCAGCCGTATCTGGCTGCTCATACAGGTTTTTGACCTGCATGGAATAACTGTATTTAGTACAGGAGGTGAACAGGCTGACAAGGGGGAAGACTTTGTTGGATTTAGTTGTAGCCAAAGGGAAAAACCTGGTGGGAGATCTGAGGATTGAGGGAGATCTGAGGATTGAGGGTTATGTGGGACCTAGTGATCATGAGATGACAGAACTCACTATGGGAAGAGGGAGTAGAGGGAAAGGGAGTTCAGGGAAGGGTGGTTGTTCCTCAAAGAATCAATCCTTAGAGCACAGAAAAGTTCCATTCCTGTATGCAGGGAAGGTGGTAAAGGGGCTGGGAAGCCCTCTTGGCTTACCAGAGTCATCAAGGAGTGCTTAAAAAAGAAAAAGGAAGTTTACCCACCCCGGAAAAAAGGGGTAGTTACCAAGGAGCAATACACAAGTATAGCCTGTATTTGTAGGGAGAGGATAAGAAAGGCAAGGGCAATGATTGACATCAGGTTGTCAACTGAAATCAAGGACAATAAGAAGCCCTTCTTTAGGTATATAGGGAGCAGGAGGAAGACCAGGAGAAATGTGGGGCCCTTGCAGAACATAATGGGACAGCTGATAAGACAGTCAGGAGAAAATTGAACTCTTTAATGAATACTTTGTGTCAGTGTTCCTGTGTATAAATGGTGGTTGCCTACACTGTCAGATACTGAATGGATGTTGTGGGGATGGGGGACAACTGCCGTCCAATAGTCAGTGTCCAACTGGTGAGGTTGCACTTAGAGCAGCTGAATGTCTTCAAGTCGACAAGACCAGATGGACTATACCCAAGAATGTTGAGGGAATTGGCTAGAGTCATTGTGGGACCATTGGCAAAGGTATCTGAAGACTCTTGGTGCTTGGGAGAGGTCCTGGAAGACTCAGAAAGGCCAATGTGGTGCCAATCTTAAAGAAGGGGAGGAGGGAGAATCTGGAAAACTATAGGCCAGTCAGTTTGACCTTGATACCGGATAAAACTTTGGAAAACATTATCAAGAAGTCTATTTGTGAGAGAGTGGTAGAAGACATTATGCTGAAGGTTATCCAACATGGTTTCATTGTGGTTATGGCTGACCCACCTCATCTCCTTCTATGATCAAGTAACAAACTGGTTAGATGTGGGAGACGTGGTTGATGTCATATACTTGGATTTTAAAAAGGCCTTTGATATGGTCTCCCGCGATTCTCTTATAAACAAAATGGTGGGGATTGTGGGTTAGCAGAGTCCATGGTTAGGCAGGTTGGGAACTGGTTAAGGGGTCAAACCCAGAGTGTTAGTGGATGTGTCTGTATCATCTTGGCGGGAGGTGGCCAGTGGTGTCCCACAGATTTAAGTTCCTGGCCTCGTGCTGTTCAACATCTTTATTGATGATTTAGATGAGGATGTGGAGAGCACGCTGGTCAGATTTGTGGACAATACCAAGTTATGGGGAAAAGTAGTCAGACTAGGGGATAGGATGAAGATCCAAGTAGGAAGATCTGAGACTGTTCAGTCTGGGGAAGAGAAGACTGAGTGGGGAACTTGGTGGCCATCAATAAGTATGTAAACGGGTCAATATCAGGAGCTGGGAGAAAAATTGTTCACTAGTGTGCCACCCCAGAAGAGGACAAGGAGCAATGGTCATAGACTGTTAGAGGATGGTTTCAGGTTGCATGTAAGGAAGAACTTCTTTACAGGAAGGGTGACCAGAATCTGGAATAAACTTCCCAAGAAGGTGGTGCAGGCCCTAACCTTGGAATTCTTCAAAAGGAGACTGGACAGATACCTTGCTGGGATCATTTGGTCTCAGCCATATTCCTGCCCAGAGCAGAGGGGTTGGACTTGATGATTTTTCAAGGTCCCCGCCAGCCCTTAATTTCTATGATTTCTATGTGCCCAAGGGGTGCTAGACAGAGGCCCTTTGGGATAATCTAGCAATTCTCTTGGAATCAATTAAAACAGATTTAAATAATTTAAAACACTGTCAACAGGTAGTTTTGATTAATCAAACCATTCTTTAAAGGAACATTTCAGATAAGTCAGTTCTACTGTATACTCTGTCAAGTATTTCTCCTGAGGGTATTGACAGCATTGGATGGAAATATCTTTTTCAGCTTTATTTTGGCAATGCGATAAAAAGCATTTAAAGTTTTAAAATGATCTTTGTATTGCTTTTGCCTTGATCCAGGATCCATTTAGATCAACAAGCATGAGAACCAAATCTTTCGTTTTCAAGTTTATGTATATTTCTCATTGGCAAAGGTTTTAAGCAGGATACTGAAGGATCTGATGGTCCTAATATACCAGTCAAGTCAATAGGACCTAATGGTAGTAAGCACCTTACACTGTAATCTGATCTGAATGCAGTGCCAACAGAGACTGACAATGTTAACTTTTTCTGAAGCCACAGATCACACAGTAATTAACTGGAGTACTACTGATTGTGTTTTGCAAGGTAACTAAATGCACTGCATTAAAAGTTGAAGTATCATATCTACCTATACTCTGTATTTTCAAAAGTTATATATTTACAGTATATCATACATTTACAATAATATATCAAATCATGGGTGGCCAACCTGCAGGACAAGAGCCACAAGTGGCATAGCCAACCTCTATGTGTGGCACATGGCAGACTGAGGAGCAGACAGGCAGCAGCAGATAATGTTGGAAGCAGAAAGCAGAGCAACAGATCAGGCAGGGACTACAGGGTTGTGAGCAGAAAGCAAAGCAGCAGATGAGGCAGGAGAAAGGGATCCAAATGGCACTTGGGGAGGGTCTGGGGCTTATTTGTGGCACACCAGCCAAATAGGTTGTCCCCCACTTGGTTAGATTTTTTTTTCCTAGGGACTATGTGTATTCATATACAGAAGTAAGAAAAATATTCTTTGAATAAATAAGGCAACAGAAATATAAAGCCAACAGAGTATAAAATATTGAAATATCAGCAGAAAAGATAGGGTAGAGAAGTTTCCTACACCATAAAGGACAAATGATGGATATTATTCACAGCATTTGTAGTTACAAATACCTCTGATTCTAATAGCAATCTTGTATTTTATTATAACAATGTTTATATGACGAGAATTAAAGATCTTTCAGCATTTCCATTATAAACCCTATTTTCAAGGGTTTATAATTTAGCTGTAAAAAATTGCTCACAGCTGAAACTTGGCATTCAGGGTCTAAGTGCTAAAGCAGTTTTGAGGGGAAAATATAATTATGCCATATTTAATACTGTGAACAAAAAAATATATAGTTCCTTCCTGGCATGGGAGATTTTTCTGAATGTGTAACTCAGTTTCCATTTAAAAAACTGAATTTGTAAAGGCATAATGTGACTTAATCACTTGTGAGATGTTGAGCAAGAAATCATAATTGTCCTCAAAATGCTAGTTTCAAAGTAAGCTGCTACACATATGGAATATATTTGTTACAATCTAAGTGTGATAGGCATTTCTAGTGAGAGGACTTGGCTACAGAAAGAGCAGAACCATGGTCTACTAAGATAATAATGGTCAGCTCAAAGTAGTTTACACAAAAAAGTCAAAATATAGTTCTTACATTCAGATTTATATTTGTATGTGTATATCAAGTGACCAATTCCAAAATTAGCACCCAGACCAAATCCTTTATTCTTGTAATAGTGAGGTGTGGTGGTTGCTTATATCAATGGAGATATGTAAGGGGCGTATGTGCACCCCCTGAGAGCGCAGGTGCACCCCCTGACTGGCTGCGCTCACCACTTAGGTGATAGGTAGGGGGGGCAGGCGGGAGCACCAGCCAGGGAGCAACGCACCCAGGAGCAGCCACAGCCACTTCCATTAGTGGCCACAGTGATTGGCCACCTCATGATTAGCCACAGGGGGACTCCCCTCAGCCACGGAGATTGGCTTCAGGGGGACCCCCTTCTCCCTATCACTGACTGGTCACTGGGGGGGGGGGGCACATGCCCTCCTGACTGAAGTGGCACCAGTCACCCATGCTTGATATAAACAATATATAAAGAACACACGTTGAAAAAGTAAAATTGAAAAAAGATAGAAACACATTCACATAAATGACGTACATATTCCTAAAACACATAGTTAAGCAGGGGTTTGTTAGCACACCACAAAAAATAAATAATTATGTTACACAAACCAAAGTATATAGCCAAAGTTAGCTCTGGGTTATTGGGAATAAAAATATAGAGAGAGATAAAGAGAAAAAGAAAGGAAAACGCTTTATTAGACCACACATTAGACACAACAGAACCTTCCACATACATTTTAGAGCTTCCTAAAGCTGTTTGCTCTTCCCTTCCCTAAAGCTTACAACAAATCTTAAATTATTTTTAAAGCAAACTCTAATTTAGGATGGGGAATT
>NW_017729032.1:196018449-196021521 GCF_001723915.1 Gavialis gangeticus
GGGGGGGGGATTTTTTTTTTTTTTTTTTTTTTTTTTTTTTGCTTTAGTGGCTTCATAGATTAAGGGAAGGATGTCAGCCTTAACTTCCAAGCTCTCAGATTCTATTGGTTGCTTGTATTCTCTCTATTTTAAAAATGTGTGTTATGCTTATACCATTATATAAACATTCTAATCTATTAATTGACACAATTTAAACCTCTTTCCTTTTCTTGTAATAAGGTTTCTATCAGCATGCATACAGAGAAGTGGAAACATTTCAAATTTAAAACATGTAGCATACAGACACATCTCCTCTGTGGAATTCATATTGTGAAAGAATAACAAGAGGTTAATTCCATTTCCAAAATTTATCAACAGGGGAATTGAACGTATTCGATTTTTGTTTTGTTTAAAGCTGTGTACCTTTCTTTTCTCTAAAGAACCTAATTAGAAGGTGGAAAAATAAGGGACCATGAGAAATATAACTACCTTTTGAAATAAGATTAGTGGTTTGAGTGCAATTAAAAAAAAAGAAAAAAGATATAAGTTGTAGTATTGTGTTATGGTACAGTTTTAGCTTTATAGTCTGTTCTTCTCAAGGAAATCATTTTTCAAGAAGAAATATTGACCTAAATTGGTAACATTTCACATTCCAAACTAAAAATATATAGCTTAATGCTTTGAATGTCCCACTACCTACCATGACATAGGCAACACAAGGACATCTAAAACCATTTTAGCAAAGTTTGTGACTCCAAACTTTCCTCAATAGAGAGAAATATATTAGAGCTGCTGCACCACAGCACAAAAACCAAATATAGTCTTCTTTCTGTTTGACAACATGGAGACAACAATTAGAGATTCTAGATGCACAGCATGGGCCCACTTAATCTTGTGATGTGGGATGAAAGCCACTGAGGGTTGTTAATGTCCTTTGTTGAAGACAAATGTTAAATGCTTCTTTCAAGGAAACCATTTAACAACCAAAAAATTCAACTTGTTTGTGGTTTAATCCCTGCTCAGGGAACAATCCCTTGACATTATCTCTGTTATCAATTACTGTTCAATTGCTATTTTCTCTTTAGAAAAGAATAATTGGAGCATATGAAGGGATTATTCCAGGTGTATCTGCTTATGTCCAATATGTGATTCACAAGTAAATAGACTTCAGATCTGTATATCTCATTAAAACTTTAGTCTCTGCAGCAGTTAGTACTTCAGAGCAAACAATAAAAGGTTGTCTTTTCGTTATTATTACTACCATACATCATTTACCTTTGGCAAACTGATCATGAGAATGAACACAGAAGGAGGCACTGTGGGACAAACCTGCTTGAAAGATACTGTTCAAATCTAATTCCTTTCATAGGACTTTATTCTTGGCAATTATTAACGCAGGTTAAACACTTTCAACTACACACATGAATTTTGTAAAATCACCACAGATTCTGTCACAAACTCTATGTCTAAATTCTTTAAGTCCACAAGGAATCATTTCCCTGTTTTCCCAAACAGCCCCAATGTTATTCCATATAAAATGATGACGATTAGTAGATGAAGCATTTTCATTGTTTAGTAGAGGGCATAGCTGCTTCCTCAGGTATGGGTGTCTGTTGACCTGTTGCATGAATACTTCCCGATTTCAGTCTCCTACTAAACTTGTGGATGCTTCTAGGTACCCAGCAGTAAAAGTAACAAGAAATAACTTTTATCTTCATCTGATCCAAAGAAAAGATGTAGATTTTGCTGCATTTATCCATACCTTCTCTCTTATTTGACAAAGCAGGCTGTTGCTAATGAAAACTCATGCTTTAGCCCATTGGTCTCTATCTCCGTTGCTTCTCTAGACTCCTTCAGTTCAGTCTTCCTAGAAATGCCCTTGAAGGTCACTCAAGAATTTCAGTTAGTGGGACAAACAGTCCCCAGGAGTATATTACACTTGTGCGCTGTACTTAGTACTGGCTTCTACTAGATCTTTCAAGAAAGCTGAATCATCAGTGCTCCAGTTATCCTAGAGTTTTGCTACTCAAGGAAGCTAATATGACGTAGACTCAGGTGTGAATATCCAGTACGCTAATTACTTTGCAGTGACTTCCTGTTTGCACAAAGTCTAAAGTAATTTACACCATTATCACATATAAAGAAACTGTTAAGGACCAGTTAAAGAGTTGATATAGTCATTATGTGTAAAATAAGTAATGCATTGTGAACTCACAACCTAGCTTATTCCACACTAACATCCATGTACAGGTTTGGTCTAAAAAATGCCACTTGTTTGGGTCTTTGTCTCTTCTCAATCCTCCTTCCCCCAGAGCAAATATATGTATGTGTATATAATGGTGCTGTGGTGAGGAAAAGATTGAGCTTTGTATGCTTCCTAGAGCATGTAGTAGGGTAAGAACTGGCTAAAAAAAAAGGCAAAATTGTGGTGCATCAGGACTAGTTTAACCAGTATGACCTAGTAAAATAAATTCATCTAAAAAGATATATAATCCTGAAATAACTTCTCAAAACAAGAATATCTTAAAAAGTAGCAATCTCAAATGATGAATATTTACCAAAAATATGATCTCAGCATTCTGTTAACCACAACAACAAATGTCAACTAACTGAATACTTTCACTAAAAGATGGAGTATGAGGGCAGCCAAGATGACAGTCTAAGAAACAGGCCCATTCTTATGAAATTCACTCCCAGTGGAAATATACTTCACCAATTTCAGTGTGATATAAGATATATCGCTTTGTCCTAAGTGAAGGATTCAAAATCTCTGGGAATTTAATCTTCTGCCTGGCAGTGTCATATCAGGAGGTTAGAGCTAAAGTTGAAGGATGGGTGACCACAAAAAAACCCCTCATGAATCTTATTTCTGCTCTGACAGACAAGTTATTATTTTTAGATCTGTATATAATACAGATGAAGATCAATGTTTAAAATTCCAAATATATTAATCCTGTATTTTGGAAAACAACCCAAGCATGTTTCAGGATCATACTTTTATTAAGACAATTAACATACAAAAGCCTGGCCATCAAGCCCAGCATCAACAATAGTGTACCATAGAAACAAGAAGACATGAACAAGTGGATGACT
>NW_017729032.1:196021615-196024327 GCF_001723915.1 Gavialis gangeticus
CATAGAAACAAGAAGACATGAACAAGTGGAAGACAAAAACTGGAAACAAAATTATTGCATTCCAGCAATGAATGACTGTATATAGAGACAAACAATGGGGAATACCTTAACAATGATTCTGAAAAAGGTATGTCAGAGCCAACAGGAAGAAAACCCCCCCCACATATGGCTTGTAAGCAAAGCAGTTCTGAGAAGCTGGCATACCTAGAGGTTTGGAGGGTAGCAAAGAGAAAGAATGGTTCTTTAGATATATTGAGAGAGACTGCTCTCTCTCAGTATATGCTATGTTAGTCTAACATCATACAGAAGGCCAGGCAGGATGACACTTTAGAGACCAACTCATTCAGAAAGGCATAAGTATCTGCTTCCTACAAAAACGTATGCCTTTCTGAACAAGTTGGTTTCTAAGGTGCCAACCTACCTTGCCTTCTGACTAGAAATTTAAGATGATGGTAATGATGATGAACAAGTTTGATATTTTTAAGTGATTGGTTTTATTAACTATGAACCAATTCACAAATCTGAGTTTCAAACCAGGCTTACTAGAGCATTTTTGCTGACTTGTTGCTGTTGTCATTGTATCATCATATTTTTATCCTCCCTTTTCATTTCAGTAAGATCATTTAAGTTGTCCAACACTTTACGAGTAAAGTGAACAGAAAAAAATACCTACAAAGGTAAAGCAGACTTTTTTACCTGTTATAAGAGGCAATAAGAGGAAATGATAATATTCTAGAGCAAGTAGTATGCCAACACTTTAAGATATGACACTTAGCACAGGTTGTGTTAGGGGTGAAAGAAAAGCTGGAGTACAGCATCGGGGGTGCCAGATAACCAAATATGCCGGTTAGCTGAGAGGCCCAAACAGGTATCTCTGCCTGTTCGGGCTGCCGCCCCTCCCGCCATGTCTGGTGTGCCACTGCCCCTCCCTGGCATCAGTATGCTGGGGGACTGGGAGGGGGGGCCCTTGCAGGCTACTTTGCCCTGGGTCATGGGGGCTTGGTAAAGCCAGAAGTGTCACAGTGAGCACTTCTGGTTTCGCTTTTGCCGCATCGACTGGCATGCCGGTTAATGGAGCATGCCGGTTACTAAAATGCCAGATAACGCACTGTACCATAAGAAATATCAGTCATGAGGAACCAAATATTATGTGGTAAACCATCCGAAGACATGGACGATTCAATTAATAAGAAATTAAATTTAGGGGGACTTAATTTAAGAGTAGAACCTCAAAAGAGAATTTTGAGTGAAACTGCATCCTTTCTTTTCCATGTAAAATCACAGAAAATAGGACTGGAAGGAACTTAGGAGGGTCACCTAGTCTAACCCTTTGTTCAAGGTAAGCCCGTAACTGTTTAAAGCAAACAAATGTTTATTTAATCTACTCTTAAAAACTTCCAGTGGTTCAGATTCTACCACATCTCTAAGATAACTGCCCATTGCTTAATATTTAAATAATTCTTCCTTATCTCCAGATTAATCTCCATCCCACTACTTGTCTGCAAAAACAGAGAACAACTGAATGACATTATTATAATAAACCAATTTGTATTTGAAATCTCTCTTGTCAGTCTTACGACTTAAGTCCCTGTCCTTCCAACCTTTCCTCAGACGTCATCTATTCTAGCCCTCTAATCACTTCTTTTGTTTCCTCCTGGACTTCCTCCAATATGTCCACAACTTCCATCTGTTTCATTTCAAACCAGTGTCCAACTTATCAAGGTCATTACAAATTCTACTTCTGTTCTTTCAAGTGCCTATTACTCCACCCAGTTTAGTGTCATCTGCAATTTTTACTAACTGCACACAGTTCCATTCTCCAAGTCCTTAATGAAGATATTAAACAATGCTGCGTCCACCAGTTACCTCCTTTCAGTCTGAAGAGCCATCATGACTTGTTAGGTTTTATTATATCCTGGAAGAAGACTATGCACATATGTCAACTTCTTCAAACCAATCATAATCAATTAAAGCAATGGCAGCAGCTAAATTACAAAAAAAAAAGAGAGAGAGATTTTTGCATAATTAGAAAGAAATCTAGGCTGTGTACACATTTAAATCATCGGGAAGAATTCTCCCAGGTTTGAAGAAAATCTTAAAAACTTACACAGAAAGTCTTGTACAGATAGTTGAGCTGATCATCAGCAACAAGGCTAGGAGGAAGGTTTCTGAGTCAGTGACAAGGCCAGGGGTATTTCCAGGTCAGTTGGGGGTTGAGACTGCTCTTTGCTTGGATGGGATTGCCACACTGTCTCCTAGACTTGTGTGTGGGAGGATAGGTGGCAGGGAACAAAGCTTGCTGGGATCCTGGAGAACTGTTCTGCAACTTCTCTTAGATGGGTACCTCTACAGATGCTCAGACTCCTGAGAGAGACTCTCCTGGAAGCCATTTCACTCATGTTGTTTCCTAATTATTTTTCTTCCAGAGTGGCCATTTTTGATCTGGGAGAAAAATCATGAATGTCTATGTACTTGTTATTCCTTCTGGGAGAGCAGCGTGTCCTTAAATGTTTAACACAGCATTAACTTAGGAAGAATCAATTCTACAGAGGGAGCATAAAAAAATCTATAAAGGAGCCTAGGGATGCATGACATTTATTGTTCAAGGTGTTCCCTCCCTTTTGTTCTCACTTGGTGACTGATAAGGCAATGTGGCTATTCATCTCAAGGGGGAGGAAAATGAGAGTTGTAGGGAGTAGGGTTTTTACAAAT
>NW_017729032.1:196034469-196050677 GCF_001723915.1 Gavialis gangeticus
TACATTCAGTCACTTAAAAATAACTACTTCATTACAGATATTTTTTCTGTACCAAAAGAGTACAAATTAATTGCAATTGTATGTATTGTTTATTTGGATTTCACTTGAGACCTGCTTTTTAATATATACATATATATATATACATATATATATACACACACACACACATACACCCAAAACAAAGATGGCATTTTTATTTACTTGTATGTTAGTTATGACGGTTAGATTACATCTTTGATTTAATTCACTAATGGAGTATTTCAAAGTTTTCTAAGGACATGGACAGGTGAAACATTTACAACACTGTAATCAGCATTAAAAATGGGGCAACAAACAATGCAAACCCCTAAACCAAGATAACTTTGCCCAATTCTACAGAGAGTTATCCCTGAAAGTATTAAGGCATAATTTTGAGAGGGTCGAGAGGAGGGCCACTTATATGGTTAGAGGCCTGCAGGGAAGACCCTATGATGAAAGGCTGAGGGACCAGGACCTTTTCAACCTCCACAGGAGAAGGTTGAGGGGAGATCTTGTGGCAGTATACAAATTCACCCTGAGGGGAGAGGGGGCAGCAGGGAATAAGAGATGTTCTGTTTACCACAGCACCCCTTGAAATAACTAGGAACGATGGCCATAAGCTGATAGACAGTAGATTTATGTTGGACATCAGAAAGAACTTCTTCACAGTTAGGGTTGCCAGAATCTGGAATGGGCTTCCAAGGGAGATGGTGCTCTCCCCCACCTTGGGGGTCTTCAAGAAGAGACTAGGCAAGCACCTGGCTTGGGGTCACATGACCCCAACACATTTTCCTGCCACTGGTAGGGGGGTTGAACTTGATGATCTATTGAGTTGCATTCCGACCCTAGTATCTATGAATCTATGATTAATTTTATTGTTGCTTATTATGCCAGTTTAGCTTTCATTTGTACAATTACATCCCAGAGTAGCCATTTACTAAATACAAATAGTCCATTTACTTCCTCCCATCCTACCTGGGATCAGCTACATACCTGCCCACTCCTGATCCCAGTGTATTTTACACCAGTATACCAGTGAACATCTGTCCACATCCTACTTTAATGCATATTGGCAAATAATAATAACAAAAAAATCCTATTTCTTCAGAACTATTGACAATCATACATATTAAGTTTTCACTCTCTTCTCCCAATGATATTTGTTGTTATAAAACTGGAGGTTGTGCTTGGTTTTACATCTCTACTTTTAAATATTGTAATGAATCAAGGGCTACATACACACATTTGTATCATCCAGGACAACTCTCCTAGGTTTGCTTTCCTGAGAGAAAAACTGACCTGTACAGAAATTCAGACAGAGAAGCAAAGAGCCTAAAGAGTGGACCCTAGGCTGCCAGGGGCCTCTAGAGCATGCAACTCAGAGAACTTTGCAGGTTTGTATTTTTATTTTTTTTAAGTGAAAGCAGGAAAGATCAGAGAACATGGGGGCAGGTTCTGTGCTGTCATATAGAAGAGTCCTCCAGGCTTCCCCCTCCTCTGTGTTGCATTGGAACCAAAATAAGGTTGGGCAGGAAGTAATATGCTTGTATGCTTCCCTGCACTCAAGTGCAGGCAGGAAACAAGCCAGAAGCAGATTACATCCTCTAGGTGCTTCAGTGATGAGCTTTTCCAGCCTGAAGCACTTGGGGTGTGTTCTTCTGCTCTCTGCTTGGCTGAGACTCCCCACCTTGACTGAGGAGGGAGAGAGGCAAAGTACACAGGGATTGTGGAGCTCAGTTCTGCACCTGCTGTCTGTACAGAAGTTCTGTCTCCTGAGAGAGATTCTCCAGGGAGCCACTTCACTCAGGTTGTTCCCCAGTTATTTCCTTCCGAACTGGCCACTTTTACTCTGGGAGAAAATAATGAAGTTCTGTACACTCATGGTTCCTCCTGAGAGAGCAGGGACTTTCCCTGGAGAAACTGTCTGTCCATGCCCACTGGCTAATTATTATTTCAGTACCTGTGAAATTGATTAATGATAGAATGGGGCAAATAACTTGCAATGCATAATTTGACAAATTCTGCCTCTTTCTATTCATGAAAACTCTACAATTACCTGGCAGTTCCTTCTGAAATAATTCAAATATTTAAATGTTACTTTTTTATATATAGCTCTCACACACTTCAAGTGTTCTAAATATGTCAGTTACTTTTGAATGTACATGGAGATCATGCGGTTTTATTCATTTCCTGATGAAATGACCCTGAGAATAATACTCAAGTTACCAGGTCAAATATCTTCAGTTGAACATTCTCCCAGATTTTCTCAAGTATGCTTTACTCTTAACATCATGACAAACCTTCCTGTCAGCCAACTTTTCTCCTAGAACACTTGCGGAAAAGTGACACAAAGCATTGCAACTGTACATGAAAGAAGCTGGTATGCAAAACCTTTTTTGTCTGTTTGGGTTTTTTTGTATTATTTGCAAATTCCCAAAAGCGAAGTAGTAAGTTGCTGAAGTGTCAAATTGGAAATGTAGCATCCTTCCACTTGATAATATGCCTGCTTCTCTGAGTATAAGTTCAAAATGAAAGAATATATTTTAAAGACAGACTCATAAAAGATGGTAAAGGGTCTAACTTGTCAGTGTTTACCAGCCTGGTCTACTTAGCTTCTACAAAGGACTGAACAAAAGTATTGCTTCACTTCAGCCCTGAAGAACAGTAAATTGTGGCTATTCCTACTTCATCTTCTTTTCCTATGATCTTTCTCCTTCCACATTTCCTTTTCACCATAGCAGCTACAAGTTTCCTATGCAAAGCAGTCACAGACTAAACATAAGGAGAGAATTCTACTCTAGTCACTTCCAACGCCAAACTAACTTGGCTACATTTCATCGTTTTCTGGAATCTGTGCCCAGAGATGGTGTATCATGTATTCTGGGGTGCCCTGCATTTTGTTCTGAGAGAGTGCTTACCTGGTGGGTGCCCAGCCATGTACTAAGTGGTCAATGTTACATCAATTTAGGAGGCAGCATACATGGAACAACTGCAGTGCACTTCACCATGGTACTCCCTACTCCGGTCCTGAGTAGCAGAGATGTACCCAATGTGATTAATTGTATGAAACTACTGTGATTGGAGGAAATGAATGGGGGCATGGACTAGACTCTATGGATATCTCAGTGATGGAGAGATATGTTAATAATTAGTGACAAAAGCAGGGGAGCATGCATTGTGTTGAATAAGACAGAGCTCTCCTGTTTCTCTCTCCCATTTCACCCTGTGTTGTATTATATGAGGGGGGGGTGAAATTTATTTGATGATACCCTGAGAAAATAGTAAAATACAGTATAGATTCTCTCCCTGAGATGACTAATGGAGTAACTTCAGTATAAGGCCTTCTCTTACAGAAGTATTTACAGGAATTCTTTCATACTTCCATGCTGTGTATTTGTACATTTTTGTATTTGCTATTTATAAACTTTTGTTCTAGCTCAGCTCTAATTGATGGAAACAATGGACCTGAAAATAGATTTACTCTACTTGGAAATTAAAACACATTTTACAACAGCACGTACAAATGTTAGCACATTGTGTTTTAAAATAGCAAGGCTACAAGCACAGCATATAACCAACATTTATAAAAAATTATTCAGAAATATAAATGCCTTCCTGCTTTTCAAGCTTCCCTCCCTCTTATACCCAAACAAAATACAAGGCTATATTTGGGCAACAAGAGCTGTCTCTGCTGTGAAAGGCACAATCTAAAAGAATCAATTCCTTTTAGAATTGTGGTCTAGTGGATAAGGATACTGGGGCTCAGGAGACTTGGGTTATATTACCTTCTCTGTTACTGACCAGACATACAAACTTGAGCAGGAACTATCATTTAATAAGTCATTGTATTTAAAGTGCCTCTAAACACTAATGTGTTTAGCTGTGATACAAGTATTAGTTCTGATAAGTCCCCAAAAAGTCTGAATGTCTTCCCTATATATAATGCATAGTAATAATAATGTCAGTACTTTTATCACATTAATTACATGTTACAGTTACTGCTCAGCAAGATTGGCATAGAAACATGCAGAGAGAGAGAGATTTTAGTGAGCACTAAGGTATGGGGCAGATAGCAAAAGCCAAAGACAGCATCTGTGTAAGCACATTCCATAAGCTGTTTTCCATGCAATCTATCTTTTATTTCTGATGTGAAATTCCTAAATTACTATATCCAAATTTATCATTATAACACTAACTGCTCCTTCTACTTCATATAATAATGTGAGATGGCTGCTCATTTGCTGGCATAAAATGATCTGGTGATTATAATCTCATAATTTCATAATGGACAGTGACCACAATATGTTGTACTAATTGGCTTACTTTATTGGTAGACTTAGTAGGGAATTTGAATGGGAATAAAAATGAATTAACCTGAATTTCATTTAAGTAGGGAACACAAGAAGGGCAGCAAGGGGAAGCTTAAAATTAAAAAAAGGGGAAAGAGTGAACTGTAGACAAATAACGTACAGACATCTCTGCAGAGATCTTCTGAATAATTTAACATGCAAAATTAAAACATATTTCACATCTGTCAAATTAAGAGATAAAGATGTTTAGTCACTTTAAAAGGTGCAGCTTATGAGTGAACATATCTTATTCACATTCAAGTCTACTCTGAGTACCATCACTGTGATCTGCACAGACAAACTCACCACATAAATACCTTTGAGTTGAACGAGCTCTAGCTGCAAAGGGCTCAATTAAGGTCAATACAGGAAATTAAATTTTAAACTGTCACCTGTAATCCATGAATCTCTGTGGTCACCAAGTAAGCAGTTATGATTTAAGCTTGCAGTGGTCCACCTTGAACATACTAATATTTAGTAAAGCTGTATGGTTGTTGCCTATCTTTTCCCCGTGCTAAGTGTGTAGACCTGCCTTGCCCAGTGACATTGCTTATCTTAAATGTAATTAGCCTCAAATACCAGGTACAAGAAATATGCCCTCATTTTTTAATCCGAGGTACCTGTTCAAAGGTCAAAGCCTCACACATAGTCTGGTCCCTGTGCATGACATTGCAATAACACAATCTCAAATTGCATTGAATTTGTCTTTTTCAAAGTAGGGGATACATGATATCCTGAATACTGATCAGTGATACCCACAGGATTTGGTAACTGTTCTGTTTGGAGATTGCCCCTAAACACAAGTAAGAGAATAAAATTCATAGCCAAGCATATGTTCTAAGACCAGAAAATCCTTTCCAACCCTACACTTGATGATCAATATTATATAACATGCTGGCTTACAAACTTATTGTAGCTGCGCTATCTAGTTTGAAACAATTTGCTCCCTACCTTAGATTGCACCATTCTGCCAACCACTTTGCCACTTTTAGTAAGCAAACCAGAAAGAGATGGCTGCAGCTGCTACTAAAAAACAGTTGTTTCATTACTGTTCTAATAGAAGCAGCCTTTTATCCTCATTCTTGATCTGTGCCAGCCACTCTATGAAATGGCTTCCACCTGTCATGGGCCTGTACCACCCAGATAACCACCCAGAAACCAGCTGTAACATGGGTGGGAGAAATGATTCACTGTCATTCTTTTGGTGATCAAAGCAACTGCGCTTTCTGAAAATGTGAGAATCAGCACTTCTCATAATGAAACCGCATGGGATAATACACCCTGCCCTGGTATGTTAAAATTCAACACTAGCTACAACCACATTCAGAAATGAGCTTTTGTCAAAATGCACCAGAAACTAGATTTGCTTCCCTTAACTGGAAAAATGGTGTCTCTACCTAGTTTTTCAATAGTAAATCCTCTCCTTGAGCAACAGGAAAATGAATCAGATTGCCTTTAAATATATTGTTTCAAAATTACAGCAGTAACTTCTAGCTCCAAACAGCCCATTACTTATAATTTGATATAAAATTTATTTTAAGTATGCTTTGAAAGAATTAGTTTTATTTAATGAAATTATGGAACTTTCATCACTGAACCACCAAATCATTTTATACTTTAGAGTATTCACAGGTGGTTATAGCCCTCAGCTACTTTAAACTACCATATGCTACAGAAAGCAAAATTAATAAACTAATGGAGTACAGTATTCTAGTTTTTTGTGCTCGCATTTCATTTTAATTTTCTCCCAAATGTTTTTATTATTAAAAAGTTGTGTTGGATGATTTTCAGCTTTAATCTTAGTAGTTTCCATATTAAAATGCATCTGAAAACCTCTGTTTGAGCATCTTGTCATGTAACTAGCAGGAGTACAATTATATAGTATACTATGTTTTTAGTGCATTCATTTGCAACCTCAGAGATTTTTTATTATAAAAAAAGTTACCTGATCTGCTCTGAATACACAATTAACTTTTCCATTGTTAAAATAGTTAACAACTCTCTTCTACTATATGACCAAATTAATCCATATTAAAATGTGTCCTGAATCCATCCAACTGAACAAATCCAATTGTCATTAAATACTAATCAGCCAATCTTCTAACTCACTCGACACTTGACACCTTTAATGATTCATTCTTATTTTTTTCACTCTTTACACTCAAAGTGTTACACTGTTGACTGGAAATTAAAATCATTGATGTGAAACCCATGTGTGTGTGGAGGCCACAAAACATTTCTGAACATAGAGGAAGTGAGCCCAGGTGCTTTGAAATATAAATAGGCAACATCAGGATAACCTTCCACTGAACATCAGTGTCAGCTACAAAGCTAAAAATACCGGCAAGCTCTACTGAACATGTACCATCAAAAACCAGAAAAGAAACACCTTCAACAACGTAGCACACTTGCATGATAATTATTAGGGCTGTGTGAAGCTTCAGGTGCCGATTCAATCTGGAGGAGATTCAGCCTAATTCAGCAGACACATATCCAAATCCGAACTGAATCAAGAGACCATTAAAAAGGTCTGAATCAATTCAGAAAACATTTGGAGAGCTTTGGAGATTCGGGAAGTCCCTGTTCACTGCTGCAGGGAGCTGGACCCAGACTTCATGCTAGTAAGCAGGGGATGGGGGAGCGGGTGCTGGAGAAGGGGGTAGAGGACCATGGGGGGACCCCCCACCAGGCCCCATCCCCTGCCTGTTCCCCCAATCCCCCTGAGCACCTCCCAACCCCGGCCTGCTCTCCTAGCTCTCCCCCATGGCTGCTCCACCTGGCCCCAGGTTCCAGTTCTTTAAAAACAAAAACAAACACAAAACCCACTTGGGGCCTCTGGGGGCTTGTGGCAGAGCCCCCCATGCAGCACAGGGCAGTGGGTGGCAGCAGGGATCACCCCCCTGCCTGGCAGGGGCTTTTTAATTTATTTTTTAAAGAACTGAGAGCTGGGGCTTGGTGGGGCAGCCATGGGAGGTGGGGCTGAGAGAGCAGGTGGGGGTCAGGGGGCTCGTGGCAGAGCCCCCCCATACAGTGTGAAGCAGCATGGATTGCCACCTACCTGGCAGAAGCTGGTAAGCCTGGGGGGGGTTTTTTTTGGTTTTTTTTTTTAATGAGCTGGGAGCTGGGCCCAGGTGGGGCAGCCACTGACGGGGCTGGGAAAGTAGGCGAGGGATGGCTTCTGTCCAGTTTGGAAGTGGCCGAATCTCCAAATCACATCCAACCAAATTGATTTGGGGCAATGATTCAAATCACTGAATCAATTGCTGTCCCCCCAATTGGCTCAATCCGAAGTGAATACTAGCCGCTTTGTGCAGGCCTAAAAATTATGGACCTGACTTTGTAACCATTGCTCATGTGAATATTCCCAGTCCCACTGACTTCTCTGGTACTATGTATAAAGCTTAAAGATAGCAATATCTTGTCCTGAGTTGCTAATGTACCTCACTGAAATAGCCAGGGTGATAGGATTTATGTTCCAAGATAAGATTTAGTGTTCTTCAACAAGTGAAATGTGGAAGCTACACAGGAATGGGTGGAGTAGAACTGTAACCTGAAGGGTCTGATCCAAAATCAAATTCCAAAAGAACAACCTGAGGGTCAGAAGCCATAGTCAACAACAACTGACCTACACCATAGTCAGATAAGTAAAATAAAGTCAGAGGGTGAGGCAGGACAAGGCAGTAAGTTTGAAGCAGCAGAAGTATAAACAGACAGGTTCCAAGACAAGAAAAAAAAGCAAGGCAGCACCCAACACAGATTAGGGCCTAGTCTCATGACACTGCATTGATGCCTGCTACCTGGCCTTTATTCATTGCTGTGATCCCCTTGCTCTCTCATTCTTATTTTACAGCAAAACAACCCTTTTACAAGTGAGTTTAGCTCAGCTGCTTAAGTATTATTTTCAAGGAGTTCTCTAACCAGCCTATGTATTTTTGCTTATCAACCTGTATTTATATCGTCTCATTTAATCAGGTGTGGAGGATGAAGAGCAGAAGTTGCCATGTATAGTAACTTGCTGAGGGGATATAAATGGGTTTAGAACTGAGGCAGGAGTAGCAGGCCATCAGGGTGAGCAATAAAATTATGGAATAAAATATTGTAGTTCACCCTTTTTCCTTTTTTAGACTTTTATTTCCCCAGTCACTTAAACACCCCCTCACTCAGCCATGCTGTCTCTGGACTCCTTTGTTCCAACCTCTTATTACTCAAAATCTTCCACTTCATTTTCCTTCTCCCCTCTCCTGGGTCAGGAGATGACAAGCAGGTTCTTGGACCCTTAGAGTGAGATTAGTTAGCAAGAAAGTTTGCAAGCACTTATTCTCAGGAAGTCTATATTACAGTTTACTAGTGCTAGTGATCACTTACGTTTGCAGTTAATATCCTCTCTAATATGTACTGCTCAGACCTGCCACTAGGGGGCTGGAGAGAAGGGGTGTGGCTAGGTGCTGAAAGTCTGCTTTCTGCTTGCCTTGCTCTCCAGCCACAGTATAGCCCAGGGATGAGACAGGGAAGCCTTCTCTCCCCACCCTGCTGTGATGCTTGGATGCCTCTGTCCCCCAAATCACCCTTCACCTCATGATCAGTCTGAGTAAGAGAAGGCTGAGAGGTGACTTGATAGGCACCTATAAGTATGTTAGGGGTGAGCATCAAGATCTAGGGGAGCAACTCTTTAGAAAGGCACCTCAACGACGTATGAGGACCAATGGCCATAAGCTAATAGAGGGTAAATTCAGGCTGGACATAAGAAAAAAAATCTTTTTCTCTGTAAGAGTCACCAGAATCTGGAACATGCTTCTAGCAAGGGTCATGCAGTCACCCTCCTTGGAGGTATTCAAGATGAGGCTGGACAAGCACCTTGTTGAGCTTGCCTGAGCCCAGTAACTTCCTGCTCATGGCTGGGGACCAGACTTGATGATCCAACAGGTCATTTCTGGTTCTATGATTCTATGATCAGTCCCTCCACCCCTAGATCACTGGACTGTCACACCAATCAAGGCTGAGGGCAGCAGCAGAAATGGTGGGGGTTCCACATCCCTGCCTGCTTCCAGGCTCCCTGAAGCATGTGCCACCCCCACACACACAGATCCAGCACCAAATAGGCCCTACAGATCCTTGCCTCCCCTGGCAGACCTCTTGCTACCTCCTTGTCAGCTGTGGGGCCTGGTGGGGGCTGGATCTTGGCATGTAGGGGTGTCATGATCTGCAGGGAATCAGAAGCAGGTAGGGAAAGGGAATCCTCCCCTTCAGTACTTGTCCCATTCCTGGGGCGATTGAGGCAGCAGGGCAGTGATCTTAGGGTAGAATGGCCAATGGGTTCCAGAGGGGAAATTGGGGTGGCAGGGGAAATCTGGGGATGGAGGGGAAATCTGAGGGGAGGGCAGCATCCTGGCACCTCCCCACCCCACCCTTCCCCTCACTCCTTTCCTTTGTTTTCCTTCAATCCTGCCCATCCTCACCCCTTCCCAATGCCCCCTTCCCCCCGAATTGCCTGCCTTCCTTCACCCTCTTTTCCTCCCTGTATATTCACCCTATCCCCACGCACCTGTTGCCCAGTTATTCCCAGATGTCAGTCCATGGTTGTAGAGTTGTGGATGATAGCTGTGGATAGTCCATAGCTGTAGAGTTGTGGATGATAGGAGTTGTGCTTCCTAAAATACTGGAGGACTTCAAAATGATGATTTTAAGGAGTTTATCCCAGAAGTTAACTTAACTCAAGCTAGGTAGCAGAGCAAAAAGATAGTCTTCACACAAAGTAGCATAACTTTAAGACATCTAAAGAGCTCTTAGCACTAGTTAATGAGCCTTAATGTGTGATCATTCAAGTTTTAAGTGCTCTTAACATGAATGTGTAAGTTCCTTAAGCTACTTAATGGTCACTTAAGTCAAAGAAAAAGGTACATAGGCATTCATCCCTGCCTACCAGCAGGTAAAAAGAGGGCACATCACATGTGCCATGCTGCCAGCCATATCATTTTTGAGCTGCACTTTATACAAAACAAAATAAAACTCCAGTCAATGGGAATCCCAAGTAAAGGAGGGCAAATGTGAGCATCTGGGGAGGGGCTTTTTTACCACAAAAGTCCTGTTCAAATTGGTTAAAAGAAAGCATGAATCAATAATGAGGTTGCAGGCAAATTATAGGAAAGAAGTTGATTTTTTTTGTGTGTCAAAATAGTTCCTAAATTAAAACAGTTATTGTGTTTCCTTTTTCATTTGAGTGGGAATGAAAACACATTTCGGATCAAATCAAAATGAATTTTTTTTTGGACTGCTTGGTTCAGACAACAAACTAAAGAGTAAGTAATTTCACAGCTCTAATTCAGGTGTCTGGTTAAGACACTGCCCAGTATATTGCTCTTAAATGAAACACTGAAAGTAGCCTAAAGGCTACCTCTGTTATAAAATGAGATCCAGTCCCCAAACTTTTCCTCAAGCAAAACCTTTAATTTTTTGAGTCAGTGACCATTTTGCCTGAGAAAGGATAGCAGAACTGAGCTGTCAACTCTTCATGCTTCCTGTAGTCATATGGATATATTTGTTTTTATCCATCACTTTTGCTTTGCTTCATATCCAGTTATGACAGCCCAATATAAGCAAATGTCAGTCCACTTTGTTAGATAATATATACCAAAGTTCTTTTAAAAGCTATGTAAGATTCTTCCATAGTAAGGTTCTGAACACAAAAATCTAACTTATTTGAAAATCAGTTAATTGGCAGATTGTATAACACACAAAACAGTTACAAAATATAACAGAGGATCCATCATTGCCAGAAGACTAATTAAAAAAAAACAAACTTATAAAGAGAATTTTCAGTTCTTAGTTTAAATGGGCCTTATAAAATCTAAAATTTTCTCAAATGTGAGTTAAGTCCTAAATTCCCAGCAGGGTAAGCTGAAACCTAGCTGTATTGTACATGAAGCAAATATAGATTTCCTGGTTTGAACGTTGACTTAAATTCCTCTTACTATAAAATTATACAGACTGGCTGGATCCCTTTCATATTTTTTCAGAAATAAAACTGTAGTAAAAATAGAGAGTGTTTCAAGAGATTTTATTGATACGCCACTTTATTTCAAAAGCCCACCAACAATAGTTTTACTCTTCTGGGTATACAATTGTAGTATAGACTGATGATGTTTCTATAAAGTGAAAATATATGGTTTACAGAACTTTAATATGACAAAACAAGAATATCTGTTTAATGCACTTTGAAAACTGTTCTATTGTATTACTGTACAATAAGGCTTGTAAATACAGTTGGCTGACAAAACAGCTGCTAATCTATCAATAAGGACTTATTTTAGAAAACTGCTTCGTATCTACTGAGTTTAGCACCTCTTCTACTATTAATGTGTCTTTGGCTAAGTACTGTCAATAAGCCCAAGGCTGAATCAGTTCAGTCTTTGCAGGTTAATCTAAGCTGCAAAAATTGAACCAAGAAGCAAATGAACAGGCATTCATTTTTGATTCAGGAAATGCAGCCGCATGTCTGCAGTGGCTCAGGCCAGAGGCTGGGGGCGAGGGAACTAGAGAAGGTCTCTCTGGCATGTTGGCTTTGTGTTTGCTTCCTCTTCCTGTTGCCCTCGAGGCCTCTGGGATTTGCAGTCCAGAATCACAGCAGCAGGACTCTGCAGGGTTGCTCATCACTTCCTTTGCCTGCTTCCAAGTGCCTCTGGGATTTGTAGTTCACAGTCACAGTCAGCAGTATGTTTCAGTAAATTTAGCAGCAGGGCAGCTCTGTATTTGGGGAAGGTGGGTTTAAGCCCCATTCCTGGCCCTAGACCCAAGCCAGAGTTTGCCTGGGGCAGGGGGAGGGGGGCAGTCACTGTCTCCCCCCACCCCTCACTCCCAACCCTTTTCTGCTGGAGCAAGCTGCATAGCCCAGCCCAGGGCTGGAAAGCACACTGGGGTGCTGGGGGATTGTGATTTAAGTTGAACCAGGAAGGGGGCTGGGACAGAAGTTTCATAAACCAGCTTGACACAAATTAGTTAAGTCTGATACTACATTTAACTAGGTTTATCTTAAACCAGTTTCAATCATTTTGAAACCGGTTTAGGTGTACTGAGCTTCTGTTCTGTTACAGTTTTAAACTAGTTTCTGATCTTTATAACTGGGTTTATGTGTAACTTCTGTTCCTAGCCTTTCACACAAAGTAATCTTCTGGTTTAGGATAATCAAAAGAGACCAAAAAGTCCAAAATCTTACTATTGTGAGAAAATACAAATAAAAATACCTATTCAAACTAAACGGTGCGCTATAGTCTTTAAATATTATATTTTTAGTTGAATCTCAAATACCGCTTGCTGCTGCGATTTACCTCCATATTACATGCTACTGCCAGAAGTAAATCCAATCCATCTATGACTTTAGGGGCCTGGGGTGATGAGAGAGTTGCTTCATATTTTATTTTTGTATTAACACTATTTTTACTGTGCCTTGCAGCAGAAGAACGTCAAGATATTTGTGACAAAGATGCACAGTTAAGGCCATCGCTGCTCAAAAATAAAGCACCATCAGAAAAATACAGAAAAAGAGTCTGGTTTGTCAAAAGAAACAAAACAAACTAAAAAACCTATTTTTCCTCTCCTTCCAGAAGGCAAACATTACTCCCACACACAAACTCACACACAATAGTCAATTTAGTGTCATAAAAATATTCTCAGTGCTTTTAACTTAACCTTCAGGCAGCGGGTAGGGTTGGACAGAACCACCCTATCTTTTATATAATGAAGTCCAACTACTATTTGCTCTTGCTACATTTGCAATCCATGCAACAAAACAAAGAATCAAACTATTATCTCTGAGGTATAACCACAATGCCTTATAGATTTAAGTCCTTCCAGATCTCTGTTTCCTGCTTCTAACTTCAAAGAAAAAAAACTGGGTTTACATTGTACCACAGAGCTGTTAGACTGTTTTCCCCTAATGACATTATGAATACATAACTCACTGTGGTTCTAGCAAAATGTTTTATGCATGATATTTTAAGAGCTGTAGAAAACACAATATTAAAATTCTAAAGTGAAAAATAATAGCATTACGGCTCATTACATTCTCTATTGCAGTAATCTGAACTTTGAGTAACAGTACTGTCATCCTGTCATCTAATTCTAAAAGATCTGTGATAATGTTTTACACAATGTCATTTATTTCACAGATATAACTAGACTAAAGTGTTTTAGTTCTAAAGCAGATTGTAAATGTTTTCTAACAGTCACCTGGGAACTACCTCCACTGGAAACTTAATCACTGAACACAATTGACACCAAAGAGAAATAAAGTCAAAAGTAAATGTGAAAATCCAGAAATCTACAGAGCCTTGTATACTTTGAAACTGCTGCCTCTGCTCTCAGAATTTCAGATTGTGTGCAATCATTCTCAATTTACATTGTCATATAATCCTTTTGGTGTTTTTCTGCACTGTAAGCTGTTGCTGGATGGTGGAGCACTCACTGATGAAAATGATGGCACTGTCAACAGTGTAGTAACACTGCCATATCATCTTTAATCTTCAACTTTTTCATTATTCCTTTTCATCTGTCATCACCCACATTCATTCTTAATTAAAATAGGGAAAGCTCATGTGCCATTTGTGATTTGTATAGAAAATGCTCTTCAAATGTATGCTAGAAACGCTAACACTCCAGCACTACTTGCCAGTCAGTAAAGCAATAAGTAAGGTGCAAGTTACAATTTAAAAACAACTTGAACCTTAGTAATGATGCTCCAGGCCACTTTGGTTTTATGAAAATTATGTGACTGATGAAAATCTAACTTTTTAATATAGTCTATATTTTCAGGCAGTGAGCAAAAGAAAGATGGTTTCTGAACACATCTGTGAAAGTAAACAATACACCTTGTATTTATTAAAGCAGAATTCCCAGTTAAAGGAATTTGTAAATTGTTGTATTTTAAAATGTTCAATACAACAAAAACATTTTACAATTATAACATGTGAATAGCATTACTTTAAAGAAAAAAACCACATTCATTTAATGATTAGTGGCCTACTAACCAGAATCACACAAGTGGTTAATAAAAGCCCCCTTTACCCCCCGCCCTAATATTAACACGTAAAAAGCTCTACAGCTCTTAGATCCCAATTTTTAAAAAAATATATAAGCAATAACATATTTTGGATATAGATATTTTCTGATTAATATAGCAAATGTACAGATGAATTTTAGAAGATTCATGATCGTCTTGTAGATGTTGCCATATTTGTATAGTATCCTACATATAACTCTTGAGAAGTTAATAATTTCATTACTCTATATTTGTAGCACTTAAAATTAATTTAAATGTTTTTGTCTGGAGCTGCACTACTTGGTGCATAGAATGTGGGCATTGGGGACGTGTGAAGAGTCCTTCTAACATAAAACTCCAGTATTTGTCATGGTGACTGGGTAAGGAGCGGACTGGATGTGATGCCAAATAGGATGCATGGGGTCCTTGTCCAAAAAATGGTGTGAGGTTGCATTAATTTTTCTTTAACTCCTCTTCTTCGTTTCCATGAAATGTGACATCTCTCAAAGCCACTCCCCAGGCAGTGGCTAGTGGAAAAGTTTAGGCAGTTCAGTCTAGTGGAGCTTTTCTTTTTTTTTTTTTCCTTTTTCTTTTTTTGAAGGAAACATTGATCCGGAACGGAGAAGAGAAGGGAAAGCATAATACAAGAGCTAGTGAGAATATACAGGACTGCCAGTAGATAACTGATATGTTAGCTCTAGAGGAATAGAAACCTTTTTTTCTTCTGTTCCACTACTCTACTTTCCCTACCATGCACACTTCCATCTTTCTTTTACAGAAAAGAGGGAAAACACTTCGTCAGGAAATGTCTTGACTTCTATTTCCCTCTTGTGGGTTTTTCCACAGGTATGCGTATTACGATATATTGCACTCAATATTCTTTTTTAATGCTATTGTTTTTGTATACTTTTACAGAGTCACTTCTGAAGAAAAAAGCCCATAAGCAACTAAGCCTCTTACAGGCAGTCGTTTATGAGTTACAATATTTGTAACACATTTTTCAAGATTGCAGGATAATATCTGTTCTGTCATCTTGAAACTCTCTCTCTCTCGCAGAAAAGAGTTAAAATTAAATTTATAGGTTTTCTTGGAGTTATTCTTCCCCTGTAATAGACTAAGGAATGTTTCAGGGTCTGAAGGGCAATATACTGCACCAGTATGTTTCTCTGACTCATTAGTTTGCTTTTCTCCCTCGGATTTAGATTGACATCTATTGGCCTGACTTGTGACACAACAGCCAAGTTCTTTAAATGTCAGTTCGCTAGTCTCCACTTTGTGAAGTTTCCCCTGGTACAATGCATCCAGAATCAGTGTATTTTAAACCAAAATGGTTCAGCTTCACCACTGAGGAAAACTTTTGGCATGACACATGCACTCATACTGTTTGCCATCTTGTATTTGTAAAATATAAATAGAACTGATTATAGGTTTAACCCTCCAAGAAGTGGACTTCTTTGAAGTTCCTCACTGGCTTGGTGTGGGGTTCATCAACTGATGCCAGGTCTGGGAGTCACTTGTCTGAGCATCAAGGATGATCTAAAATTTAACTTAAAATGTTTGAACATCAAACTATTTGGGGTTTTTTTAAATTGTATATAGTTGTGAACTTGTATTTCTATAGGTAAAACATTACCCCATTATGACTACATTCAGACACTTTTCCCTTCATCTTCACATAGCTCTGTGTAGTAGGATTATGTAATTTTCTTCTCCCAACTTTCTTAAGTATATAAGTGTATACTTCCATTTGTTAAGAGAATGACAAATGTAATACTTCGTTGAGATGAGGAGATTAGTGGGAGAGGCACTGG
>NW_017729032.1:196050688-196126104 GCF_001723915.1 Gavialis gangeticus
GACCCTTAATCTATGAATCTATGAATCTATGAATATTTGAATATGGGTTCTGAATATAAGATATTGTTTCTTTGTTTTTTAGTAGTAGAAAGGAATACCATTTTTAATAGAAGTAAGTCACTGTTGGAACTTCTGTTAATAAAAATTGAAAGTAAATTGCTCCACAAATATAACAGAGGAGTGCAATGGGATAAGGTTCAGAAGCTATTATTTCTGGAGGGCTTTAATACTACATATAAATCAATGTGTGTATTTGTACATATTTAATACATTTCCAGATATCCCCATATTTAGCCGTCACAAAGAGCTTATTAATATTTAAAATTAATTTTTTTCCTTTCTGCCATTCAAGCCACCATCTCTATACCTAAGTTTGACACTATGGGCCCTTCTAAACATTGACATAAAGGCATGAGAGGATCTGAGACATGATCTACATAATCAGGCCTCCTGCCATGCCACACATGGATTACCAGATCCAATCACACCTAATTGCCAGTGCAGAAGGAGCCCAGGATTATTATCCTCGGCTACCCCTGCAAAGGCAAGTAGCAAGCTAATGCAGTTGTGATCCCTGCAGCTGATGAGGCTCAGAGCAAGAGCAGAGTTTCATTCATTCCTAGTTTTGCCATGCCATGCCATTAATTGACCAAATGTGTGGCTGGGTCACAACTTAAGACAAGATTAACTGGTTAATAACACCATACGGCTAAGGACAGACATTCAAAAGCTTTGAGCCTGAATTGATTCAATCTTTGCGAGTTAGTCTAACCTGGCTAGGCTAAACCAATTTGTAACTGTGAGAGGCATCCCCTCTGGACTGAGAAAATTCAGGCACATGCCTGCAATGGATCAGGCTAGAAGCAGGAGGGTGCTAGAACAGCCTTCCCTTCCCTTCCCTTCCACAATACTGGGCTGAGGGTGGCATGGCTAGACCCTGGCAAGACATTCTGATTATGGAGGGGCTCCCTGACACCCTTGATAAGAGAACATTTATCAGCTCTGCTATTCCGTTATCAGAACTTAACACCCCATTAGAAAACAAAACCTCGCTCATTAGTTCAAGCTCTTTTTAAACAGCTTTTTCCAAAGGAAGGAATGCAGGGAAACTACTGGCTGACCTGTTGTTTAGCTCTTAAGTGGACGCTATCCTATCTGCCTTACACAGACACCTCTCAGCATTAGCTATCATACCAGATGCTGGCTATAGCCTGTGCTGTGGGAGAGACGAGGAAGGGATTCCTGCTTAAGCAGCCAGTGGTGAGGGAAGGGGCACAGGGAAGCCAGGCAGGCCCTGCTGTGCCTGCAAGTCTCTGCCCAGAGCTCCAGCCAGGGAGCAGAGGGGAGGGACCCACCCAGCCCAGAAAACATGCCAGGATTGGGTTAGAATTTGATTTATCTTAAACCAGGAAGAGGTCTGGGACAGATATTGCATAGACTGGTTTGACCCAATTCAGTTAAGTCTGATACTACATTCAACCAGGTTAATCTCAAACCAATTTCAGCCATTTTCAAACTGGTTTATATGCACTCAATGGTCTGTTCTGTTACAGGTTTAAACCAGTTTCTGATCACTTATACTGGTTTATGTGTAATGTCTGTCCCTAGCCTAATTGTAATGTGTAGATGGGGCCTATGAGAGAAAATAAAAACTCATTATTGTTATGATTATACAGTATTAGCTTCAGCCTTTAACAAGCTAGCATTTTCTGGTTTTGTTTTTTTTCTGTGCATGACTTACAGTCAAAAGTAATAGCTACATATACTGACCAGCTTCTACTAACATCTCTACTAACCTGGAAAGGATTTAAAAATATCAGTGTAGTCAAAATATTGAAACATTCTTGTAGTGAGTAATGTGTGTAACAGCAAATAGAACTGGTGGGCAGTCTACAGAGCTATGATGATTGCTAATTTGCTATGATGATTGCTAACTTCAACTCCCAGAAACTCCTGGGAGTTTGGGGGCAGGGGAATAAAGGAAGAAAAATCAAGCAAGAGAAGATGCATGCAGCAGGAGTGAGAACAGGAAGGAACAACCTGCATAGGGAACCTTGTCAGCCCTACATAAGAGGAGTGCACAGTGGAGCTGGAGATCCCACTGGCTTAGTCAGCCAAGATTGTGTGGACTAAAGGAGCTAGTCTCAGACTTGGGGGCAGCTACACAATGCTTTTTGAGCACTCTAGGAGTAAAGCCTTGTTTGGGAACACCTCTGGATGTGTGTGGGGTGGGAGTTAAGGTAGCGAGTATATGTTACCACAGTTGTTAATGTTCTTTATCTTTTACATGTTCTCTCTTTTTGGCCCACTGGTTTGTGACCCTAACCCTATGATTTTCTATATGCAAGTGGGAGCTCCTCCTGCAACCTTGTTTCTTGTGCCAGTTTCTGCGACTGCAGTGATGGCACAATATTATTAGCTTGCATTATTTCAGTTTCTTTTCCTTTTAAGCATACATAGAGTTTGTTGTTGTTGCTTTATACATGCATTTAGTCATATGCTTTCACTGCCCCAAAACTTCAGGAAACAACAATTTTACAAGATACTATTGCCTTGCAAAAACAAACATTTTTCCAATAACAGCAACCAATCCATCTTATGACTACAGCCAGAAGCCAAAATCTTATTATGGAGATTCAGTGATGATAGGGCTGCAGACTTTGCAGAGTTGTTCAAGTACCACAATGAAATCTGATAGTGTTTTAAATTACTGAATGGCTGTTTGAGTCTTTTATATAAAAAAAGAAAAAAAAAATCAGAGTAGAAGAAGGAACCTTGAATTCAACTACTTTGGACTTCATTGGTTGATACAGACTCAACTTGCTGCAGAAGCTGGGGCTTGTCTACACAGAATGTTTAGTCCTATTTTAGCTCAAATTAAATGAAAAATTCATCAGTTAACTCAGTTTAATTAAACTGCTTTAAATATTACGCGAGGTGTTCTTGAAATGTTTATGGCTCACAAGCTTTTCTTTTGATAAAATGATTTTCTGCTTTTCAGATTTCTTGATCAACTTTAGGAAATTAAACTGTACAAATATGAGCCACAGGAAAAAAAAAAGTAAACTCTTGCAAAGATGAGCAATTCACCTGTTTAGATTTTATACTCTTAGATTTTAACCTGTTATTCAGAAAAATAAAAACAAAGCATGTACTCAACTGTTAACCTCCTAGCATTTTCCCCTGAGCATAAAGGGTAGGACTATAAGGCTAGGGACAGGCATTCTAAAAGCTGGAGCCTGAATTGATTCAATCTTTGCAGATTAATTTAACCTGCCTACATTGAACCAATTTGCAAGTGAACAGACATTCATGATATGCAGGCACATGCCTGCAGTGGCTCAGGCCAGGTACCAGGGGGTGCTAGAGCAGCCCTCAACTGCAAGGAAGCTGTACTTGGGGGAGGGGGTGCGTGGCCAGCCCCAGCAGTAGCTTGGAGTGAGCTGGCCAGGGAGGGGGTTAATCCCCCCTTCCCTGTCCTACCAGCACAGACCTGGGCGGGGGTCCGCCAGGTGCTCCCCACTTGCTGCTGCTGTGGCAGGGCCAGGACACATCCAAATGCCAGCCAGCGTGGCCCCTAAGGTGTGGAGGGGGATGGGGGTCAGGGAGGGTGGTTATTCCTCTCTTTACTTCACTGTCCCTGGAGGACTGCAGCCAGAGTCTGGTAGCCCTGATTGCCAATGCTGCTTGCTTCCTGTGAGGGGCGAAGTGACAGGATAAGCCCTCTCCTTCCCCCTCCACCAGACCCTCCCCCCGTCACTGCCCTGTCACCTAAGGGCCCTTCTGGCTGGGCTCTGGCCAGGGCCCCGACCCTGTTGCTAGAGCAGTGGGAGGGCAGGGCCCTGACTGGGCAGCTGCCCCTGTCCTGGTGTCTGGATATATTGTAATCTGACTGAGCCTCTTCCTGGCAGGGGGGACAACAAGCGAGGGTCAGAGCTGCTGCAGACTGTGGCAAGCAGCTGCACCAGAGCTCAGAGGGGGCCACAGCCCCCCCCAATCCCCCCTAGCACTGCCATCACAGCTTTCCCCACTACGACCCCACCTGCAGCCCGGACCCTGCATCAGGAAGAGGCTCGCACTCAGGACACTGTGACAGGAGCTGCAGCCCCCACCAGGGTCACTCCTCCCTCACTGCTCCAGGGATGGGGATGTGGCCAGAGGCTGGTTGGCAGGGCCCCTTAGGCTGGGAGGAAAAGAAGGATATTTCCCCATCTTCCCCCAAGGGACTGTGGTGAGGTCTGTTCACCCTGATTGCTGCCACTGCTCACTCCTTACAGGAAGAAGTGGCAGGATGAGTCCCCTCTGCACACACTGGAGGGAGAGGGGAAATAATACCCCCTCCCTGCTTCCTTGCTTAAGGAGCTCTGCCATCAGCCTCTGACTGGGCCCCCAACCGTGCCACTGGAGCAGTGAGGCATCAGGGGCAACAGCCCTTGTCATGGTGTCCCAGAGCGCAAGCCTCTTCTTGGCTGGGGGCCATGGGCAGGGGTCAATGCTACCATGGACTGTGCAGTGTGGATGGCGGCACCCAGGCTCAGAGGGAGCTATAGCCCCCCAGTGCTCCCCTAGAACCACCACCACTTGCTCCATGCAGTCCACAGCAGCTCTAACAACCCTGCAGCATGGCCCTCCCTTCCGGGAAGAGTCTTATGCTCCAGGAAACTGTGACAGGGGCTGTGGTCCCCATCAGGGTCACTCCCCCCTCACTGCTTCAGGGGCAGAGGCAGCGGCCTGCCAGCACAGTCTCTTAGGCAGTGGGGCAGATGGATTTGGGGGGCTATGGCCCACTTCAGCATCTGGGGGAAGTGGCTTACCCTGCTTCTGCTCAATCCCTCCAGGGGAGCAACCATGATTGGGGGTGCAGCCCCTGTCACAGTGGACAGGAACACGAGCCTCTTCCTGGCAGGGAGGCCATGCTACGGGTGGAGAAAGCTGCTGCAGACTACACAAGGTGAGTGGTTGTGGCACTAGTGGGGCTTGGGGTCCCTCGCATCCCGGGTGCCGCTGGTTGCCCAGTGCTTGCCCAGTGGAGTCCATAGCAGCTCTGACCCCCACTTGCGGTCCCCCACTGGGAAGAGGCTTATGTTCCATGGACACCAGGACAGGGGCTGCTGCCCCATCAGGGGTCTGCTCTCTCGCCACTCCAGGAGCAAGGGTGGGGCATGGCCAGAGGCTGGCCAGCAGAACCCCTTAGGCAAGGCAGCAGGGAGGGAGGTTATTCCCCACTCCATCTGGTACTTGGTGGAGGGGACAGGAGGTGGCTTATCTTGCTGCTTGCCCCACACAGGGAGCAAGCAGCAGTGGTGGTCAGGGTGGGCAGACCTCAATGCGATCCCCCAGAGGCAAAGGGCATGAAGGGAGGAATAACCCCCCTTCTTATCCCCCCTGCCTAAAGTGGCCGTGCTGGCCAGTGTCTGGCTGCACCCCCTCTACACTGCAGCAGTGAGGGGGGAGCACCTGGTAGACCCCAGGTCAGGTTTGTGGGACAGGAAGGAGGGAATTCAATCCCCTCCCTCGCCAGTTCACTCCTGGCCTCCGCCGGGGGCTAGTCACACCCAAGCCACTGGAGCAGCCAGTGGAGACATGCAGGTCATGCTGGTGGAACAGGGGAAGGAGAGGGGGGAATGAACCGCTTCTGTGTTTCCTTCCAGGGGCCAGCATCTGGCCAATCCCCCCCCCACCCCTGCCTGTCCCTGCTCAGGCTTGGGAGCAGAGAGGCAGGGTCAGCTCTGCTCTGCTGGAGCAAAGAGCCCAGCGCAGAGAACATTCCAGGATGCTGTGGGACTCTGGTTTAACTTGAACCAGGAAAAGTCTGGGACAGAAGTTGCATAAACCGGTTTGAGCTCAATCAGTTAAATCTGATGCTACATTCAACCAGGTTTATCTCAAACTGGTTTTGGCCATTTTGCAACTGGTTTATGTGCACTGAACTTAGTTCTGTTACAGGTTTAAACCAGTTTCTTATTACTTAAACTGGTTTATGTGTAATGTCTGTCTTTAGCCTGTAAAAACTGTAGCTGCAACAGAATGGGGGGTGCTTAGCAAAGATAATAAGCCCTGCTCTTCAGTAGAATTCATTAGTCAAAGCAGAGGACTATACTAAGCTTGCTATGCTGCTTCTGTTTCCAGAAACAGTGCATAATAGAGCAAAGTCAACTGTCTTCACAGAGATGGTGTTCTGTAGCAGATAGAGCTAATTTTGAGGTTTGGGCCTAGATCCACAAAAGGTGGCTAAAGCAGAATTTTGTGGAATGTATATAATTACATACAGGATTGCAATACTCAAAACCTTATTCTAACCCTTTAGAATCTAGATGATGTACTTTTACTAGTAAACTTCCCTTGACTTCTGAAGTATTGCTTTCTGGATGCCTACAACATCATCTTGTCAAAGCTGAGCTGCTTTGCTCTTATCTCCTGCCTTAACCCATGCGGTAGCTATGGTCACTTACTTTTTAAAAATATGGTTTAAAGAGGAAAAGGTGGTGGATTTGGTGACCCCTGCTCTTAGAAGAGCATAAGATATGGGATAACTGGATTTAATTAACTGCCTGGCTTTAGGCTGTTTTGAGGCAGAAGAGACACTTTCCCTGCCTCTTGTGAAAGCTGTGCCATTTTGTAACAACAAAGACACATTAACTTAATAGATAGGGCATTAACCTGCAGGAGAGGAAACCTAGATTCCCATTCCAATGCCCAGCACTGCTTCATGTAAAATGCATTTATCCATCTGGGGACTTTTAAATTCATGACCCAATCTTAATTGTAGCCCCTGGATGAGCACAGTTGGATAACCTTAAATAGGAGTTAACTTTACTGTGAAATGGTTACAGTTGCTGTTTGATCAGAAAACCATCTTTGGACATTTAGGCTGCCTTGAACTGGAGGAAAAATTTCAAATCCAGGAATAACTTTAAATTGCTAGTCTTCTCCCAGTTGCATATTTTCATATCATCTCGTCTACAAGTATTGATATCTATTTAAAAGTTGTGAAATTCAAAACTAAATAAAGGGAAAGAAGGACTGGAAGAAAAGCTCTCTTTTCCAAAAAGTTCTTCCCTATTATGGAAGTACCAGGGATTAGTGAAAGTTCATATGCCTAAGTATTGTTCAAGACAAGGTTTTCTTTTCTGAAATGACCTACATTTTTAATAGGTGTTAAAAAACAACCATAACCCTTAACATGTACTGCAAATGGTATGATACATTACCTTGTTTCAAGAATGTTAGCTAACTTTGCATCTCTCAGAAATCAGTAGCAAATTCTCTACTCCTATCTTTCTTTCTCCTTACCCTACACTCCTTCCATCCTGAAAATCTTACCTCCTCTGTATAACAGAAGGATAGGGCCCATCACTACACCCCTTTCATATACAGATTCATTGGCACTGGCATCCATTTGACAACCACACATTACCCATGGTTTTAAGAGGTTACAAGGCCTCGAGTTGTCAAGCTGTCATGATTTACTAAACTGTTCAGTATACTCCTCCCTGAGGAAACAAGTTAGAGTGAGTCTACCTTTATTCTTTTAATTTCAGAAGTTATGTAGTTTAGCATTAATTACCCTTACCCATTTACAACACCAGTAAATGTCATTTTAATCCCCAAATCAGTATTGCAATCTTTTTGGATATTTTTTGGTAAAAACACATCTTGGGTGTTTCAAAAACTAATTAACTTAAAAAAGGAAGTTCTATATGCCTCGTGCCAGCATATAAAATCATGCTGTTTTCCTACTGCACATTCTAATTTAGGGTTTGAAAGAAACCATATCTCAAGGTAGATTAAGATAGGCTGCGTGTTTCAGCTTTAAGTGCTCATCAAGCCAAGAGATAACAGAACTGATGAATGGGACATTTCAGATCCCTGGAGAAACAAGAACTGGTACATAAAAAGGTGTGATTTGAATTTGTCTCTCTGCTTAGGCTGTACTATTCTAACAGCATTTATAAATAGAAACAGAACTTGAAAATCAAGACCTGCTGTAGCAACTTTTCATCATTATCTGAGCAATGGAGTATACAATCTCCAAACCCGTATGTACATATTGAATGAATTTGCACTTTGCAGTTTTTCCTCCTCCAACTTCTCAATAAGATTTAAAACCAATTTATTACTGAACAACACATGGAAAATGAAGCCATTATTCCAATGCAACAAAAGTGGGTCTCTTGAGCATTCGCCAATAAGCCCTGAAAGAAACCAAATCCTTCTCCAAACCGTTGAGAGTTTAAAAATAAAATCATTGTGCAATTCTGAGGGACAGATGCAATATCCCATTAGATTTTAAATATACCCGTTTCCTCAGTTCTGCTGGATTTACAGGCTTAGAAATCAAGCGCTGCTGATAAATCAATATATTTTCCCCTGCAGAGATGACAAAATGGACAGGATGCCTCTAATTGGGAAGTCAGACAGCCGTGGTTCTGCAAAAGCAAAACATTTTAACACAAACTATGTAAGCCGTTTGAGACTATAAGTCTTTATTTAGCTCTGGCATCTAGCTCTGCAGGGCAGTGGTTAATTATTCAGTTTACAAGTAAATTATAAATATCTAAAAGTAAAGAAAAACAGAAAACAAACCTTCAATTTTCTTTAAGCAGAAGGGAAGGATAAAGAACACCATCTGAAAACTGTAAACTATGAATTCATATTCACAAAACACCTAATCAACAAGTAAATTCTGTACTTAAGGAATGATTCTAATGCAAAGATGAGAAATGGATAGTGGGATTCAAGAAGAGGTCCTTCTGAACCTTCTTCAGGTTAGAAATACTATAAGAATAACTTTGTGTAGTATTTTGGCACCTCACATTCTAGTCCCAGGCAGAAACTGGCAATGAAAATAAAACATTTCGGGACTTAAAAAAAAAAAAAAAAAATCAGTTTGAGTTCATTTCTAAGAATAATAAAGGACCAGAATTTCAGATGAAGGTAAAGTCATGCCCTTATTGACTCCGAATTGCTTTGCAAAACCTAATATGACAGTTTTAGTTTTCCCTCCCTTTTCTGCAAACATTTTTTTTAGACACTATAAATCAGACTGGCATTCTTCCAGAACGGGTACAGAATTACCTAATGACAGCTGAGGACATTTCTTTATTATCTTAACTTTTCAAGATGATGATAAGTACAAGTACAGAGGTACTTCTTCGATTTGGTGAACTCACTAATTTCGTGCTTACTGGACCAGACAGATTTTATGATTGAAAGCAAATTATTTTCACTCAACTCAATTTATCTTGAGATAATTAAAAGAGTTTAAATAGCTACCCAGAAAATAGAGAATTATTTACCTGCAAGACATTTAATCCCCCATTCTGCACTCTGTTCTGCATGAGTAACTGTGCACAGGAGAAGTCCCATTCAACTTTTTCTGTAAATTCACTTACACAAGGAAATATTTGAGGACCCAAAGGAAATAAGTAGGCCAGCAGCTGTTAGCATAAAAATGGCAAGAGATGATATTGTCCCAGCGTGAAGCAAGTACAAGAGTAAATCCATCATATCTTGAACATTACAAACTTGCACACATGCTTAATTTTACACACTGTGAGTGGTTCCATTCAGTTCAATGAAACAGCTCATAGTGTGTATAGTTAAGCAGACACTTTAGTCTCTCCTCGGGGCCTAAGACTAGAAATGTCAATGAAAGCAGATTTCCCATATATACCTGATACATAAATCAGACTTTTTATTAAATAACAACAAAGAATGCAGGATAAAAGGATTTTGTAGCGCTCCATAGAAGCTCTTGTACTGTATATGGGATTTACCCATAAATAATAATAAGGCAAACAAAGTGCCTATGGCACAAAAATTAAACATTCTGCAAAAGGGGTTTCCATCATTGTCAGGCACGCAAAAATACATCTCTGTAATTAAATTTTTTCTTCAGGTCACAAGCAGCAATGACATTATTATGCTGTCGCAAGCTACACTTTTCAAATGTTTATCATTCATCCATTAATTGTATATTTAAAATACTTTGTCATATCACTTCCAAGGCATCTGCATTAAAACTATTCCCATTTTAAACATTTGTTTCCAAGTGTTTTTTTTTTTAATTATTATTATTACTCACTCCCTAGAAAGTATAGGTTCAATCATTCAAAGCATTTATAGACTATTAGGATTAAGACCTTAAAATAATTAAGGGGGGAAAGCCCCACAAAATTATGTCACTGGGTTCACTTTGTTGGAGGTTAGATTTAGTTCCATTTACTGAAATGTATTTTTAGAGAGAACCACTTTAAAATGCAGTGCAACCAAGTCAACATCCCCTTGTTATTCAGTAAATTCTTTATGCTCATTGTAAAATGAGTAATTCTTCATTGTGCTTCTGAGGCACAGCAGTTACTTTAGACACCTGCCTACCTAGTTATCCTTAAGATATACAATTGTACATGCCTGCAAATGGATTTCAGATTCTATGGGCATCTTTACACATGCTCTGGGATGGGGGTAGGGGCCACTTTAGAGTAGCTCCAAGAGCTGCTCTAATTAAAGCACCTGCAGCGTCATGCGTATTTAGCATTCTGCACTTCAAAATGACAGCGGGGTGCTTTAACTTAAACTTGTTCAATGAGCTTTAGGTAAAGCATCCCTGCTGCCATTTCTGAAGCATGGGGATGCTGAATATATGTGACATGGCAGCTGCTGGAGTGTGCTACCTGGCACGTTCCAGCAGACTCGATTAATTGAGCCTGGAGTGTGCCAATTAGCATGCGCTGGATCAGGCACCTGACACATGTATAAGTGCCCTATGAATGGTGCTATTTTAAAAAAATAGATTATTTTCATTTAGTTGGACTGAAGTCTTGATGTAGTTACTTGATAGGATACTTCCATCAATTTACTTACAATCGCAACAATCATGGTTGACAGGAATTGCAGTCTTATAAAAGGAAGTATTGCATGCTAGAAGCAATATTTCTAGGAGTAGGGAGATTAAGACCAGGCAGAGGAAGCAGGTTCATTTTTGTTGTATGGACACATCTCTTTTCTTCTTCAATTGCCAGATTATCATCCATGAGTTTCTTCTGCAGTATATACACAGTCATTACTGAAGCATCAAAGGGTAGCAAAATCAGTTAAACTGTCCCATAATAAAATCAAGGGGCTTTACTGTTATTGGGTTCAGTTTCTCCTATTTCTTCTCTAGGCTCTGGAGGGAGTACTGTAATAATAAAGCTTCATTCACTGTATTTTCTCAGGGGAGTAGAAGGACTGGGGAGCAGTTTGTTTTGGTCCCATGCATAATCCTTCTGCTCTCAGCTCAGCTCTCCTCAGTCACAGACACATAACTGACTCTTCAGAAGGGCCCCCTGATGCCCAAGCAACTACCCAGACCAACATGCTTTTTCAGTCCACACCAAAACTATGTCCCAGGCCTTTTCCTACTCTCTTTTCCTTCAGCCTGCTTTGGTTTTTGAGGCAGCTTTCATAGAGTCTAAAATTTTCCTGTGCCTGGACTTGGAGGATGATGCCCTTGGGATCCCACGGAAGCATCTCTACTTGTGGGGATCAAGTCAGATCTGCACACAAGTACTTGTGGCATGGCAATTGTCCTCTTCTACAAGAAGGGATGGCCTGGTCTATTACAGGGAAGATAATCACTTCTTAACATTTATTCAATTGGTTCTTGAAATGAACTCTCTTTTTATTTCTATCAGGGTGCTGTTACAGGTTACCTTTAAATTCTTTTAAGTATGTGGAAAGTTAGGTGGTATTAGAGTAAGTAAAGTTTAAGAGCAGTCACAGGTTAAGTCTTAATGATCTCTTTGACCTGCACACTCTGACTTGTGACTAGAGGACCTGGTGAGCAGGCTTGTGGCTCTGGGAGCACAGCCCCAACGGTTACATGCAGCAAGATGGTAGAACCCAGGGCTCCACACTCTTGCCACCTAGTGGCTCAGCTCCCAGTGCAGAGCCATTGTGGGTTCACCAAGGCAAGATCACGGATCCAAGGAAGTCATGTTCTTGCCATACACTGCGTTAAGATGTCCCTTCCCCCTCAAAATCAGAAATGCAGGAGGCTAGGGAGGCAAGCCATGGCCCCCCTCAAAATTCTCCTGGCTAGATGTGGGGCAGAGGCTTAGACCTCTGAGGGGAGAGTCACATACCTAGCCCTTTGCTTAGGGGCCTGGGTCAGATCTCCTGGCTCCTTTGAGCTGGTAAGGTGGTGCCATGTAGTGTGGGATCATAACCACTGGGGATGGTGGGGGTGGCTTGGGTCTAGTATCATTGCATGGGCAGTAAGTCTTGGGAGGGTAGAAAGTTTGTCAGGGGCAAAGGGTCAAATTAGTTGTTTTAACTCTGTGGAGCAGACTAAGAATCCCCTAGCTCAAGCTGGGTATGATGGCTCAAAGATAACCCTTGCCTGAAGTGGCATAACTTTAAGATGCTTAGAGGTTACTTAGCATAGTTTAACACTTTTAATGCATTGTCACTCCTATTTGAAGTGTCTTTAGAGTAGGTTAACGGAAACCTCTAACACCACTCTTAGTTTTACCCTCTTAAGGCTCTAGAGGATAACCAGCAGTGTTCCCCAAGGATAAAAGTGGTGTAAAGAATCTGACCCTATGCTCTTTGAAATAACAACATTAACAAATGTATTCCTGTGAACTTCTTATTCGTATCCAATGGTAGGCTTGGGATGGGGAAAGAGCAAAATGCTGGATTTGAAAGAGTTGTTTTGTAACATAAATCAAGCGTTTCAGTACTAACTTGTGAGAAAAATGCCAAAGCCTATATTACATAAAACGCATCAAAAACTGACAAAGAACCTCGTCTGCCTATGTCCTTAGACCAGCACAGCTACAACCTACACCTCTTGAAAACTGATGTGCATTTTACTTTCTCAAGGAAACATGTTTTTAGCTACTTTAAGACAAAGTGGGTTTTCAGAGCAATAAAATGTTTTTGATTTTTCCCTTCCTTTCTCTGTCTAGAATACAACTTTTGTGACTGTAGGCTATGGCAGTATAGTGAAGCATTTTATAAACACGGTATCCTTTTACAAATTTGCTAAACTATAAATACTAAATGTCAACTTTGGATATGTAGAAACAATACGCCTTCAGAAAGCTAATTGTATGGAGGGTAGAAGCCACCTATGGCTTGTTATAGTCATGAGGGTGGCTGAATTAAAAAGGTCTGAACTTACAGGTTTGAGTTCAATGTTCAAAGCCTAGTCTCTGTGATTGGGATCAAACCCACCTGGAGTCCATTAGGAAGAAGAAATGTAAGTGAAAAGAGCAGAGCCTGGAAAGTGCTTTACAGCACCAAAACTGCTCTTCAGGCAGAACACTGGCTGCCTAAAAATAGAAGACCCCTCCAATAGGCACAAGTTTTATTTACCTTTAAATAAGGAAGGAAGTAACTTTGCATTAAAAGGGAGGATAATTAGGAGTTTTCCGATTGCTTTATTGCCCTAAATGAAGAGAATTTAGGACTTCTTTTTGCCTTGACCATAAAGAAATGAAAAGGATGACTTTTGCTTAAACCAGGGGGAAGGGAGGGGAGAGATTTGGGGACTGTGCCTCTCTGACCTTAACCCACAGTCATTTTGAGATTATATATTAACGTTCTGAGTTTATACTTCTTCACTGATTTAACCAGAGTTTTTTTTTTTTTATCTAATCCAAATTTAATCATTGGTTTTCTAGGTACCAGGTTATTGAAGGGTGAGCAGCAGGATGAGCAAGACAAAAAACAAATCAGGAGCTAAAACTAATCATAACACAAAAACTATTTAATAGTGGTTTCACGTCTTTCTTAGTATATAATTAAAGGTAAGTAGTCATGACTACATCAGGGAAACTGCAGCTCTATATACCAAGATATCCCAAGAAGGAAATGTGAAATGTTGACACCAAAATGATTTCCAAGGGTTGTTTTCCAAACAGTAATTTTGTAAGGATAACAAGCCAAACAATTGAAAACAATATTTATAAAGCAACTAAAAGAATTGCCAAGCTAAATGTTAATATAAGACATGCTTTTTGGTGGTGGCACCACTCTTCAGTTACTGAACTTGTTTGAATTTTTGGTTTATATTTACATTTTTCTGATGGTTTTTAAACAAAAAAGTCTATGCAACAGGGATTCCCTATGGACAGAGTCTAGGGAAGGCATTTGCATTAATACCACCTGTCTTATCAGGCAGGCAGCTTGATAGGACTGTAAAGGAGGAAGAATCTTTCTGTGGCAGCACAAAAGCTAGGAAACAGACATCCATACCCTTTGTTGTGCCATAAATAATGGCTGCAATGAAGGTGGTATCAATTTGTGCCGCTTTTATTTGTGGATATCTGTTTACTTTGTGGCACACTAATGCAGGCAGCCTGGAGCTGCCTGTGCTCTCCTGCTGCCCCAAGTAGCTGCTCAGGGGCTTGAAGGGCCTCATCCTGCATACCCTGGGAATGTCCAGGTAGAATTGGTCTGCTCAGGCCCTGGGAGCACTTGCCTGACTTTCACTGATTATAGAGACACCCCCCAGGGTTTCCAGGGCTTATCTCAGTAAGCAGGTAAAGTCAGAGTTTTCCCAGTTACTGAGATGTACCCCAGAGATCCTCAGGATGCATTTTGTTAAGAGAAGAAACCCCAACTTTCTCTGCTTACCAAGATTCACTCTAGAGAACCCAGGAACACATCTCAGTAAGCAGGAAAAGTTATGCAGGCATCCCCAGGCCTTGAGGGGACCAGTTTGCATGGGAATTTCTGGGGCCAGCAGAACTGAGCCCCTCCAGCTCCAGGAGAACATGTTGTCCATTGTCCCACAGCATCAGTGGGAGGAACAACAACAACAACACATCTCAGCACAACTGATCCCCTTCATTTGGCAACATGTCTTTCTACCCTTAAAACTTAATATTCAGAACTTCAGAAGAATTTGGCAAAAATCGTAAGTAAAAGATGAAAGCATCCTCTCCCAGAAGTAAAGGAGCTCTATGATTTTGGTTCTTATATCCATGAAAAAAGTACCTTCTAATTTTCAGTCAGTCTTATAAATTAGGAAACATTTCTATTTTTGTCTCCCTTTCCAGAAGATCCTGGTCTTTTCTCCTTTTATTGTCATCTTCTCCTCCTGTTCTCTATTTTTACCTGCTACTGATGCAACCAACTGCATCACAGTCATTGACCCTCTGTGACATTTTATTCTTCCTTGGATTAATTATTGGGATATTAAAAATACATGTATTTACACATCTTGCGGAATAACATGATCTTTTTTTCCTGATGAGATTCAGATTTTTATGCCAAAAATACTGTTCAAAATATAATTTTAGTAATATCAGGCAACAAGGTATTCACCAAGATGTACACCAGTAGCCCATCTTCACAAAAGAGAGGTCCCCCTCCTTCTTTGTCCCTAACACAGCAAGGAGGTTGAGAGGATTCAGACTGAGTTGACTCCTGCAGTTTAGCTGCAAAAAACAGGCTACTCTAAGTCATGAAAGACTCTCTCACTTTATCTCAAGATGTATAAATTAATGGTTTTAATATCCAAGTTATTATTAATACAGTTTAATCAGAGGTTGAAACTGAAAATCTAGTTTGACTCCAGGTACTATAAAAATCACTATTAAAAACAACTAATCCAGAGGGCAAAAAAAAAAAAGTCACACGGGTCTATGTGATGGAATTAGTTAAATAAACCACAGGAGAAGACGAAAAGGATCAGACCTTCAAGAAAGGGGGGGCAAGGATCAGTAGACACACATACATTTGGAGCTGTTTCAAAATGAAAATGTTCCAAAGGGGCAGAAATTGTTATGCTCCTTTGCAGGGATGTCAAACATGCAGCCTGTAGGCTCGATCAGCTCAGAGAGCTGCTTTATTCATCCCAGCAGACTACTAGTATGACTTGGATATGGACGGACTCCACTGGGCATGGGGATTGGTGGAAGGCAAATGAGGGATGACACAGCCCCAGGAGCCCTCCAAGTACTCACCTATCTGCCCTGCCATGGCCCTATCTCTAGCCCCTTGCCATGTTCCCAGTGCTTGAGCCAGAGCTACCACTGTCTCTGCTATGCACTATGGGGCAGACCCAGAGCTGTTGCTACCTTCACATGCTTCAGGTTGGAGCCAGAACATCTGTCCCAGCTTCTTCATGCCCCAGTTCAGATCCAGCCTGCGAGGAGTCCTGTAGTCTGGATCTAGCCCAGGGCGCAAAGTGATTTTGACATCTCTGTTCTAGTGGCTGTGTATGAACCATATGAGAATGGTTCAAACTCTCCAACTTCAGTGCTACTTCATCCAGCCCTTTTGAAACTGCTACCCGTGTCCACACTCAGAAGACATTTCAAAACACAAAGGACACAGTGAGAATTACAAGGATGGTCAAGTGACCACAAAGGGCTCAAAGGGGTAGTTTATTCTTCTTTCTGTGATTTGAGAGAGCTATTGTGGAAGGAAATGATGTGCATGTACATATACAGTAAGGCTATATATACAGATTAATCACATACATCTATTTGAAATTAATCTTATGAATAATTACAGTGATCACTGTTCATCTTAGGGTTTCTATGAAGTATAGTTTGTCAGTACTTTCTAGCTCAGGGTGTTAAACATACAGCCCATGTCTTGCGGGGTAGAGGGAAGTGGCCCCAGTGGACATGGCAATCAGTGACTGGCAAGGGAGCTAGGGCTGATAGCGACCCAGTGGCAGCAGCAGCTCCAGTTCTAGTATGTGGCATGTGGCAGGGGCTGGATCCACTGTAGTGCGCTCCAGATTGGATCCAGAGCTGCCACTTCTGCCACATGCTCTGAGTTAGACCTAGAGCTGTCACCTCAGGTGCTTCATGTCCTGGTCCAGATCCAGCCCTAAAGGACCCCTGTTGTATGGATCCAGTCCAGCGCACAAGATGAGTCTGTCAGCCCTGTCCTAGTGTCAAAGTTCATTTTTTTAAGAAGGTGCTCTATTCTGTGCATCTCTCTCAAGAGAGTATATATATATTAAAACATCACAGAGATTAATGTATATGTAATCACTCTATTTCTGTGGGCACTAGGAACACATTAGGTACAAAATAGTTGACAACTTCCTTAGATAGGTAGTTGAATCCTACAGACGCAATGTACTAGTAACATCTGGACTGTTAATAACTGCTAGTTTACCTACCTGGGGTCAACAGAGCACATCATTCAGATAAAGCAAATGTGTCTTCTCATTGACACATCTATACATGGGGGAAAAGTGATCCTATAATGGCCTTGGTTTTCTGAAAATGGCTTCTGCAAAATATATAGAATCTGTTTTAACTGGACCACATTTAAAGACATTTTTCCACTAAAACTTAAAACTGTTTATTTCCGAAAATCTTTAACTTACCAAATCAAAAACACATTATTCAGCATGATGTTCTCATGGCAACAAAAAAAAAAAGGGCTTGTTTAAAATTAGTATCAAGCAGACTTTTCATAAAGCCAATTACAATTGCAAGTAAACATCTTAATGTCTTCTGTAATTAAACAAAAATACTAAGAATATTAAGCTGTCAAATGCCATTATTCAAGTAGGTTATTTGCCTTTTTTTTATCATTTCACTCACTAATGTTACTATGGGCTGAGAAGCAGCACAAATCAACTTTTCTAAGGTTCTTAAGTTACCATTACCTTAATGCATTTTTACTGTACCTGCAAACAATTTTTTTAAAAAAACTCTTACTACTTCCAGTTATCTTTCAGTATGGATTTAACATTTCCCATGCTTAAATTTATTTTGCATAAAAATATAGAAAGTGCTAGAATGTCATCTTCCTCTTTTTGTATTTTAAAATATTATCCTATGTAGCTGTTGCTGGTATTTTATTTATTTAGATTATTTTGCAGACAAGAATTATTTTAATATGAGCTGTACATGCATTTGTCTTATAATACCAAATAAGCTAAAACTTGCTATAATATTACTTAAATCAACAAACCAAAAATATAGGGCTGTATGAAGCTTCAGTTCCTCATTTGATTCAGTGGACATTCAGCCCGATTCAGGGGCCAAATCTCCAAATCCAAATTGAATCAGAAGACCCTCTTATCTCCCTGAATCAAATTGAAACTCTCCAAATCGATTCGGAGAGGTTCGGAAAGATTCAGAGAATCAGACATAGACACAGCTTTAAATGTTTTTCCTGTGTACCTCTGGGTAGCAGGGGCTCATCAATGCTGTGATGCTGGGGCTCACAGAGCATCCCACAGGCATGTGGGGGGCTCCCCAGCATGCTTGGCAGCAGATCTGGAAGTGGACCAGAAGCATTTCCAGCTCACTTCTGGGTCCGCAGGGGAGTGTGCTGGGGGGCCCCCCTCACACCCCTTTGGATTGGCGAATGATGCCTCCTGGGCTGATCGTTGAGCCAGCAGGGTGCCTCCCCAGCGTGCTCCCTGGCAGACCTCAAAGTACTTCCGGTCCACTTCCAGGTTTGCTGCTGAGCATGTGGAGGGCGGCCCCCACTCCTGTGGGACGCTCCATGAGTCCCAACATTGCGGCGATCATGAGCCATGCCTTCTACCTCAAGGTATGTAGAAAAAACTTTTAAAGCTGTGCCTGTGTCCGAATTGCCAATTCTCCAAATCAGCATCAAATTTTCAGATTCAGATTTGGCCGAATCGAATCAGGGACAGTGGTCCAAATCAATGAATCGAATCACTGTCCCCGATTCAGGCCAAATCCGAATCCCAATTGAATAGGACCTGCTTCACACACCCCTATAAAAAGACTTTTTGGATTGGACCCCATTCTAAAGCTTTTAATGTTGGAAGATTATCTAATGAGTTGAGAACCGAGTCAGGTTCTGCCTTAAATATGCATATGTGCCATTCCCATTGCTAGACCCGGACAAAAGTGGGCTTTGGATTCTCAGAAATCACATCCCTGTAGAAAGCAAAGTTTGTCAAGAAAGCAGGACAGCACTTCTACTGTACATATTTCTGACTTGTTTTATTTTCCAGTACAGTTTTTCCTTACTAGTTAAAGGGAGGCATTTTGCATTACCAATAGACTACAATGTGTTTCACAGTTGCCATTTCCACTCGTGGTTTAATGTGCTGGTTATGTCTCTTATGACAAATGCTCACTTAAAAATTCTAGTGCCCTTCTCTTTCTGCGATTCAGGTGAATGACTCCAGAATAGAATTTCAGCTGAGAGCTCTGTGCTTATGTTATTATGGTGAATCCCAGCATGGGTAAAGACCTTCATGTCTTTGACAAATTAAAGCCAAATCAAGCAGAGCAAATCAAATGCGCCTCTTCAACTGAGCTACCCATAATAGTTTAGACAATAAGACTCTGATTCTGTGTCGATAGAGGACACAGAAGTGTTCATTAAACAGTGAAAAGGTGTTCACATAGCATCACAGCCTCGAGCATTCTCTAAATAGGACTAATCAAACAGTTGAGTTTTAGATAAAAATGTCTAAATAAGTGGCTGTTGCATGTTTGTGCTCTCAGCTAGTAAAACTTAAAACTGTTTATTTCTGAAGATCTTTGACGCTTCAAATAAAAAAATGCATTATTCAGTATGATGCTCTTGTGGCAACAAAAGTAAAAAAGGGGGCGGTGGAATTCACTTGGTTAGTATTTAAGCACCTTGATACAGCTGAAGAAAGGCAACGAGGATGAATGAAACATCATAAATTAATTAAAACAAAGATTAGATATTTGCAGAAGGCTTATCTTTGGCATGTTTAGTTTAAAGAAGGGAGAAAACAGCATAACCTGAACACAAGTAAACAAGAATATTTCATCACATAAGTCCCCTTGCAATTGCTCATAAAGCCAAAGTGAGCCTTTTTAATATTTATATATTCTTTCAGGAAAACACTTTTGGTGCCTGCTGATTAATAATACCTGCAGCAGCTACATAATTCATGGGTTTTTTAAATAATTTACCTTTCTCTAATTATATTCACAATTCTTTCTCAATTACAGTTAATAACTATGATCTTTTAAAGCATTTTTTGTGATCTTGGCTTGGTTGGTTTCTCTCACCCCCCTCCTTCTTTCCCCGCTTACCAAAATGCACCCTGGAGATCCCAGAGACACATCCGTAAGCAGGGAAAGTCAGGTAGGCACTCCCAGGGCTTGAGGGCCCCAGTTCTGCCTGGGAATAATCAGAGCTAATTAGATGGTTTACTACTCTAAGGATCTTGTTCACTAGATACAGATCGGGCACACAGGAGCAGATGGCAGTTCCCAGATCCAGCAGCCAATTTTCTGTTTGTCCCAAACTTTAGAGTATGCACTCTACCTATTGCCTCAAGGGGTTGGTACACCAGCTAAAAATAGCTGAAGCATACTTGTGCTCCAGGCAGAGACCCTTCTGTCTGGACACACTACAATGCAAAGGGCTGCACTGATATTCAATTACACCAGTTTCCATACTGTATGGCATCTCCCTTATGTTAGAACAGAGCAAAGGGGAAGATCTGAGTAGATGTGGTCATCTGGTCATCTCCATTTAGGAGGAAAAGACCAAAGACAAAACTCTTTTGAAATTAACTTCTCTAGACAACCCCTCCCCCTCTCCGAGCATGCAACATGTACCAAAGTGATTAAAGATATTAATTAACAGCAATTTCACTCCACTCAAGACCAGTGTGTAAACAGTCATATTTTGAGATGAAATTGTCATGCCAATTTTGGTTAAAACTGACCTTATGCTTTGAAGTGGAAGTGACCACATACAGGTTTACAGTATAACTAAATTAGGACACTGATTTCATTTCAATGGGTGCCAAACTGCAGATCAGCCAGCTTTCAGTTAATTCATGATAATCACTTCAGTCAATAAGCCCTAAAGATGAAGAGCAGCCACTTCTGAATTGAAATGAGTCATTTCAGTGATGGAACTGATTATTTGGGTTCTCACAGAAGGAAATTTCATGTTCACCTCACTGCCGAAACCAGTTCTGACACGCAAGTGGAAAAGAATTATCATGACACCATTCAATTATCTGTTCCCCCTTTACCCCTACACACACATATTAGTGCTTAGTATTGATGGCACAAATATAGAGCACATGACAGTTTTTCAGGTCATTGTGTAGCTGCTCATTTATAGCAGAAGGGCTAGCAAATGAATAGGTCTTCAGGGGAAAAGACACAAATAAAGCCAGAGAATAATATTCCCAACCAAAACAGGCAACAGCTTAAAAACCATCGGTATCTTATTTTGACCCTGCATTTCAGTTTCCTTCTGTGTATGCTGTGCAGCAAAATATATTGGATTAACTTTCAAATGGCAGGTTTTACTAATTTTGCCTCACTTGTCAAGACTTGCTGTTACTTCCTAATAGCTTTATATTGTTTCTCCTGAAGAAATAAGTGATTTAGTTGCAAGATCACGCTAATGTTACTTGGGTTAGCAGTCATTATAATTTTAATTGTTGATGTTACAGGAAGGAAAACATTTTTGCAACAATTTATTAATTAAAAACAAGTAGCATCACCATTGCTAGGATGTGGATGTTATGTGCTACATTCATGCCATTGTTTTTTAGCTCAAGTAGCTATCAAATGATTAAGCCTAAAAATTGACTAGCTGCTATTAGTCCTACCTGATTTTATCCATCACGCCTGTAACAACATTCCATCTACAATTAAATACATCTTCTACTATTCTCCAGCTTCTAATTGATTCTTGAAAAATATAACTAAAATGCTAAACAGTAAGCCTCTTAGTGTTTAATTGGCAAGTACCTGTTAAAATGTTTTCCACATGCAACAGTATTGTGTATGAACCAGAATGTACAATTTCATTTACCCAAGAACAATTAGATACATTAGCACAGTTAGATTTCCTTTGCCTTTCATTTTATGCCACCTGGCCATAGTATCCAAAAACCCCCCAAAAAACCTTCAACACTAAGGTGAACACCAAATGTTATCCAAGTATATAATCCTCCTGGAGTATGAAAATGATACAGAAATGCTCTCTCCAATGTCCCAATGATATAGAAATGCTCTCTCCAATGTCCCTAGATGACATGACCTCAAACTATATAAAGCCTTTTCTAAAAATAGCTGGCCACCCTATAAGTAAACTTTTACATGCTGAACACTGTGTTTCCTTCCCTCACTACATGGCTTCCCAGAGGGTGTGGTGTGACTTGGGGTAGGAGAAAATGTAAATGAATACTTTTGCCCATCACCATCTTTAGAAAAGCTTGCAATGCTGGTCAATAGTTGTGGACTGTAAAAGTACTTTGGCTTTTTTTTTTTTTTTAAAGACAAATGTCTTCATTTTGTGACTTCTGATGTTACACTACAAGACAGCCAAGAAATTAAAGTGGTTTTAACCCACCCCCTCTCCCCACTTTGCTCATGGCCTATTGTCAGTCTGTTCGGCTGCTGCTTGTTAAAAGGAGCTGGGTTTTGTATATTACAAGCAGTTCAGTAGTGCCCAGAAAGAAGCATGTTCCTTCTGAGAGATGGTGTCACACAGGCATTTCTTACAGGAAGACCTCATGTTACACTAAAATTGACCTCCCCTTGGTGCCACTTGGAGCTGTATTATGATCTTGGTAGAATGCTATTCTCATCTCTCATTTTATATAAGGAGGGGGAAAATTATGAGGATTTAGATGGAGGAACAAAAGGGGCAGAATGAAGTAAATGCCCCGTCTTTAAAAGGAAATGTTTTCAAATGTATTCACCCAGTCATCTAAACTGAAGGCATTGAAAGAAACATTTTGAAGGGGGGCAGTCAGGGAGAAATCTTATGCTTTTTAACCTCACTTTACTTTCAGATTTCACTTGGTATCTTTTTCATTTTTCAAGTTCAGACTACTGCAGTAAGGGCAACAGTCTAATTACTCATTAGAATTTTTATAAAGAGGGACTGGCCTTTTGTACAGTTCATTAAGGCAATGGTACAACAACTCTGATAGCCCAGCCATGAGACAGGTTCACACACAGTATTAGAAGTTCAGTTCCCTGCCCTTCAAATGAGTGAATATTTTGTACAAAGGAGATGAAATGGTGCTGCAGTCATCTACTACTTGTCAAGTGTGTACCTAGAAAAATAAATACTAAAGAAAGAACCCAGAGCAAATAGACAGATTCCAACCACATTACACCCTATTCAGCACAACGTGTTTGCACTGGGCAAACTGACATTCTAGGTTACTGTCGCCTGGCTTGGAAGTGGATGTTTATAATGCAATTGTTTCATATCTGCCCCCTAAGTTTAAACTGATAATAGGCTAAGGAAGAAAAGTCATTAAAGGAAATGACTTAATTTGCTGGATGTTTTGAACCACCACCATAGGGGAGAGGAAGGAGTCTAAAAGTTCATTCCTTTGCCATGTCTTTGCAAACATACTTTGAGGAAAAAATCATGTGTCCTCCTCAAAGTGAATGAAAACCCCTCTGTCTTGTAATTGTGTAGATTACTATTTTTTCTTAAGTTCTGTTATCTCAGGTGATTTAGGCTTTCCTGATACTACAGCACTTCCTGACAAGTGGCAAACTTTTTTTTTTTTGTTAACTGACAACATACACCATCCCAGCAAGATGCATTTTCTCTGGCATGCTCCCTCTGGCATGCTCCCAATCACCATATCTCATGTATTGGTTCCCCTATCATACTACCCGTTACCTTTCCTCTTTCTGCAGTCCTTTCACACTTTTAAGAAAGTTACTACTATTTTTTTAAAGCCAGAAATACTTGTCAGTAGCAATTTTAACACTGATTTCTGTAGGCAGCATGCTCCTGGAACCCTCGACTCAACCTAGGAGTATAAAGTGGACACATTTCGGAGCAGCTCTGTCTCTGAACTCAGTAGAGTGGCTGTCTTCATTGGCAGTAATCATATTTTACGTTACAAAAGTCAAGGAGAGAAGAGTGGAAGAAGAAGAGTGGAGGAGCTAGAATTAGCTTCCTGTTTTGATTAACAGGCCTATGTTCAAGGAAGGTTTCTATCTCCATAATGTTTGTTTCAACAAAGCTGAATATCCATTGCTTGATAGTGATATTCCTGCTCCTCACCTGAGAACTGGATTAATCTTGTGGTGACATGAGGCCAAATTCTATACTCTCTTAAACACATGAAACCTCCCTGAGGTTACATACAAATTATAAAGAAAATTTAGGTCATTTATTTTAAAAGTGCACTTTCCAAAGCTCTGTGATAACTCTGTCCCCTTCCTGAATTTGTGCAGATTAACTATCACCATTAAACCATGCCATATTACACACTGTGATACAGTAAAACCTCAACTATGTGAATATATAAAGTAGTAGTAGTTCTTAACTTTACAGCTTAAAGCATCCCTGCATAACTTTTCTAAATTCAGTGACAACCCAGGTGAAAACTGCTGGCCTAAAAGCAAGCATTTGACTAGATTATGATGTGTTTAGGACTTTATCCTGCATTCACGAATTGTCACAAATGCATACATAAAAAGGAGAAACTAAAAGCTATTGGCAGGGCTGATATCAGTACAAAAGAAGCACCCCTAATGCCAAACTGAGGAGTAACCCATCATCCCGGATACATACTAGCCAGTTATTTGTCTTGAGCAGGAAAGGGGGAATCGGTAAGGAATGGGAAGGTGGTTGCACTGAGTGTAGGGGCCCTGTTACATATTAATTTTGGGCAGCTCAAAGGTTACCCTTGTTAAAAAGAAAAATGAGACTTCAGAATTGCCTTCTACTTATTTGTGCTGTGGTAAAAATGAAAGCTGGACTGAACTGGTAAAATAAGTACTAAGACATGCTATTTCTGCCTGGTTCTTGGTTTAATTAAAAACTCAAAACAGCATGCATCTTTGCCAAACATTTTGGAACTTCAGTTTTCTCCTTCTACTTATTTGTTTCACCCTGAAACTCAAGGTTGACAACTTTTGTGAGCCAAAACCTTAAATCAAGCATTTATTCAAAGTTCCACACATTACATACCATCTTCTAATCTGTTTTCAGATGCAATTCAGGGTAGTATTCTCAAGAAGCCTATAAGCAGTTAAACCAATGCATCAATTATGGCGAGGTTGATAAAAATAAAAAAATCACGAACAAAAAAAAAAAAAAAAAACAAAATAGAGGTTTTGTGTTTGGTGCAATTCCTTATTCTTACTCACTTCCTCAATCCTGAATTCATCTGCAAACCTGTTCCCAGACCACAGAGGGGTTCATTTCACCATTTCTTCCTTCTGTGAGGTGAGTAGCAACAAGTCAAAGCTAAGTACAGATGTTCAAAAAGCCCCTAGCAGAAGCACTCTAACTACTGCATTGTAAGTTAGAGTGGAACAAGCTGAACAGACATTCAGCTGGGCTGGGCTGAGAGGGGGCTTGTTGGGCTGGGAGAGGGGAGCTTGGAGCCTGCCTGCACTGGCCAAGGCCATCAGCTTGGGGACACTTTTGCATGCCTCCCAGGAGGCTGACAGACCAACCCCTCTCTCCAGCCCCACTCCCTACCAGCTGGTGAGTGTTGGCATCAGCTGGTGGGGGGGAGATGGGGGTCCCTCCCTGCCACATGGACCTGACCCATCCTCCCCAAGACTTGACCAGCAATCTGGAGTGGGAGAGGGGGGAGGAGCTTGCTGGTCAGGTCTTGTGGGGAGCTGGGCCAGGTCCATGTGGCAGGGAGCTCCCTTCCCCTCCTTGATCCCCACCCCAGCCTCTTGACAGCTGCACCCAGGAGCTGCAGCATGGGGCTGCCCAGCCTGGATTTCACTGCACTGAAAACTGGGTGTGGGGAAAAGGAGCACCCCTGCTCCACAGACCTGGGCTTGCCTCCCCAAAATTAGAGCAATCAGGGGTGGGGAATGTGGCAGGGGGCTTCCTTCCCCATCACCTGCTCCAGCCTCTTGCTAGTTGAAGCCAGCAGCTGCAGCACAGGGCTGCCTGGCCTGGCTTTTCACTGTGCCAGGAACTGAAGGTGGGGGAATGGAGCCAACATACCATGTGGAACCAGCCTGCCAAGGCCTGACCCAACCCCTGGCACAGGGGCTCCCTTCCCCACAGCCATGCAGACAGTACAGTACCTTTTCTGTCTTCTCTCTCTGACACTAAGGGGCAGGGGTGGGAAAACGCTCACCCACAGCATATGAGCACCAGCTGAGGCTAGCAAGGCACACAGTGAGGGACCCCGGGACTACTGAGGGAATGACACCTGTCTGGATTCAGGATGGCATGTGGTACAAACATTCAGTAAAGCTCTCTAAACTAAAGCACTTTAGTGTGATACCACATCCACCCAGGGTGAACTTAGAACAGGATCCACCATTGTTAAAGTACTTTATATGCTATGAACATCTGTTCTGTTACAGTTGTAAAGCACTTTCTGTGTGCTTAATGCATTGCAAGTGTATATACCTAGCCTAAGGTGCTACGCTGCCTGCCTTTTGACAATCCTATGTCTCTTCTCTAGCTGAACTGTGGTTTCCTTCCTTGTACTTTTATTGCTCTCATGACTAAACCAGATATTTTTGTCCTTTAATTCAGAGCAGCAGGGCAACAAGTGGTTAATCTGTGTGCTGCTCAGGACCTACTGAAGCAAAGAGATAGCTTCTGACTCACACAGGAGTTGACATTTCAGTGCTTTGGTGGCTGTAGGGACACTCTACCACATCTTCACAGTGATAACATTGAGTTAGATATAAGCTTTAAAATCTGTACATTATGGGTGTCCTCTCTTTCAGTTTTTTTCTTTTTTTATGGATTTTTTTGACTAGGAAATCTTTAGATGATCAAGCTCATTGCCCTGGATGTGGATACAAGATGAAAGGATGAGAGGAGGAGACAACATAAAATAAAGAGACAGTATCCTCAGTGCAAAATGTTTGCCTCCTACATTTTCTCTTTGTTCAAATACAGTCCAAGTTGTAGTCTTTAGGATGCATAGGTCTTCCAAGAGTTCTTCAGAGCTGTGGGAGTAGGGTTTGATTTGAGTGGAGATTCCAGCTCTGGAGAATCAGAGCTGAAATAAGGGATCTCAGTTTTGTGGTAGAAGCCATGGAAAGAAACTGGGAGCCATGAGAAGTTGAGCTGGAGGTTATCTAGGATCCTTTCTATGGAGCCTAGAGCTTTGATTCTGAAATCCTAATCTAGATCCTAATCTCCCAGGGCTTTTTGGCTCTTAGCCCTGGTCCACATGATGGAGCTACCTCAGCACTGGCTCCTGAAAACCCTGCTTTTCGTGGTCTGGATGGCAGGGCCTCCAGCTGTAGACTGAATCCTGGCCAGTAAGAAGTTCATTGAAACTAATATGCTTTCACAAAGCATTTGATTTCAAAGTTTGGGCATTTTCTGATGAAAAACTTTTGTCAGAAAATGCTCAAACAGCTGTATTTGCATAGTGTCTCTTTGCTGCCTGCCAGGAATACTGAGATACGTTTATCTTATCACCTAAGGTAAACTGAAATGTTAAGGGTTACTGCTCTAATTAAAAATGAACCAAAACACATTCAATCCCAAACTAGTGAGTTTCACATAGCTTTATTAAGAAATATACTGTCAAGTGCAAGGTATAATTTTTGCCAGCTGCTCTTCAATTAAAAAACAAACAGAAATTGTTTCCTTTTTAAGCTCAGTTTCACCAAAAAAACAGCAGCATTCACAACTTTAGAAAGAGAATTGTATGGGTTTATGACAGTCATAATAATTATGGAACACAAGATTAACCTAGCTAGGGAAGATAAATATCTTGGTATTCACAGCAGTGATAAACTGACTTTGGAATACAGCCTGGCACAGCTGCTGATGAAATTTGATTTTCCAGCTATACATAGCTCACAACAGGCCACTGTAATATTTGTTGAGTCTAAACAGCCAAAAATCTAATGGGTTCCTTGGAGCATGAGTTATTGTTCTTTTATATAATACTGTAAGAAAATTCTGAGGCCTTAATGGTAAAGATGAAAGTCATGGAAACACAACTAAAAACTTGGGGAAGAATTTGAGCTGTGACACACAGATTCAGTTTTTGATCTTTCTCAAAGTCCAGATGTCCTAGGGAGAGGGGATCTATCCAAACCACTTTTATGGATAAGCCCTTGCATTTCATATAACATGCTTTTATATTTTTGTGCACATAAGTAGGAGTCTGTTGTGATAGGTGGTCCATTGTAGATAATATTTGTAAATCCAGACTAATATAAATCAAAAGGGGTTTTTTTTTAGTTGTTTTTTTTTTTAAATGATGCTCTTTGTCCCCTAAAATGTGCAGGCAGAAGAAAGGCTGTGACTCCTAGAAAAAGTGATATATTTTTCTAAGAGTTAACTAACATAGTCTTTTATATCACTACAGTAATGTTACTGACCTTTGCTCTTTGTTAAACTTCTTTGCAACCCTATATTTATCCCTATATCTCATCGGTTTAAACACTTAGAAACCAACAGTTTCATAGTTAAATTGATTTCCCTGCATAATATAATATTTTTTCCAAAATAAATTCCCCAAATGGAAAGCCCTGGATATACTCTTAAAGTAAACTGTGGAATCTTCGGCTGCTATGATGAAAATATAGCCACTATATCTGCTAATTAATTTATTCTGCATTTTGCTCTATAATACATTCTTGTTTTTTTTCTTTTTGAGTTAAGAAGTGGAAAACAGTCTTAAAGAGAGATCAGAGTTGTGCCACACACTTGCCGTGTGATTTTCAGAGTTAAAGCCAAAAGGAACCACCGTACGAGACATTCTGATCTCCTGTATCACACACCATTATGATTCCTTTGTACTGAGTCCAATAACCTGTTTGAGTTGATCATAATTTGCATCTGGCTAAAGCGTACATCCTAGGAAGACATTTAATCTTGATTTGAAGATGAAGAGATCACCATTTATTTTGATAGTGTGCTTCTTTGGTTAATCACACCTACAGCAAAGAAATTGTGCCTAATTTCTAATTTGAATATGTCTGGCTTCAGCTTCCAGCCTTTGATTCATGGTATGCCTTTCTCTTAAATAAAAGAGCCTTTTAGTACCTGGCATTTTCTCTCTGTTTAGTTATTTATACATTGTAATCAAACCACCTCTCAATCTTTCTTTTTGATAAGCTAAACAGCTTGAGCTCTAAGTCTTTCACTGAGAAACATTTCTTCTAGTCCTCAAAACATAGTTGTGGCTCTTTCTTGCAACCTTTTCTATTTTTAACATTATTATTTTTAAATGTGGACATTAACACTGTACATATTTTTCTGGTGTCTTGCCTATCCATTGCTCCCTGGTTAAACATATCCTACGTTTAACTCTATCAGCTGAGAGTTTTAGAATCATGGTTTTTCTATTTATTAACAGATCATTAATAAAAGTGTTACATAGTGTTGGGATTAGTACTGATCTTTGCAGATTCCTGCCTGCAGCACCCCTATTCAGTGAAGTCTCCCTATTGTTAACCCCTTTTGGAATTCTGCTAGTTGGCTCATTCAAAATCCACTTCACAGATGCTTCATCAATATTGTACAGTACCATTTTTAGAATCATAATAGTATGCAGTACCAAATTACATTTACATCATCCATGCAGTTTCCATTGTCAATCCAACTTAACTCAAAGAATGAAATTAGGTTTGTCTGAGAGAGCATTTTAACCATACAAGTTAGTTGACTGTTGTGACGGTTCAAGGAGTTCGGTCTCTTTCCTAGTCTCACTTATGAATATTTTTTTTCCAAGCAACAAGCTTTCACCTGTATTTCTTCAAGAACAGAAGTAGGTAATTCAATTCTCATTGGACTGAATCACTAGAGTACAACACAACATGTTTCTCCTTTGAGATACCAGCATTACAGGGTGACTAGCACTTTTCTCCCCTTTTAATCTTTTTAGTCCAAGTACACTGCATGGGTCTTCTCCTCTTAGAGAAGCTTCCAGTGTGGCAGTCTTCCTTTTTCAAACCATACTGTCAAAATAGGTCCAACTGTAAATGCAATTCAACCTGTTCTTCAGGACACTGTGACCTTTTCCTGACATGCCCCATCCAAACTGTTTTCTTATTTTTTATGGCTCAGGGGCTATCAACAATCAAAGTTGTTTGTCTTGATTGAGCAATTCTGGCCTTTGGGACATCTATTGATTTATTTAAAAACTTCCAGTTTTCATCTACATTTTTCTGCATCATTTTTCTTCCCAATCAGTTTCTCTCTTAATTTTCCTCAGCTTTGACAATTAAGCCTCTCTGAAGTACCAGGCATAGGTGGGACTGTCCTCTGTGTCTTTGGTCAAATCCTTTAGCTTTGTCCTGAATTTAAACAGGAGTGTATTGAGGCTACATTGCCATCCTACCATGTTTGCCACTCAACATGGAAGGCAATGCAGACGTGCTAAGTATTATTGTTAATAAAGAAAGGGATTTGCTGTTATTAGCTAGTACTGCTGTATGTGATAATGAGACATTTATTGATAGCAGAATCTTACGCAAACAGGTTCAAAATTGCTTTCTGATACCATCTCACTTAATAGATTACAAAGTACTGTCTTCTCAATTCCTTCATCCTAGAATCTCATTTAAAACTAGTTACTATTAAGTTCATACCAAGATTTGACATTAAGATATCTTTGGTTTAGTCTGTGACCTTATTCTTCACAGCAGCAGGTATGGTGGAATCCTGGTTAAACTAAATTTTTTGAAAGCTGAAACTCCTGAGCTTTGACTTGAGTTCATATAGTTTTTTAGGTAAAATCTTTTGTCTTTTGGCAAATGCTTTTATAAAGTTTATAAAATCTTCAGGAGAAAGGCTCTTTTGAGAAATTATACACTCTGAAGTATCCAGTCCACTATTTTTTATTCATCTATACTCTCAATTGACCAAAAAAAAATTCCTTCTATTACATCAGTGGTTCTCAACCAGTGTGTTACAAGTCCCTTTCAGAGGTGCCATAAGTTTAAATGTTCCTCATGCCTCCTGTGGAAGCAGGCTGGGAAGCATCTATGGCTGGTACATATGCTCTTGCCATAGACCTCCCTGGTCTGATCCACACACTCCTCCCAGAAACAAGAGTTTAGACCCAATGATCTTACGAGTTCCCTTCCAGCCCTAATGTTTATGAAATCTATGAAGAGTTGTGCAGGGTAGACAGGACTGTCCCATACCCCTCTATTTCTGGGAGGGGCCTGCACATTCAGACTGGGATGGGCTAATGCAAGACTATGTGCTTCGGTAGCAACTCTTTGCACTGCCTGGCTAGCAGCACAGACCAGAGGCAGGTTCTCCCTCACAGCTTTTCTGCCCCTTTCCCCAGCTTGCAGCTTGTTAATTCTTTCACAGCCAAATTCAGAGTTTTACAGCCCTGATCTACATACAGATCAGTTCCAGCTGAGAGGGGGTTAATGGAGTGAGTGACCGTGTTAAAGCCTACAGGCCCTGAGTGAGCCCATACAGCTTCGGATAAGACTCTGCCCATCTCCTTAACCCCAATCTTGTAGGGCCTTGTAACATGTTATACTTTAAGCCGCGTAAATCTTGATCGGCTTAGTGCTAGCTTGGAGTTTGGAGTAGTTGCACCCAGCAGTCTAGAAACCTTCTCTGACTGTCTTCACCTGCACAGCAGTGACTTGTCACTAGAGGCCTAATGAGCAGGGAGGTCCCTTCCAACCCTACTTCTTTATGATTCTCCATGCTTTGCCTGACCCTCACCCACTGCAGCAGCAGCACTCTAGGCTGTGGAGAGAGGAGAGAGGCAATAGGATCCACCCAGACTTCGTGGAAGGTTGCATGGGGAGGTCGCCACCCTCCCAGCTCCTGGCTCTCAGCACTCATGTGCTCTGGGATCACTGTTACACACTTTACACTGTAAAGAATAGTTGTTGAATTCTGAGTTCTATTCTGTTTCTACCAGGGATTTCTTTTCCCCTTATCTATGTGTCTCTTTAACCACTTTCTATCTCATTTTCTCCACCGCTGAAATATTAACTTACTTATCTGACAAAAGTATTGAGGCTAAAATTTATTCAGGTTTGTAAATCACACTAAGATCTTTAGAATGAAAAACCTAATATAATAGCAAAACCTCATTCATTAGGAGGAAAAGTGTGTGTGCGTGCTTACATGTTCATCTTTTATCAGTATTTCTGATCTTCCAACCAACATTCAATTTCTACAGTCTTCCACATTACATAAAACCTCATTTTACTGTTTTAGACCAACAGACCCCAGTCAAGCCTCAACAATTTCTCACAGATCACCATGTACCCTTCTCCATTTTTAAATGAAAACACAAGCGTTCTGCGGGTGTGATCCATGGACCGCTTTCCACATCTTTTCAAAACACCGGTGATCTACAGATCAATTTGGGAACCAGTCAACTAGACAATCTCAAGTTTCCTGATTGTTTTTTAAGGATTCCCAAATCTTGTGGACTAACAGACCACTGTCAGCCCTTAACATTTCTCACAGGTCACCATGCACAATTACACAACTTTTAATTGATTATTTTTCAGTTAGTGACATTAATGGATTTGAGGTTGTAAATAAAATCAAATTCTATGTTTTGAAATATGTATTTCTGAAAAAAAATTCTCTGACTACTTCCTCCTTTTTAAGAAACAAAGTTTCATTCACAATCCTATATGGCCTTTCCTGTGGTATACTATTATTTTATTAAAGAAAGAAAAATTGCCTAAAGATGATCTACAATTGATAAAATCAACTTTGGCTTCACTCCTGAAAAAGTGGCAGTAAGTGGCAAAATTAAAAAGTTATAGAGTCACACCCATTAGAGTAATGACAAATTAAATGCAAAAAAAAAATATGCCACAATTACCTACTACTTCACCAGCTGTTCTGGAAACAGTTAAGCTGAGGAAATAGAAGAGGAATCCTCCAAATGTGGAAATAAATTGAAGCCCCCAGGCAGGCAAGCATTTAAAAGAATTTTTTTTCCCCTTAAAACTCTGTAGAAATCACAAATACGTGTGTGTGTGTGAAAACACAGAGGTAAGTGTAAAGTAGAGCTGAATGGAATTGCAGGGGTAAATCACATAATTAGATTCAGTTAACTTTGCTGGAGGAAGCTACCCGCAGCAGTAATGCTAGCTAGCTATGATATCAGCAGCTGCTGTGTAGCCTCATGATGGGGCTCAAAATGTACTCGAAAAGAATGAGGCAATAATAACCAAGGAAAGGAGTTCCACAGATGCAGATGTGTCAAAAATGAATCATTCACCAGGAGGTGATCAGCAGACCTTAAAGACCAGGCAATGTCACATAACAGCAAACATTCCCCAAGCTGTTGAATGACAGAGCAAAAAAAAATACCCACAATAACTCTAGTGCATTTAACTGACATCCGCTAGCTACTTTTTAACTTAACAATATCTGACAGTGGAGTCGGTGTGAACCATACAAGCAAAGTGGTAGCAACATACCTGCCCTGTGCTTTTTATGTACTGCTTGAATCTAATTTTGCACAACTTCAGACAGAATGACAGCAACATACAAAATAATTTGAGGATTAAAGGCCAAATGCCATACAGTTCAATTTGAGGATTAGAGGCCAAATGTATCCCTGGGGTCCTATGCAGACTTATCCTTTCCCCCACCCCAAAATCAACACAAAAAAAACAGACAAACCCTTCTCCCAAAGACATAGCAAGGTCCACAACTCATTCTTATGAGGTTGGAAATAAGCTTAGAGAGCTCACTGTTTGGTTATATATCCTGTTGGCATTGCAGCGTTCAACATAGAAAACAAGGCATTCTAAAAAATTCCAGTGAAAAAATATATTAATCGTATGGTAATTGTAGTATCAGACAGGAAGAAAGCAGCTAAACTTTTTATTATCGTGTCTGAGACTCAGACAATTGAAAGGGGAAAAGCCTTTCCCATAGGTCCCAGAGGTCACACGTTTGAATGCCATAACAAGTGGGACAAAATGGGATAACATCCACTATATCATCCCCACAAACTGTCTATCCTCTCTCATAGTGAATCTCAAAAAGATATCAAAATGCTTGATTAAGAATTCTGTCCACATAAGCTTCCTGCTAGGTCCTAGCAGCTAGGAGGTCCCAACATGATTCTTACTACCAGCTAAACTCTGATTGGACCTGCATTTTTCCCCTCAAATTCAACCTCCAGGCTCACTCTTTTGATACTCTTATCAACCTGAATGGAAAATGCAAAACCATAAACCTCTGGAGAATTCTCTGCAGGGCTACATCTGTTACTAAATGTAATTCTTGCTTACTCAAGGGCACACAAAATACTCTTCAGAATATAGCCTTATATTTGCAGCCAGGTTTTACCACTCCTCCTCCTAGTTGTAATTAAAATAACCAAACCAACCAATTCTGGATGGTACATCTTTCTTCTCCTTTCACATACTATGTACCAAAAGTTTTCCCTTTAACCAGCTATCAGAAGAAGCTAGAATGTTTTCCCTGCAGGAATGTGCTACAGCGATCATCTAAAAAAAGATATAAGGCTCAAATGGAGTCATTAAAAACAAGTTTTATTAAAAACAAAGACAACCCAATTAAAACTAAAAGGATATCTGTGCAAGATATGTTCTGAAAATCTGAAAACTCCTATCTACATAGATGGAAGTGATACTTAGACGTGAAAACATTCAGTCTCTCTCTTTTCACAATAGCATGTTGTTCTTTATTTTTTTGCTCCCCACTCTAATCTTTTAGTTCATCAGCCTGCCACCACTAGAGACAAATTTCATCTGGTACAAAATTTAGCTAGTGTGGAAGGAGGCAGAATGGCAGACAGACTGGCAATGACTTGAATTCCTAAATCGCAGCTGCTCCAGCCCCAAATCCATTTAGGCCATGTACACACATACATGGGACCCAATCTAGTCACATGGATTGCTTTAAGATGAGTGAGTGTAGACTGGGTCCCAGATTGTGCACATGTTCTCCAGTGACAGAAGCTGCACCAGGAATATGATCTAAGTAACTTGGGGTGGAATGGGGTGAAAGGCAGGGGGGTAGGTAAGTGTAGTGGGTCTGCAGAAGGGCTTGATGGGTCACAGTTTTTTTCAGGATGGTAGGCGGAAGGTTGGTATATTTATGGGGGATAGTCAGAGGACTAAAAATAGGGTCAGTGTTGGGGGAGTAGGAAAAGTTGTTCGAGTGAACAGGTGGGCTTTACTAGCTGTGGGGTTGTCTTCCAAATGTGCACATATGTTCAGTTAGACTGAGCACAGGTTAACCTGGTCTACATAGTGTACCTCCTTAAGTGAACTAAATTAGATTGGGCCAGAGATTTTTTGCCCAATCTGAACTTCCCCAACATATATACAGTTCAGCACTTAGATTGATCTAATCCTAGTTAGGTTGAACTAAGCATAATATCTGCATGTACCCTTAGAGCAGCTGATGAATGTCCTAAATTATACCAAGTCTTTCTGGTACCTTAATGCCAAATTAGAAGTCAGGAAATCACAGCATGGTCCATCCTACTTCTGTCATACTTCTTTATTCTGAAGGTACTATGCTGGGGATGGCCGTTAATGGGGGGTCTGGCTACACTAGTTTTAAGCCAGTTATGAGTTCCCTCATGCTAGACAAATCTTCCTGTGGCCTGTTTAGGGCCACATTCTGCCCATTTCATAATTCAGTTGGGTGACTCAAAATGAAACGGAGGGTGCGTATAGGGTGAGATTTATCTAAATGTCCAATCACACAGGTGTGCAGAGGGTTTAAATCACCCCAAAAATGGGGTCCCCAATCTAAGTTAGTTCACTGAAGCAGGTGAACTAATTTAGATCAAGATCAGGTGAACCCAATCTCCCGAAAGGGTTAACCAGATCTCCAGATTGTCTGTGTGCATTCTCAGCACAGCCTCAGGACTGGGAAATCCATAAGGCTGTGGTTTCCCATCCCCTTGACCAAGCTATTTTTAGCCTTATGATTCCCTCCCCTGACCAAGCCAACGTACCCTGTGGACCTGCCAACCTGCTCTTTGTGAACCCACAAAGTAGGCCATCTACCCCTAGACAGATTGCAATGAACAATGGTTCACATAAATGGTTCATAACTGCTGTATTTATTATTATAATATGGGTGGGAAGGAACCCGGGAGCACATTTTGTTCTGAAGTTTTAGTGTCTAGAGGAACACCTTGCCCCAGAAATTAAGGAAACACATAAGATATAATAAAGCTCTTGAAAAGAGGTGAATCAGTCCTGGAACTGTACAATATGTGAATTAAATAAATGCGTACATTTCATGCTGTGTCTTAAAATCACCTCAAAGTCAACTGACAGGCCTTTGCAAACTCCCGTTGACTAAAAGTGGTACTCTCTCAGTTCAGCTTCCTAGAGAACAGATAGTAGTATCTCAAGAACTACCTTCAAACTTGGCTTCTTTCCTGGCAAGTTTCACTAAAAAAATCTTATTGCTAAATGAGCATGGGGGATAATTCCTCCTACACTTTTCTTACCCATTAATCTGGTTTTACCACAGGAGAGCTGAGGAGGTGGGGATGAAGTTTGTAGGTGTTCAGGTTATGAATATAAATGGAGATTCCTCTTCTAGTCTTGTACATATAGTTCTCTGAACAGTAATAACATTTAATTTTTAGTTTTAAAGTACAAAATAGAGCCCCACCAAAAAAGTATGAATACAGCAAATATGTCAGTTCCAGCACTGATTCACCTTTTTTCAACAGATTTATTATATCTTATCTGTTTCCTCAATTCCTGTGGCAAGGTGTTTCTCTAGACACCAAAACTTCAGAATGAAACATGCTCCTGGGTTCCTTCCCACCCATATTATAATAACAAATACAGCTGTTATGAGACAGTTTCCACCTGAATGAATCAACAATACATTCTGAGCTGGTAGACACTGACATGCAGTATGAAGTGACAGTGGAGTTAATTGGTCACAGTCTGGCAACTTTTCCTCTTCCCATATACTATATGCTGTAATGTCATTTGCATGTCATTTGCAATGTCATCCATGTAAGCATCCATACTGCTAGGGGAGACCTTGAGCAGATCAAAAATGACCACAGGCTTCCGGGTGCAAGCGTGAAAGGGATGTGGGCTCAGGTGGTATTCACCTCAGTCCTACCAGTCAAAGGGAAGGACCAGGGCAGGAACAGACACATCCCGCATGGCTGTGGAGATAGTGTTGCCAGCAGGGCTTTGGCTTCTTAGACTATGGGGTGTTATTCTAAGAAGGAGGATTGCCAGGAAGAGATGAGATCCACCTGACAAAGAGCAAGAACAGCATCTTTGCAGACAGGTTCACTAACATAGTGAGGAGGGCTTTGAACTAGGTTCAACTGGGGGAGGGATAACAAAGCCCTGAGTTAAGTGGGGAAGTCAGTGAATTAAAGGAAGAATAAGGAGGAGGGCACCAGAGGGGAGGCCTTCTTATTCTTCCTGAGAAAGTAGGGGACTCAGCTAGTTACCTCAGGTGCTTGTACCTGAATGACAGGAGCCTGGGAAACAAGCAGGAAGAACTGGAAATCCTCCCACAGTTCTGGAACTATGACATGACTGGAATAACAGAGACTTGGTGGGATAGATCGCACCACTGTCATGGATGGGTACAAACTGTTAAAAGAGAAGAGGAGGATGAGTTGCACCATATGTAAAAGAGCTGTGTGATTGCTTAGAGCTCCAGTACAGTATGAAACTGGAGACAGACCCACTGAAAGTCTCTGGGTTAGGGTCAGAGGGGAGAGCAACAAGTGTGATGTCATGGTGGGCGGTCTGTCTATAGACCACTAAAGCAGGAGGATGAGATAGATGAGGCCTCCTTCAAACAGTGCAAGTTTCTGATGACAGGCCCTGGCTCTCATGGGGAACTTTAATCACCCTGGTATCTGCTGGGACGGCAATACAGCAGTGCGCAGGCAATCCAGGAAGGTTTTGCAGAGTGTTGGGGACAACTTCCTGGTGCAAATGCTAGAGTGGCCAACTACGGGCCATGCTCCTCTTGACCTGCTGCTCACAAACAGGGACGAATTGGTGGGAGATGTAGTAGTGAATGCCAACTTGGGCAGCAACAAGCACAAAATTGAGCTCAGGATCCAGAGGAAAGGAAGGATGGAGAGCAGCAGAGCAAGAACCCTGGACTTCAAAAAAGCAGACTGCAACTCACTCAGGAAACTCGTGGGCAGAATCCCCTAGGAAGCCACTCTGAGGGAGGGAGGAAGAAGTCCAGGAGAGCTGGCTGAACTTTAAAGAAGCCTTACTGAGAGTGTAGGAACAAACCATCCTGATGTGCAGGAAGACTAGCAAGTATGGAAGAAGACCAGCTTGGCTTAGGAGGGAACTCTTCAGTAAACTAAATCACAAAAAGTGAGCTTATAAAATGTGGAAACTTGGACAAATAACTAGGGAAGAATATAAGAGCATTGCTCAGGCATGCAGAAATTAAGTCAGGAAGGCCAAATTGCAATTGGAGTTGCAGCTGGCAAGGGATGTGAAGGATAACAAGAAGGGTTTCTACAAGTATGTTGGTAGCAAGCGGGGGATCAGGAAAATTGTGGGTCCCATGTGACAGAGGATGGAGAAAATACTTAAGTGCTCAATGCTTTTTTGCCTCAGTCTTCACAGGCAAAGTCAGCTCCCAGACCACAGCACTGGGCAGGACAGTTTGCAGAGGAGGTGAGCAGCCCTCAGTAAACTCATGAGGTTCAACAGAGACAAGTGCAAAACCTTACACTTAGGAGGGAAGAAGCCCATGCATCAGTGCAGGCTGGAGGCTGACTGGCTGTGCAGCAGCTCTGCAGAAAAGGAGCTGGGGGTTACAGTGGATAATAAGCTGAATGTGAGCCAGCAGTGTGCCCTTGTTGCCAAGAAGGCTAATGGCATGCTGGGCTGCAATGGTAGGTGTGTTGCCAGTAGCTCAAAGGAAGTGATTGTTCCCCTGTATTTAGCACTGGTGAGGCCACATCTGGAGTATGGTTTTGGGCCCCTCAATACAGAAAGGATATGAACAAATCAGAGAATCCAGCAAAAGGCAATAACAATGGTGATGGGGCTAGGGAACCTAATTTATGGGGACAGGCTGAGAGAACTGGGCTTATTTAGTCTAGAAAAGAGAAGATTGAGGGGTGATTTAATAGCAGTCTTCTACTCCCTGAAGTGGGGTTCAAAAGAAGATGGAGCTAGACTATTCCCAGCACTGGCAGGTGACAGAACAAAGAGCAAAGGTCTCAAGTTGCAGCAAGGGAAGTCTAGGTTAGATATATTAGGAAGAAATCTCTCACTAGGAGGGTAGTAAAACACTGGAACAGATTACCCAAAGTGGTGGTAGAAGCTCCATCCTTGGAGGTTTTCTAGACCCCTCTAGACAAAGCTTTGGCTGAGTTGATCTAGTTGGGAATGGTCCTGTTTTGAGCAGGGCAGGTGGACTAGATGATCTCCTGAGGTCCCTTCCAGCCCTAATTTTCTATGATTCTATGAAAAGCAAACTTTGACTCACTCTGGGAACTGAAGTGTAGGATCCTCAGGGAAGCCAATCTGAAGGGGAGAGGAATCCAGGATATCTGGTTGTATTTTAAAGAAGCTTTACTGAGAGTGCAGGAAGAAACCATCCTGATGTCCAGGAAGACTAGGAAGTATAAAAGAAAACCAGCTTGGCATAGCAGGGAACTCTTCAGTGAGCTAACACACAAAAAGGAAGTTTACAAAGTGGACACTTGGACAAACAGCTAGGGAGGAGTATAAGAGTATTGCTTGGGCATGCAAGGATTAAATCAGGCAGGCCAAAGCACAGTTGGAGCTGCAGCTAGTAAGGGATGTGAAGGGTAACAAGAAGGGTTTCTACAACTATGTCAACAACAAGGGGAAGATCAGGGAAAGGGTGGTTCCCTTACTGAATGGAGGAGGCAATCTTCTAGTGACAGAGGATGCAGAAAAGGTACTCAATGCCTTTTTCACCTCAGTCTTCACAAGCAAGGTCACCTCCCAGACTACTGCACCAGGCAGCACAGTTTGGAGAGGAGGTGAGTAGTCCTCGGTGGTAAAAGAACAGCTTAGGGACTATTTAAAAAAGCTGGATGTGTACAAGTCCATGGGACTGGATAGGATGCACCCATAGGCAGTGAGGGAGTTGGTCAATGTGACTGTAGAGCTGCTGGCCATCATCTTTGAAAATTCATGGCGACTGGGAGAGGTCCTTGCTGATCAGAAAAGGACAAATATTAGTGGCTGTCTTTAAGAAAGGGAAAAAGAAGGATCCAAGGAACTACAGACTGGTCAACTTCACCTCAGTCCCTGGAAAAATCATGGAGCAGGTCCTCAAGGAATCCATTTCTAAGTGGTTGGAGAAGGTGATTAGGAACAGTCAACGTAGATTCACCAAGGGCAAGTCATAACTGACCAACCTGATTGCTTTCTGTAATGACTGGCTCTGTGGATGTGGGGAGACAAATGGATGTGATATACTTTGACTTTAGCAAGGCTTTTGATATGGTCTCTCACAGCATTCTCACAAGCAAGCTACCTGGAAGACGTAACGGACAGCATCCTCAGCAAGATTACATATGACACCAAGCTGTGTGGACTAGTAGATACACTGGAGGGTAGGGCTAAGATTCAGAGAGACCTAGACAAATTGAAAGATTAGACCAAAAGAAATCTCATGAGGTTCAATAAGGACAAGTGCAAAGTCCTACACTTAGGATAGAACAATCTTTCTAGGACTTAGGACAGGCTGGGGACTGACTGGCTAAGCAGCAACTCTGCAAAAAAGGACATGGGGATTACAGTGGACAATAAGCTGAATGTGAGGCAAAATCCTGTCCCCATTGTGAGGAAGGCTAATGACATGCTGAGCTGCATTTAAAGGACCACTGCTGGTAGTATAAGGGAAGTGATTCTTCCCTTCTATTCAGCACTGGTGAGACCACATCTGGAGCACTGTTTCCAGTTTTGGGCCCCCCAGTACAGAAAGTTGGAGAGAGTCTAGCAGAGGGCAACAAAAATGGTTAGGGGTTTGGAGCACCTAGCTTATGGGGAGAGGCTGAGAGAACTGGGCTTTAGACTGGAGAAGAGAAGACAGAGAGGGGATTTAATAGCAGCCTTCTATTACCTGAAGAGGGGTTTCAAAGAGGATGGAGCTAGACTGTTCTCAGTGGTGGCAGATGGCAGAACAAGGAGCAATGGTCTCAAGCTGCAGCAAGGAGAAGTTCAGGTTAGATATTAGAAAAGGTGTCTCAAAGAGGGTAGTAATGCACTGAAACAGGTTACTCAGACAGGTTGTGGACTCTACATCCTTGGCAGTTTTTAAGACCTGACTAGGTTTTTAAGGCCCATCTGGGATGATTCTACTTGGAGCAGGGGGTAGATGATCTCCTGAGGTCCCTTTCAATCCTAATTTTCTATGTTTGTATGATCTGATTTTGGGGATATGAAGTCAAATTTTTATTGTTAATTATGTGTAATTGCTTGGCATTGAGAAGCACTTTTACCCATGCTTCATAAAGTGCCATACACACTGTTGTCACACAATAAATAATAAAATACTTGCATTAAAAAGTAGTAAAAATATAAGGATTTGTTGCAAAAGCAAATATAACTTTCTAAGAAGCTACTGATGTATTTTCTGCAACACAGCTGATTGTGCCATTACTTACACAAGAGGTTGACCAGGTCACTCAAGAACCATAATAAATACCAATTTAAATAAGACTTCCTTAAAAATTCATTTGTATACATTTCTTCCAGCCACAAACATAGTTTGACATTATAGACATGGAGAACTGTATTCTTTTTTTTTATTGTTTTGCCACCTTTGTTGTCTGCTGTGACACTTTGCTGGACTTTCATAATACAGAAGAGATTACGCCAAATGGCCATCTGGTTTAATAGACAATGCCTCTGAGGACAGTGCAGGATTAGGTGTCATTACTGGTGCTAAGAATTTACTTCATAAAGCACTTCTATGTGTTCAAAGAGATTACAGATATTAATTAAGTCTTTGCTTCTCAGAGAGAGAGGTAACAAATGTTATTTTAAACTGAGAAAACAACAGTGCTGCTGGGACTTAGTGACAGCTGGGAATAGAACCCTATAACTCCCATCACTTAGCCATGGACCTCAGGCAATGGTCCGGTGTTTTACCATTTACTGTCTCAGTTTTGTCCAATCCTAGCTGCTTACTTTGTCAAAACTGGCCACTCATCTAATCTCATTACTACTGAAGGTTTGAAATGGAATGAGTCTGAGAGCAAACATAATTAGTTACTGGGATTTACTAACATCTATAGCATGTTTTTTGCTCTTAACTTTTGAGGGCAACTTATTGGAAATGACACATGAGGATTTAGTCACAAGATTAACCTGACTGGAATCCTGGGCAAATCATTTTTTTTTTTGTTTGTTTTAATATGTGTTTCTAAGTGTTCACATTGATGCAGGTATTAGTTCAAACTCATTCTCTGCTTCTCAATAACCTGGAACAAGTCCACAGAAAAAATACATATAAAAAGTAAATAACTTTGCAACTAATCCTAGGCTCATGCCTGGCTTTGAATAACATATACAACATTGAACAGCAAACATTTTAAAAGAAAAAGCATTCAATAAATCCTGCATTTGTTGTGAACAACAGCTTGTTTTAATGACTTCAAAACTCTGTCAAAGATCATCCACCAGGTCCATATTCAATTGCTGTAGCAGATCATGGCTGTAATCATTTGGAAAAAAATAAGGAATAATATTTGGAAAATGCACGCCCAGATTTAATGCTTTCCACCTGATCCACTATCTTGGCAACTATTACGCTCTTCCAACTGACAGCTTATGTTCATTGTATAAGATATTAGACTGTCCTTTTCAGTGCTTGGTAATCCCCATTTCATACCAAATAAAAGCAGCAGTGGCCACCTGTACTATGTCAAAGTCAGTAGCACCAAAAAGATCATTTATTTAACTAAATGGGTGAACAATACTATTCTGCCCTGTCTTTTGAACAGCAAAGTTTGTAACTGTGGAAGATTTATTAAATTCCATTTGTGGCCATTATTATCAAATTACAGAGGAGTTACCATTGTCACTTTGTAATAAGAGGAAATAAACATATATTAAACATAAGAATATTGTGGAAATATACAAATGGTTTTCTTAAAAAAAGACAAATGATGAATCTTTTATCTGTATCTTTGTGTTATTTGTTGCAACAATATATGAGTTGCATGAAGGCTGTATATTAATACCGCTACTCCTTAAAAAGTGTACTCAAAAGAGCATGCAATGGTTTTATATCATGTGTTTTTTTAACTTTTAGGGCAATACATTGATGTAAATATCTGGAGCTGTCACTGAAGGAAGCTGACCCCATGAATTCTAGGCTAGGGACAGACATTATGCATAAACTGGTATAAGTGATCAAAAACTGGTTTATACCTGTAACAAAACAAAAGTTCAGTGCACATAAACTGGTTTCAAAATGGCAGAAACCAATTTAAGATGGGCCTGGATGCATGTAGTATCAGAGTTGATCAATTTGGGTTTATCCAACTTCATTATCAGATCCCTTCCCAACTCAACTTGGGTCACTGTTCTCTGGCATCCCAGGATGCTGTACAATTGCCTGCTAATCTCCCCCTCCCACAGGGAAGCAGACTACAACTTGGCTCATGTCCCTGCTCCAGTCCAGTGCCTAGGTGTCTCCAGCCAGATCACACAGCCCTTCTTCAGAGCCATCCAGCCAGTAGAGCAGGCAGGAGCGGGGGAAAGAACATGGTGACTTTCCCCTTTGCCAAGCCCTGCTCTGGCAAGCAGAGCAGGCCGGAGCCAGAGGGGAAGAGCACAACATTTTCCCCTTCTAGCAAGCCAGGCTCCAGCCACCACAGCAGGCAGCAGTCGGGGAAAGAACACATCTGTTTCCCCTCTGCTGAGCTGGGATCTGGCCAGCAGAGCAGGCAGAAGCTGGGAGAGGGGGGAAGACTATGGCAGCTTCCCCTCTGCCAAGCCTGGGTCCAGCCAGCAGAAGCCCCCATGTTCATTCCCTTCTCCCCACTCCTGCTTGCTCTGCTGACCGGGGGATGGGGCCAGACTGGGATGGAAGAAACCCCCCTGAGTTGCGGAGCTCCCCTGATTTGCACAGACCCTGGCTCAGGAGCACTTGCACTAGGATGCGGGGGGCAACTTCCCCCCCTGTAGAGAGACAGCTGGGGGTTGGGGGCTTGTGCTGGGAAACCAGGAAAGGATGAACCCTGCTTGGCTGGGCTTGGCAGTGGCTAGCAAACCGGGAGGCACACTCAAGCACCTGCCACTTTTTGGCCTCACTAGTGTAGATTTCTCTCTGCCTTGGTCAATGATGAAGCCTGAACATGAGCTGAGTTCATTACTGGTCCAATCTACGCAGCTTAGAGAAACCTGCAAACACTGGATCAATTCCACCTCAGGCTTTTTGACAGTCTGTACGTAGCCCTATATGCTTTTATTCCTGAGCATCAGAGAGATGGAGAAGGAAAAGAAAGCAAGAGTGTGATTTACACTGAGGAAACACTTTCAAGTAGTTTCATTTTCCTCGATGTGTTTCAAGTTTGGTTTTCCCCCTGCCTCTGTGACAGGTCACAGAGAGGAGGGAGAAGCGTTATGAGCACTGGACAAGACCAAAGCAGCACTTTGCACATTTCAGCCTCTTAAATTTCTTTAAACATTCAGTCAGTCACAATGTGAGATGGCACTGCTGCAGGGACTTCCAGTGTTCTTGAGGATCTATGCATGAAACAAACACTTTATAAGGAAGAACACACTGATTTCATGATATTATTTTGATTTCTTTATAAATAAATAAAACATAAATAAATAAGGTATTGTTTCTCTCTACAGAGGACACAAATGCGAGTGATAAGGAATGTCTAAGCATTGACCTCACTACAAGTCATTGCTCTGTCTCCCAGTGAGGGCCTTTCTGTGAAATCCCCTTTTTTTTCTTCCACACACACTAACTCCATGAAACAATACACACAAGCTTTCTAGCTTTTCAGTGACTTCTGTCATCTTTTGATATTGTACAGCTGGACCTATTGCTTTTGAAATCAACTCAACTCATACTTAGTAGCTGGACCATGAGTCTATGAGAAGTGGGAAGGCATACTTTCTATAGTCAAGTAAAAGGAGAAATGTTGGAGTACAGCTGAAAGCCTACTCATTTTTGTGTTGTCAAGTCTATGCTCTCAGGGCAGGAGTCTTCTTGGAAGGTCTTTGGGGTTTCTTTTAACTACCTCAGAATCATAACTGGTGAGTCTAAAATCTACGACTAGCATAGAGATGTAGTCTATCTCCATGTTTTACTCCTACTTAGCTTGATTCTAGGCCCATCAGGTGGCACTGTGGCTTAAGGTCAACTGAGACCTCCTTCCTACCTACCCAAACAGTATCATATTGTGCTCCCTCTGATAAAATGGTAGGAGAAACTTCAGGCCACTTCTGTTGAAGAAAATAAACATGAATGCTAAAAAGGCATGTTCAGAGTTTCAGGATATATTTTTTTCAGAGTGGCAGATTATTGGAAAAATCCCTCCACTGTGGGAAAGACGTACACCTGAGGCTGTTAACTCAGAAGTTCTGACACTGGCACCAGAACAATTTTTTAAGGAAATTACTACTGTGTTTTTAAGAATGTCACCCTGCCTCTTAAAAAAACAAAACAAAAGAAAAAAATACAAAAAATAGCTACGAGAGTATCCTGATTTTTGTTTTTGAGATAGCATTACCCTGCCCTATTTATCACCAAAATACTAGAATTTCTAACCAGACTGGAAAGAAGCAAACAAGGTTGTCTAACAATCATTGTGATTCCTGGGAACCCAATCTTCCCCCCATTCAAATGGGGAGTCTCTACACGTTGCCCTATGGTGATATAGCAATGCGCTACATCACCATATGGAGCACTATGGCAATATAGTGATCTTGCAGGTCTACACGTGGTCACCAGCATGTCACTGGTCAACATAGCAGTGAAATCTGTGTGTCCTGTGCACAGCACAGTAACTACCCAGACTGCACCATGCTTTAGTATTTCCAAAAGGACTTTTGGAAGTACTAAAGCACAGCACCGTAGCAACATCGCCATATAGCGATGTGTAGACATGCCCATGGAGTTCCACATTCAGCCACACTGACAGCAAGGTTCTTCCAAATGCCAGTCCCACCATTGTTGCTAGACTCCTGCCTTTCTCCTTCCCCACCCATCTAAGACCTTCCCAAGAAATGGGACTTTTGGAGCAGATATGACAACCCCTTCTCGCATCTTCTCCTAATGAGACTCATCTACCAACCACAGGATTCTAGAGTTCACTATTCTTGATTTTACTACCACCTGACAACTATGTTGTTTCTTGTCTGCCCATGCTGTCTAGTACATACTCCTAATTTGAGTCTCAGACCATCTTTCCTCTTGCTTCTCACTGTTTACATCCCAGGTCTTCTCCTTCAGCTCTCCATTGCATCTGTGCACTGCTATTTATCTCCTGCACCTAATCTCATCTTTTCTCTGTTTAATTCCCATAAGCACAAAACACAAAGACTTAAAATACCCTGTAAACAACCATAAACTGTATTAAGATTTTAAAATCTGCTATTGTATAGAACCTTAAATACCATCCAGATGTGGATGTAACCTAGTAAACCTGCTACATGATTTGTCAGCCTTCTCTGTTCACTTAATGCAATGACTTTTGTTTTATTATGCTCGTTTACAAATCATGTTTGAACACATTACAGACTAAATTTAAACATCTAACACAATAGGTTCCTTATGCTTGGTTCAGGGTCCAGGCCAAAACAGAATAGAAATTATAGTAGTAGCTATGAACAAGTTTATGTGCCTGAAAAATAATTGTCACCTTTTTCTCCCTCCACCCAAAACAACTCTGCAGTTCTCCCTTAAAAACATCTTGCTAATACAAGAAAACTAAGCAACTATGTCTTAAGTATACAGACACAGCCAGACTGCACATGTACTACCATGTGTAAACAGACATGTCCCTGCCACGAATTCAGATATGATATAGAATTCCTTACACCAATCACTGAACACCCCCCCAAATTTGGGAGCACTCAAATATTTCTGGTTTTGGCTCATTTCTAAATATAGTATGTTGCATGTTAGCTGCATAAGTCAAGTGTGTTTAGAAATAATACATACAAGGAGGTAGAATTTATGCAATTCTACTGGAAAATCATCTGTTTGGTCTGGTTGTTTCCTCTTCTTGTTAATTTAATTCATTTTGCTACCAAAGCTTCTCTGAGAAAACACACACATGCATCTAAATATTATCCTTCATCTAGCATCTTGTGAAACAGTAAAAGAAAGGGAATGGACTGGCTGTCTCCTTTAACCCCAGCAATTCTTGGATTTCATGACTTTAAGCTTGGCAGGATTTTTTTTTCTAGTCATCATTATAAAAATTGGTTACCTTACTAGACAGCTTTCCCCAGGCCGTTATACTGTAGGTCTATAAATAATCAACTGCTAGCTCCACCTAGTGTCTTCTTAATTCATCAGTAAAACAAAAAGCTAAAAGCAATTACTATTGGCAAAATGTAAGTAAACCATAAAAACCCCATTTCAAGATGGATGGCAGCCACAGATGGCATGCAATGATGATATCTTCATCAAAAGCTAAACCATATTTTAAGTAACTATTGTGCAATTGTAGCTAGCCAGAATTCTTCCAGCCAGACACAAGTGGCAGCTTCATGGTAGCAAATATACTCAGTAGATAATGGTTGGACTAAATGATCTCTTGAGGTCCTTTTCAGCCTTACTTCTCTATGATATAACAATTTTACTACTATTCTGAGAAAGGGAATGGAACTTAAGTTGTTTAAATAGGATATATACTCTATTACATCCATAATCAACTACAAAGACAGTTTCCCTTTCAAGCTAACAGAACCATTCTGCAAGAGCAGGACAACATTTTTATCATCATCATCTGAACTACAGAATGATGTGATCATGTAAACATGACAATGAGTTTAGGTGTGTACTGTAAGGGCTGGTCTTTGTCCAACAGTAATAGTTTAAATGGTCTCACTGAAGTAAGCAAATAAAAGATCAAACCACCACAGAGTATATTAGTTTTACTGATCTCTATTTTAAAACTTTTTAAATGCTAGTTTGATGCTGTGTATTTGAAACCATCTTTCTAAAAAATTACTATAGTCCTACTCCATAATGTTTAGGGTTCATCCTGATCTTCTTTTGAAATCTACTCAAAATTAAAAGTTAGAACACACCAATGAACAGTACATTAAGATCAATATGCAGACATTATCTTTGCAAACATATATAATGTAGCAGGAAGTTTAATGACAACTTATTTATGCCCTAAATTAATAAGTTAATTTAGCATAACCTTATTTTGTGGACTATTAGGCTTGCTCCACTGGTAACCATACTTTAGGAGTGAGGGTGTGTGGGGATGGGAGGGCGACAGGTTCTTCCTTACAGTCACAAAATAACACTTTTACTTGTTCCTGGAACAATCTACACCAAGATAATTGACATCTATTTTAAACCATCACCTGCACAAAACATTTTAGGGGGCTTCACCCTAGTGGTCATAACATATATTTCAATATGTGCAATTTATCATTAATGACTGCTCAGGGTGGCAGAGACAGAGAGAGTAAGAAAGTACGTGCATCTGTGTGTACACACACGCGTATGTGCCTGCATGCATGAAAGTGACACAAATACCCCCCCAAAAAAACAAAAACAACCCAGCTTTAAATAAGCCAAAACTTTTTTGTTAGTCAGTTGAAACTTATGCTTATATCTCATCTGGTTTAAAGTATTCACAACTGCAATGCAATGACTGTCAAAAAATTTACTGCAGCATAGAATATCAGTTTAATAAAATGCATGTAAGCTAATACTGTGTAATGTTTCCAAAAAATAAAAGAATACCCCAATTTTCAATAATTTAGCATTTACTGTCATTTCTCATTAGCAGCTTTCAAAATCCGATCTGAAACAAGCTGATATGGAGAAATTAAGAGCAGTAATCAAGCAAGAAATGATAGACCAGCTGGGTAGACACCAAGTTGGCAAAACGTGAATACAGTTCAATAGCTGAAACAGATGCTGGAGTTGTTGAAAAACCCTGCAGGAGATATTGATATATTTTCTTCATATATACCGAACAACCAAATAAATGTCAAGAGCTAAAAATTGATGAGAAACAAATCCTGTCAGAAAAACTAACTATAAAACATAAACCTGCAGTAATATTTGTTCATTATATCACAACATTCAATACAAGCACCTACATTTCCTCAGACTTCCTAAATATGCCAATATATCAATCACAGCTTACTACTAAATCATATGGAGCCTTTTCTAGTGTTTGGTTTCCCATCTGTTTGTTTCTATCTACCTGGAGGTGCTCAGACTCTTAGAAAATACTTTATTCTTTAATCTCCTCCTCCCATAGCACTCTCTTTCAGACAAGTTGGAGGCAAGCACAAAAAACGTAACGCAAGCATAAAAGCAAAATGGATTTTTCCTTGCAAAAGCAACATTGTTTTCAGAGTTTCAAGACCCCAGCAACAAATCCTCTGCCATCAACAGCAGCTCATTCTAACATATGCTTTGTCATGGTCAGTTTCTAATTACATTCATAATGATGCAACGGCTTCGATAATCCTACCTTCCATGCCAGCTGCTTTTCTTGTCACTCCATCATGCCAATAAGTTGGCTGCTGTAACAAATCAAGATAGTGCAAAACAGCATCTTTTCCCTGCATCTGTCATCTTCCTGAAAGCATTCTATTACTGCCGACTGCTGGGAACCAGAAAGTCTATTTGAATTCCAACAGCTCCCCTTTCGCATGATTCAAGTTAGGTTAGGTGGGCATGCCTAACATGATTCTCTCCGTCATTTATTATGCAGCTGCAACACCGTCGGTGTGGTAACCACTCTGACTTTATCTGATACGTCAGTCTCAAACCTATACCTCAGTGCAAACACACATGAGCCACAGAAGCATCCTGCATTTAATGAGCATTCTCTCTGCCTAAAAACCAGTGTATCTGCAAATCTGTTTCAAATCCTAGTTCACATTGTCCTCTAATGCTCATATAAAGGTTTAAGGCTTTCTGCTTGTGCGTGTGTTTTCATTCCTTCCTTTCACTGAGCATCACTCCTCCTGCACGCTCTCAAATTATTCATACTTCAGTTAAATGTTTGCTGATTTGTATCCAACTATACAGCACCTTCACATGGAAACTCCCTGCTCTAAAGCTACTTCTAAAATAACAGTACTGGGTATTCAGACTCTCAACTCAGCTTCATTATAAACATGGCTTTTATAACATGTTCCTCGTCAAATTATGTTCACGTCTCTTCGTTCTAATGAATGGCTGTCTAATGAGGATGCACTAGATTTGTAAGCAATTTGACTAAATCTACCTGTAGGAGACTTTTGCATTTGCTTTTTATGTTTTATGCATTTTTGCAGAAGGTAGTGTTCATGATTCTGTGTTACCGGCATCTTGCTATTCTTAAAGTGATACTGCAGTTATAACAGCACCACAAGCTGCCTTTTATTAGCTTGTAGAGGACATTCCATAGTGTTTAGAGTTTACCCAACCTATTTGGAGGGCTTTGCAAAATTCAAAGTGATGGGATTGGTTCTGCCATTATTCAGTTAGCATTTGCAGGTGGGGGGAAAGGGGTGGGGAAGAACATGATGTAGGCATCAGTGATTTTTAAAAGAATTGTAATAGAAATTGATACACATACACCAATCATCTACCAAGTTAAATTGATGGTATTCCCTCCACCACTTCTGCCTGAGATTCTTTACAATTCAGAACCAAGGTGTTTCATCTTTAGTGTATCTGCTTTCCAATAAAACTCATAAACACCACCAGGGCTTGCTGAAAGCTTGAATGTCAAAATTAGAAAAAGTGATATTTTGTAAGAGTGTGAAAACTAGGCCGAACTAGCCATCAAGAAAAAGAAGCAGAAGGGGTTGGGAAGAGCTGCCATTAGGGCAACACTTTACTTGGCCCTTTTACATTTGCCCAGAGCAGTGGGAAAGAAGAGCATGGGGGACCACACAGAGCCTTCACTTGTTACTTGTGATGTGTGAACAGAATTGTCAGCTTTCAGGATTTTATCACTGCATTTCATAGCCAGGTTTTTCTTAAAAACAATCAGACAAACAGCCTCCCCCTCCGACTCCCCACAAACTCATCTCTTCCCTTCTTTTCTTTCTTTTTTAATTAGGTTTCTAGCCCTCAGGATTCTGAAGATTTCATAGACATTGGGGCTGGAAGGGACCTCAGACGATCATTGAGTCCAGCCCCCCGCCCTAAGGGCGGGAAGTCAGCAGGGGTCAGAGGATCCCAGGAAGATAGACATCCAAATGTCTCTTGAAGGTGTTCAAGGTAGGTGCTTGAACTACCTCTGGCGGCAGTCTATTCCAAACCTTGGGGGCTCGGACAGTGAAGTAGTTCCTCCTTATGCCCAGCCTGAAACGGTCACGGAGGAGTTTGTGACAGTTTGAACTTGTCATCCCCTGAGGCGCTCTGGTGAACAAACATTCCCCCAGATCCTGGTGGTCACCCCTGATAAACTTATCGGTGGCCATGAGATCACCCCGAGCCTGCACTTTTCCAGGCTGAAGAGTCCCATGGCTCTCAGCCTGTCATCGTAAGGTCTGTTTTCCTGACCTCTGATCATGTGTGATTCTCCTCTGCACTCTCTCAAGCTTCTCCACATCCTTTGTGTATTATGGAGCCCAAAACTGGATGCAGTACTCCAACTGTGGCCTCACCAGTGCTGAGTACAACAGGAGAGTGACGTCCTGGGATTTGTTCGAGAAGCATCTATAGGTGCAAGCCAGCGTTCTGCTTGCTTTATTAGCTGCAGCATCACACTGAAGGCTCATGTACATCTTGTGGTCAATCATGAACCCCAAGTCCCTTTTGTCCGAAGTGCTATCCAGCGTAGCACCGCTGAGCCTATAAGCATGCTGTGGGTTTTTCCTCCCAAGGTGGAGAACCTTGCAGAAGAACTAGAAAAGTTGCACCAAATGAATCATAGAGGATCAGGCACTAGAAAGAGAATTGCCATTCAGTGAGGACAAGGAAAATATCAGTTCAGATGTTTTAAAGCCAATCTCATTATTATTTAGGCCTATTCTATAATCATTGGATGCTTGTGGTGGGCAAGCCTGTATTAGAGCTTAGTGTGACTGTATGAAACACTGCTTCTATATGCTCTTGTAGGAGCAAATGGTGCCCCAAAGGAATCAGTGCAGATGGTGAAAATGGGGTTTTCACCACATCTGACTAGCTACAAAGGAAGAAGTATAGTACAAAGCCTTGACATGCCAGGAGTTCCAAGAGGCATACTGCATCTGCCAGACAGGATACCTCTCATTGCTCCAGCTAAGGGTGTATATCCACACTTTGAACTGTATCTAAGTGGTACTATCTGCACCTGAATAAGCTAACATAATCTGACACTGTTTATATGAGATATTGTATTTCTGGCACACTAAGGAAGAAAATGTCTTTTCAGAGATTTCATGTAAATAAGCTAGAATTACTACGTCTGCTGCCCTGTCTGGAGCAGCACCTATCAACAAGCTAATTCTGCATTCAAGGCAACGGAGTCAGTGCTATCATATCATTGCAAAGTGCACAGCTATAAAGTGCCTATCTGAAAATATTGTCAGCTCCTTTTTGTTCACTGTTCAAGTCATTTCTGAAGTGAAACAAACCAGACAATAAAGGAGGACTGACTTTTAAGTCCCCATAAATTCAAAGTACATAAAAGGAAAAAGGATGTAGTTAATATTTCATACATCTATCTACATTACAATGTTTAAGGCCTTGAGACAGCAACAAGGAATTTATATATTAGTTAAAAAAATAGTTTGAGTCCATAGATCCTAACCTGGAGTAACAAAATAAACTGTTTTCATTGACAATACACCCAGCAACTTGCCACCGTCTTGCTTTGTAGTTGATTGAATTTTAAACGATCTGAAGTTACAGATGTAAGTATTCTGAAAGGGACTTGCTATTTAGATCAGTAGGATAGCGATGGCACATGCATAGTGGTGTTCTGATGTGAAAGCCCCATTAAGGCATTTTAGCAATGTGTATTTGCCAAAACCCTTTTCCTTTGGTTTGATCTCAGGTTGGATTAGATGATCTCTTGAGATCCCTTCCAGCCTTACTTCTCTATTAAACTTATTAAACTTTGGAAATCACCAATTTAAGTCTTCATCAGGAAACTGGGGGGCAGAGAGGGAAGGGGAAGACATGAAAGCATATCTATTAAGAAACATGAAAAATTCCTAGGGAAAGAACACTGCAGATACACAGTGAAACAAAGTATCTGTGATTCATACAGAAACAGGCAAAATTCAATAGGAGAAATCCATGTTAACTATTCTGCAGACACATAAATAAACCGGGTTAATACCTGACTTCTGATCATGTATGAAATTGCTCAACCCTATATTGGTCTGAGGATGTACCAGCCCTAGGGCCTTATGCTGGAACTGATATCAGTACCTGCACAGATACCACACAGGTATCTGCTCACATGAAACCAGCTGCCTTAGTGAGAAAACTCATCAGCAACTGTGTCAAATCTCTCTCTATATTACCAGCTGCTGGCACAATAAAAGGAATTTTTCCATCAGAGGGTAAGGGAAATTGGGTTATTGCTATCATTCACCCTTACTTTTAACAGGGATAAACACCTCTGTCTTGCTCCCTACCTAACAGCAAGAAGCACTATCCAAAACTACATTTACCATCATTACCTCCATAGTTTGTTATGCAATTAGGCTAGTGGTGTGCTTAACAGACTGAACAATACTACCACCTAACAGACTGAACAATACTGTCTTATCATTTTCTTACACTCCCCATGACTGGATCTCACTGTTGTCACATGTCTTACACCTAGAATGTAAACTTTCATACAGATTTATAGTGTTTACTTTTAGACAGCACCTAGCCTGGGGGGGAAGGTGGGGGCGGGGGACAGAACAATGAACTAAGCCCTTGACTAGGACTCTGAGGTGTCACCTTATTGCAATTAGTAATGATCAATTTAAATATAGTGTTCTACACAGTGGACGCATCTACACAAGATGCTACCGCACAGTGGTTTCTTTGCATTTATTTAGTACTTGTATAAGCACGTGCTAAATAAATATGCAGTAACTGAAGTTACTGTGCAGTAGCGCTGGTGAACACCTTTTAAATAACACTACTATGCAGTGGTGTCTCGGCAGTTTTTGCCATGTGACACTACTAGTAATATCAGGCTACTGCGAAGTCAGGGTCTCATGTAGATGTGCCCAGTGAGAAGTATAAATAAATAACAAGACCAGGGAAATAAGGGCCAAGTGGAATTGTTCATTACTGACCTGAGGAATTCAAATGGATCCAAGCAATTCAAAACCATTTATGACTCGCTGTGTGGCAAGAGGTAATAAAGGTCTTTTTTTCCCCATTTTTTTTTTTTTTTTTTTTTAACAATGCAAAGCTTCTGGTACAGAAATGCCTGTTTGTTTTGATTGCTTCATTGCCAACAGAACAGTTAATTGGGTTATTTAGGTCATTTGGTGTTTTTGGTTTTTTTCAGGGCAATGCTAAATAAGAAGCTCACTTTATGATCTATTCTTCTGCTTCTTTTCTTTTCCTCTTTCTTCCCCTGTTTGGGAGTACTAATGACTCCAATGAGACAAGAGGAAATAATGGACCATCAAGAAATGAAATGAGCACACTGGCCTTGACCTTTAGCTCCACACAATCTACGTGATGCACTCTCTCTGGTTTTTGAAAACGAAAGCTGATTTTATCTGACAAGTTATTAATTTGTTCTCACCAACATTTCCCAAGGAGGAAAATCAAATTTTCCTCTATCTTTCTCTATATCCCCATCCCCTCACCCCTCAAAAATCCTGGAAGCAAATATTGTAAGTGGTAAATTGTACATCTGCTTGTTTATATATCCTCAGGAGCAGCACTGATGAGCCTGGAGGGAAAGTTACTTGGAATGAACCTTAAACTAATAACGGAAACAAATGGAAACAGCCCGGTTATTCCGAATGTTGTTAAAGTGCTCCCTGAAGTTTCCTAGAATGTTAAAACAATCATTTTAAAATGGCTTTCCTCCTCTGAAAATATCCTAAGAGTTGAATTAAAATGTTTTCTGCCATTAGAGTATAATAGTTGCATGCAGCATTCTTTAAATATTTCTGAAGGTGTTCGTGAGAAAACAGAAACATGTCTGGGTGCTTTAACCATTGTTTCTAGAATTCCAGAACACAATTCTACAATCGCCTCTCTGTGAGAAGATTTTTTTGAACCCACTTGACTTTAATGAAACTCTGTATTTGTTTTAAGGTCATAACTTCCTGAGTCTAGCTTCAGAATATAGGCCTTTATGTGGGCCAGAGAGGGACAGGCTTTTCCAAATCATGGGTAAACTCACGTATACTTTTGCACTGGTATAATCTGCCTTTCTACATGTGAATAAACAATGCACTGCATAAGTTTTCCAGTGTAAGATGTCCAGGGTAAGTTGCTCTACTTTGGGGTAAATTTACCCCTTCGCAACTGTAGGTCCAAGGGGCACAAGAATTGTGTGTCCACAAAACTAGTCAATTACATTTTGGGATAATTCAATACAAACAGACAGTTACTGGCTTTTCTGTCACCTAGTGGAAAGGTGCTGTAACAGCACTTCTAGTGGGTACTTGGTCTTCTGTCTGCTTCAAGCACCAGTGTAACTTTGAGATAATTTGTATTGATGTAAAACTGATGTAAGTTACATCAGTGTAAATGTGCTCTGCATTGCAAGCTCATGTGATGTCAGAGAATGCCACCTGATGAAACCCTTTGGAGGTGAAGGTAGGCTTTATCAATTTACTTAATCTCTGCTATTTATAGTTAAATATAGGATATAAATAAATGTATGTTAATAGTTATTAATTAAGCATCAAACCTTCTGGAAATTTACATATTGTTTTTGCAACCTTAAAACTATGCACCCATTAATCTAAGACTTAGATAAATGAACCTGAAACAAATATTTTCCTTAGAAAAGGTTACTGAAACAGTTCACTTTGAGAGCATCTCCACTATTTAGGTGCAGCATATTGGAAAGTGGATATTCTACACTTTGTTTAAATGTAACAGTGTAATATCATCTTACGAGTGTGTTTACAAATGTGTGGATGATAATGCATTGACTGAAATGCATTAGACACTGCCTTTTAAATGGGTACCTTTGCATAAATTTTTGCAGACATGTCACTATTCATTTTTGTGTGTTTTTCACATACAGAATACGTAAGTGGATGCTAATAAAACAGAAAATCCTGTTAACTAAATTCTCCAAAAATTTAAAGCATATCAGAAGGTAGAATCCTAGCATGAAGCTTCACTCAATTTAAGACTCAAGCAAATTAATATCCCTGAACATTAGGAACTGTTTTGTCATCCCACTTTTTCAAATGGCACTATCAGAGACTAGAACAGTAGATGAAGCTCTAATTACACAACAGTACATATTTGGTTCTCTTAGTTTCCTTATGCATTGATTTGAACTATCCAGTGCTCATCCTTCTTGTATTTGGTGGTTTTTTTCCTTTTTGAAAAGAGTCTCTTGGTCAGCAGAGTTAGGATTTAAACACTATTTACTGATATAACCATCTTAATTAGTTCATTCTTGTTATAGCTGCAGCCCGTTCCAAAAGATGATGCATAGAAGAAGCAACATTAACGAGAAAAAAAAAAAGAACCGCCCCTCCCCCAAAATCCAAAGAACAAAAAAGAAAAACAAAAACAAAAAACCCCTAACACACATGGTCCACAATTTGCTCTTGTTTACACTTACATAACAACTGTGCATTCAATGTATTTAATAACTTAAATAAAATACATACAGTCCTTCACATCAATCTCTATTTCAGTAAACTGGAATTACAGTAGAAAACCCAGCCTAATAATAACAACTATTTTGAATAGTTTAGGGTAGCTTGACTATGTATTGAGGCAGTAACATACACATGTACTCACTTGCTCGCTCACTCTTATTTGTCAATGAACTTTAATGGTTCCCTGAAATAGCTCTATTATTCTAGTCTTGAGCATCCCCTATTTGGACTCTACCCTTCTGGAATACTCTGTGCTCACTAAAAATTAGACAGAAATCAAACACGTAATGTTACCTGGAAATTAAAATATACAAAAAATGATGTATTGTCATGCCATAAAAAATCCCTAGTTCATACTGAATGTGACTACACAAGATGCTTTGCTGCACAGTAGACTAATCTACTGTGCATAAGGCATCACCATTTAAACCACGCACAGCAGCAAGTGCACAGTAAATTAGGGTAATGTGTGGTTTTCTACTATCTGTAAATACAGGTAGTAGATTAACTGTGCATTAGCTACTGTGCAGTACCACTCATGCAGACAACTACCAGAAGCAAACTGCCTTCTCTCCCACAGATGATAGGGGCAGAGAGCTTGGGAAAGTGTCCCCTCCCCTTCAGCTATTTTCTAGCCCCCTTCCCCAATCAGCTCATCAAGGTAGGGGGCTGGAAAACAGCTGCAAAGGAGGGGACACTTTGCCAGCCCTTTGCCCTTATCTTCTGATTGGGGCAGGAGGCTGGGAAAGTGTCCCAATTGGGCCACAGTGCTGGGGAACAGCTGTCTGAGAGCTAGGACAGCTGCCCACCTGCAGAGCCCAGGCCTGACTCCCTGTGCTCCCCAATAGCCCAGGGCTGGCACTCAGGGAGCCTAGAGTTTCCCTTGGCTGCCATATGGAAGCAGGCAGGCAGGAGTAGCCCTGCCCTGGACTGCTCCCTTCAGGAGCAAATTTGCTCCCAATGGGCACACATAGACATGCTCCCAGGGAAAGCTTACTATGCAGTATTTTACTGTGTAGTAAGCTTTCTATAAATTAATTGCACATGTAGAATTACCTCCAAATCTCCTTTGTGATAGGGCAAATCTACCCTAACTAGCTAGTAATAACTAAGAGGGAATAATTATTTCCAAGTAATTCCTGGTTAGTAAAATGAATAAAGTCATAGCCCCCCAAAACACATCTTTTGAACTATATTTAATTTCTGTTCAGGTTGGAAGTTGCTCAGCATCATGTTGACCTGAATGCTTGAATGTTAAAGCATTTCTGTAGTACACCCTAGGAAATAACATCCAGCATAATCATAAAGGAAAATTTTGCACAGTTAATATTATCCTCCTCTTTCTCTGCCTGCTTCCCTTCCTTTCTGTAGTTCTGATAGGATACAAAACATAGAAATATAAAGCAAAATGCACACAACTGAAAATGAGAGATGCAGAAGCTAAAGTTTAGGGATTTCAGCAAAATATGGCTCAAAGATGTTTTTAGAATAGCAAGTGTGAAATATGTGGAGCAGGTGTTGCCCATGGAAGTAGTGGAGCTTATGGGACTACCTGTTGCTCCCTTAGCAGTTAATGGCTAATGTTTCAACAACACAGAATTCAGAGCACATCCTTATAAGTTTACAATATAGTATCACATTACTTTGTCCAATCTCTAATTTAAATTACCATCCCTTTTTATGCAAAAAATGCAGAATTTAATGACCTCATTATCAGCAATGAACAATTACTTTGCAGATTTCCAGACAAGCCATGTCTTCATTACATAAATAAAAATAGAAGGTTCTTTTAAAAGTGATAGGCATATGCATTAACTCCCAATTCAGATGAATTTGCATATTAGTGGATGCCATATTGTATAATACAAAATTGATAAGCAGTTGAAAATGTGAATGTATTTTTGAGCTTTACTATGTAGCTGAAAAAAGTAACATAACACACACACACATTGTATATAAATATGTACATATATGTGCAGATATATATACAAATTTATATCATGGAACATTCAGCTTATGCAAACAGGAGTATAACTGTTTTACCAGAAGGACTGTCAGATGTTACACATAATGAGGTCTTCCTCCCAGGATGGATCTCTGGAGAATAGAGCCTCAAAGTTGGATACAACAACCAATAAATGTTCCTCTGAGCTCAATTGCTAAGTGTTTGTAGGTTCGGTACAAGTTCTGTGTCCATTCCAGTTCGACATTAACCTGTGCAACCAGGGGCTAAAGATAGTTATCTCTAGCTGTGCATTCTACTATTTTACCCATCAACATAATATAAGAGTACTCTGGGGTGCCTGTCAGTATAGTACAGGTAAGTCATACTTGCTTTTGCTCTGGCTCGTGACCTTTGCTATATTATAGGATGCACGCACACATACAACTATGAAAAGTTGTCCATGCACCCCCAGGTAGATTTATAAAACTCATCTGCAGCACAAAGTATTAGCATCTATTTTATAGGATATCCAGCAACTTACTTGATTTCTAAGCACTGGACTATGTGACAGACCACAACAAATCTTACTTGAGTACACAGATGTTTAATAATATTTGTTCATAATGCCACTGCTGTCAGGAGGGCTTCTTAAATCTAGAATAGAAAACTGTGAATCCAGGAACTGAAGAATGAGTGGTCAATTTTAATTTCTTCTCACTGCTCAACTTTTTCACTACTTAAACAACTACAAACAAACAAAAATACCGAAGCCACCTCTTTATTTCACAAGCTTCTCGTCTCTGAGTTTTTGCTCCAAGAATTGTTATACTGGGTCAAACCAATGGTCCATGTTGCCCAAGGTACTGTCTCAGACAGTGGCAGGAGTGCATGCTATAGAGCAAGGGTGGGCAAAATGGCAGATCTGGCCAGCAGCAAGACTCCATTTCCGAGAAGCCCCCTGCTTGCATCACTGTGGACAGTTTCCACAGAGACTCCAGGAGCGCTGGAGCTGTGACAGTGCAGGGCCAAGGTTTCCATGTAGATCAGCCCCAGCAGTGCTGGCAGGGTATGCTGCTGGGCAGGGAGCTGCTCGGGAGCTAAGGCTGGGATCTTGCAGCAGTGACAGCATGGTTTGGAGCGGGGGCAAAGCTGTGATTTGCTGCCTGCATGCCCCCACATGTGCTGTTACCACCACAATATCCTAGCCCTGGAGCAGTTCCCCGCCCTGCTGCAAGCCCTGCCAGTGCTGCTGGGGCCAGTCTCCATGGAAACCCTGGCCCCATGCTGTCATGTCTCTGCCAGTCCCAGAGTCTCCATGGAAACCGGCCACAGCAACCTGGATGGGGGCTGCTGGGAAATGGAGTCTGCCATGGGCCCAATCCAGCCCACAGGATGAATTTTGCCCGCCCTACTATAGAGGGAGAGCACTGAATCAGATATCTCTAGTCTAGAGCAATCTATGCCCTCTTCAATACTTTTTCTGGCACCCACAGTTTATTCAGTTAGAGATACCACAGGAAACATAACAGGCCATTCTGTTTAATAGCCATTAATAGATCTATCATTCATGAATTTATCCAGTCTCTTTTTGAACCTGGCCATGATTTCTACTAGTACTTTTCTACTAGTGTTCTAAAAACAATGTGAGATGAAAGGCAACTGAGAATAATAGGGAAATAGTTAAGGCCAGCTGCCATCATGGGGCTATTGTCTGTGACCAGAAGGAATGCTTATGTGAATAAATACTGAGATCAGATGCTAAGCACTCGTGGGTTTTGTATAAAAGGCACAGAAAACCAGTGAAACTGGCACCACCTTGGTGAATGAGGCAACCTCTGTCTTCTGCTGAATGACTTTTCTGGCTACCAATGATTACTATAGAAACTAAATATTTTTTTCCGAAATGGCATACGATGTGCACAATAGTAGCAACATCTTAAGGTAGAAAGTGATAGAATTGATGCAAGAAATGATCTTTGTAAATCAAATATGTTAAACAGTTCTAAGTCACAGAACATCCTCCTATACCTTAAGGTCTTGATCCTGACATCAGACCTACATAGATGAGGTCCCAGTTTTCCTGAAGTCACAGCAGCTTTATCCAGGTGCCTGAGTTTGGTAGGCATTGGTGATACAACTGTAATCAAACCAAATTCAGAAACTATCTGCTAGCTTGACTTAAGCAAATACATTTGTCAAAGTAGCTTTTTGCTCATGGATTATGGAAAAATCCAACAATTTTGAATGTATCCATTATTTGAATTTTCTCAAATATGATCTTAATTTTTAAGTACTCTATTCTTTGAGCATGAATTGCTTACTGTCAATATTCAAATATTTGATCTTTAAAAAAAAACAAACTGTCTTGTGACTGGTCACATAGATCACAAGATTTTGTTTCTTTATTTCTCATGGGATAAATACTACTATTATAATCAGGAGAAGAACTTTAAGAAAAGCCCTGGGGCTCTGAATCCATGGAAAGGAGGGTAGCAATTTATGGCGAGGCAGGAAATAAAGAGAATTAAAAAATGTTAACTTTTTTCTTTTCCGGGATACTCATGATTTGCCTGAGGCATCATTCCAAGAAAAGTTAGGCTGTTGTAAGATTTATTGGCTGGCAGCAGAGTCAGAAAGTAATTTCTCTCATTGGATCCTTACAGAGTTATTGCATCTAGTTGTATTGTCCTAGCTCAGAAGGGCACATTTAACTGCTTCAGTACCACAATTCTGGTTACAGGATTGGGGAGCTATTTTCTATCACTGTGTCAAGAGTTATCTCATCACATAGAAAAAGATTACTTCCAGATTACGTGGGACCTTAAAATGCATTTTCTCTGACAACTCACAGGAGAAAAATTGATTGATGAATATTCTTAAATGCAAACACACAAAGAAGTAGATCTATGAAATCAAAAGCAGTGTTGAAGAAATTGGTAGCTTTTTACCAGCTCCAGTTCTGCCCTAGAAACCAGGAACAATCTGCCACAAACTAAAATACATCAAAGGTGGTCTTAAGTTGCCACACTGAAACAAAATTTGCCATAAAAAAAGCATACAGGTGTACATGGTAATGCCATTATGCTAGACAAATGACAATGTTTCATCACTCCTCGTCACATGTACATGATCAAATCATAATATGTACAAGTGCCCGAGGATGAAGATTTCTTACCAGGATAAATCTAAACCAGTTTTAAAATAGCAGTTAAAAGTAACTCCATCCTACACTGATAAAATTAGGGCTTATAATTACACTGGTGCCTGACTATATAGACAACTGGGGCTTTGATATCAATACTGACTTTGAACAAAAAAATATCATCTGACAACATCTGGTTATCCTTACAAGCCTCCTGCTTTGGTAGTGACTAAGACCTTCCCAGTTTTACAAGAAATGATGTGCTGACAGACCAAGACAGTAATTGATTGCAATGAGCGATAGAAAGGCTGAAAGCCAGAATCCGCCATTTAAACTTCCATTTTCAGCCAGCTGACTTGTTCTTAGCTGACAATATGAAGAAAAAAATAGATTATGATGAGCCTCGCAAGAGACCTGCTGTCTCCTTCAGCTCCACTAACTATTAAAAGCCCAATTATTATTAGAGCAAACAGTTTAGATTTAGCAGCAGACAGTGTAATATATGTCCAACCAATTGGAGACTAATGATCTACTATCTGAAAAAGAATTGGAGATTGCTTTGAGCTTGGAAGCGAAGACAAAAAGAAGTTTATTTCAAGCAGTGAAATCCTCATGGAATAGGAATTTTATAAACTACTTTTCTCTGGTGCTATTATTCTGAATCTCCTAAAAATCAGAGCTACTAAGATGTGCTTAGAAATAAAATGCTTGTGTAGTAGTTACCAATGCAGTGTCAACATTTATCATCAGCTACCACAAAGCTGTACCTGAGATAACACTTTCCCTTCTATGTTCAGAAGATCTCTCCATGATAAGAATGAGAACTAACAACTGGCTGATCTAGACTGATGACATTTAAAAGACACATTTTTGTTCTTCATTGCACCTAATTGACAACAAAGACCAGAAAAAAAAATACAGTGCCTTTTATATCTTGAATAAACATTTAATTTAGTTCTCAGGAAATAATACAATGAGAGCAAACAACTGCCAACATTCTGTGTAATCTTTCATTCTGCAATCTCTTATTAACAATCCAGCCTTAAACTAAATCAGAACAACACCTGTACTGTAAATATTTTAAAATCCCAAAGTAGCTTCTCAGCAAGATTGTAGGAAAATATATTTTTCATATAATGTGGCAGACCATCAATAAATGTTCTCATTAATTGGTTTCAGGTAATTATCTTCCTGTGTGCTAATGATATGAAGATTTCATCATATTCTGATATAAAGAATAATCTTTTTTTTTATTATTATTTATATCTTGGAAACATTAACTGTGGTTGTTATTGTATAATTTATGAGCTCAAAAGCCCTTTATTTAACCACATCCTTTACTATGTTTCTTGAGAAATAGTGATAAAGTGATTGTTGGTTTAGATCTAAAAATGCACTTTATTGCTGTCATTTCAGATGACTAAATAGTCAAACAATAAAAGCTCCATTTTTTAGACAGAACTACTTTCTGAGAAATGCCAACATGTCATTCAACTCAATGATCAATCTCTCTCTCTCTTTCTTTCCAATGTTAAGTTATATCACTTAACTTCCTTCATATCCACCATACTCAGAAACACATTTTTGCTCATTGCCTCAACAGAGCAATGATTTTAAACTAGCATTTGCCCTAAGCCATACTCTAAGTTCCCATGATAGCAATATTTTGTTTTTAACTTCAGTTTTACATTGAGTAATGGGTAGATATACAAAAACAGATCTCACACAATTATTACAATAAGTAGGAAGTCACATGACACAATTTTAGAAGGCAAAGCTAACCTTTTTGTGTGTGGCTATACTGGGCAATACAGAACCTCCTCTTCTAACCACACCTCTGAATAGCAGCACAGATAATCTGTTCCACCTGTGTTCATTTTATGCCTGATAACTCAGGGAGTGGGAGGGAAAAGGAAGTGAAGGTTAGTGGGTTGAGCTAAAGACAGATACATCTCCTAAGGAGAAGACTGGAAGCAATTTGCAGATTCCTGAATAGTGGTGAAATACGTATTTTTATGCTGCGCCATTACAAGAGAAGAAAGGGTGGAAATGTGACTGAGCCTAGCCTTAAGTCTAGGCCACCATGGATTGATTTACGTTATTGCAGGAAAACAAGTCATTATATAATCTTCACAGAATCAGGTGTGTAAATATACAAAGACAACACAAACACATTGCAAATCTGCACACATGCATAACATTATAATGTATTTCCAGTAGGAGGAGCTGCTGCAAACACCACACTCAGAATGTTGTTAAGAAACGCTAGAGGCATTAATAATTCACCTAAAACTGCCTTGTAAAATAAAGACTTTGCAGAATTGAGAATCCTGGCTCTGCCCAGCAAACAGCAGATCAAGCAGATGCAATCTTTGATGAGAGGCAGCCTTCCACGTGGCTATGAGTTTGTGTAGGCTTCTGGACAGAAGCAGGCAAAGAAGTGGCTGTTTGTGACAGGGCACAGGTGCCCAGTTCCCCACATTCTTTTTTTTATTTTTTTGCATTTTTTTCTTTAGGAAAACAGGATTTGCCCATCTCAAATCAACATAATATCCTAATAAACCACCTGAGACAATTGTGAATCAGTCTGTGAGACCTAGGAAATCTGAGATGGAGGGGCCACAACATTTATTAATGAGACTTCTAAAACAAACAAGCCAAGAAAATAAATGTACTTCAAGATGGACATAAGATAGATCTCTGTATTCCTCCAAAAAGCATTCCTCAAGCAACAGTCAACTGTATTTGTCCTCATAATTAATCCACATAAGTCCTCTATTAGTCCACATAAAGACCTGTAAGTAGCCTCCCTATTTATTATAATATCATCAAGGTGTGGCGGGGGAGATGGGGAGTTGCTCTAGGGGCAGAGCAGGGCATGGTCATGGAGCCATCAGGGGGTGTCACAGCCACCCCTGGGACCCTGACCTTGCATAGTCACATGCACAGACAAAACTGAACTGAATAAATAAATATCATAGCTCATAATTTTTAATAGGCCTATTTTTCTCAGAAAAAAAGAATTTGGACATTTTTAAAAATACTGTCTGAAGTCAGGAAAACAAAGACTGAAAAATCAAAAAATGTTAGTCACTTTTGAAAGTTATAAGACAACATTTATAATGGTACCTCCAAGCTTTGGTTATATACCAACAAGGGACAGAAAATTAAATTAAATTATTATATTAATGTAGTGATGAAATGATTGCTTTTTATTAGATTTGAGCCCTTTATTGCATATAGATCCAAAAATTATGTCAAAATATGTGCTAGCCATAATACTGAAATGTGTATTTTTTTCTAGTCCTTCAATTGTTATAATATACAGAGTACAAACAAAAACACAACTAAAGTAGGTAGTCCTTTTTAAAAAATACGGTTTTAAATTCAGCAAAACCAAAACCATAAAACTTTACCATGATTGCTTTTGATGGTACAATTGATATTTCTGAAAAATATTCATTTAAAATATAAAAAATGTGTAAGTCATTTTAAGGCCTTTACTCCATTCCTTAGAATTCATCCCAGGCTTTCTTCACCAATTAAATTTTATCATGAAATTAGCTGGTGCAAAATATTTTTTTGTTTAGTTTGTTGGTTGGCCACCTGGCTGTGTTTCTAGAAAATATTTTAGGGGGTCAGGACTATTTTATAGGGCTGTGAGATGCTTCGGGTGTTTATTCAATTCAGAGGAGATTCGGCCCAATTTGACGGCCGAATCTCCAAATCTGAATCAAATCAAGAGACTAATAAAAAGGTCTGAACTGATTTGAAGCTCTCTGAATCAATTCAGAAAATATTTGGAGAGCTTTGCAGATTTGGGCAGCCCCCACTCACTGCTGCAGGGAGCTGGACCCAGATTCCATGCTGGTAAGCAGGGAGTGAGAGAGAGGGGCTAGAACAGGGGAGAGGGGACCATGGGTGTACTTCTGCCAGGGACCATACCCTGCATGCTCTCCAGCCCACTGAGCACTCCCTAGCCCCTGCCAGCTCTCCCAGCCCCTCCCCCATGGCTGCCCCACTCACCCCAGCTCCCGGCTCTTAAAAAAAAAAAGTCCCCACTCACCAGATGCTGCAGCAGCCATTGGGGCTTCTGGATCTCATGGAAGAGCCCCCCATGCAGCGTGGGGTACTGGATGCAGCAGGGATCGCCCCCCCCCCACACACACACACACACTTGGCAGGAGCTGGTGAGTTCAGGGCTTTTTTATTTTAATTTTTTTAAGAGTCAGGAGCTGGGAATGGGCAGGGCAGGCATAAGGTGGGCTGGGAAAGCAGGAAGGGTTTGGGGGCTTGTGATAGAGCCCTCACACAGCATGGGGCAGCGGGGGGAGCAACAGGGACTGTCCCCTCCCACTCTTGGCAGCAGCCAGTGAGTGCCGGACTTAAGAGCTGGGAGGCTAGGGCAGGGCAGGGATGGGCCCTGTCCTATTTGGAGATTTGGCAGTTTCCAAATCTCAGAATTAGATTCGGCTGAATCAATTTAGGACAGTGATTCAAATCAATAAATTGAATCAATCTCCCCCGAATCGGCCAAATCCAAAGTGAATACTAGTTGCTTTGCACAGGCCTACTATTTTGTTCTCACTGTGTGTAACCTAGACTAGGAAGGCTGTAATTTCATGTGTTTAAAGATATAATTTCAAGTGCTGACCATACTGTAGTAGATTTTAGAGAGGCAAAGACTGCCATTTTAATCAGCTATTTCAATTCAACTCAAAATCTATGTCTACAATACAGAATCCACTAATTACGATGCTAACTATGACTTAGTCACTGAAAACAGATTTTACCCTGGGAGTCTTAAGTGTTCTTTCAAACTACATTTTAAGACTTTTTATATCAATTGCCTAACAGACATACAGCAATAGGAAAACTATAATCCTACTACAAACCCAACCTTGGTACCAGAAGGCAAACTGATTACATCTTATCAGATCCACACTCCCATCTAAATGTGTTTCAACAGCAAAGCTCAGTTAGACAAGTCTGAAGCCTATCTTCCTTGTAATATCTCAGCAGGATTCAACAGAAGCAAAACTTTGATGATCATATTTCTTCAGGATTACTTGCTATAGACAGTACCTTTCTCCAACTCCAGACAAAATAAAATAAACTAACACATTTGCAGAAAAGCAATTCCAAAAGGCTGAAATATGAACTGTGGGAATGTACGAGTTCCTAACATTTTCATACATAAAAATCAAGTTTTTTAACAAATAAAAGAAAGACAAGCTTCTAGCAATTTCAGTTACCATAACACCTTTGTTCTATTTGCCCCATGCACTTTCTTCTACTGCTATCCTTACTCCACCACCTCTGAAGTTTATTTTCTTTCAGAAACAATTTAAAGATCACTGAGAGGAAGCCCTGTGTAGTAGATAGGGCTTACCAGAAGGGAGTTACTAAATTTTTATCTCAGTTTCTTCAATTGTTGACTAACCTTTTTTTATTTTTTTTATTTTTTTGCAGATCCCACCGACTTCAGTGACAATTGCAACAGTTTAGCACCTCTGCAAATTATGAGCTAAGTGCACAGACAGACGTGGCAAATTTTGCCCAATCTGGCCACAGAAAGCAGTTTATAATCATGACTAAACACAAGTGCACAACTGCAGACCACCCAATTGGGTACTTTTGAAGTGTATGATCTGAACCCCCATTGCATGAGAGCTCAGATGCAGACATTTTATAATATAGCATCTTTTGTAACTTGTGTCCATGCTGCCTCCCAGCCTTGAGTGGTTTTCAGAACAGGAGTAGGGAAAAGGGAGTGGAGGGAGTTTGGTTTGGGGTTTTTTCAGCCCCCACTGTAGGCTGTAGGTTTGGTTTGGATCCCCTCCTCCTCCCCAAGGTGGAAGTCTCCAATCCACCCACCCTACCTTCCAGCACTGGCTGGGGAAACCCTAGAACCAGCACCCTCTGCTTCCTTTCACCCACCCATTCTGAAAACAAGGGCATGCTGGAAGAAAGGAGGGTCCATTGCTAGGGGAAACCAACTGCAAGCTCCCAACCAGCAGCTAGATTCCCCATCTCCTTGGAACAAACATTAAATTTCTGTTAAGTCCAGGAGATGGTTATAATTCAGAGTGCTTCCTCCAAAGCATTCTCAGTTACAGTGAGGAGCTGCACTTCTGTCTACACCTTAAATTTCTCTGCTTTAATTAACACATCAGTAATATTAAAAGTAAGTTCAGATAGTAATTTGAAATGGACAACTCTGAAAGCCCCCAAATGGACTAAGCCCTAATCCCATCAATTTACCGTATACAGTAGACCTTTGCCATTCACGGGGGATACATTCTTGTATCCCCTGTGAATGGTGAAGTCCGAATAAGGCACTGCATTCATGAACGCAGTGCCCTGGTGGCTGGGGGGGGGCGGGGGGGCACAGCTGCGCTGGCAGCAATGGTGGTACCACAGTGGAGGTGGTTGAAGCCCAATGGCAGCAAGTGCAGAGCTCCCAAGGAGCTCCTTTAAGTGTATTACAATGTGGGTTCAGCATTCGCGAATATTTTAAACTGTGAATGCCAAGCCCACGAATAACGAGGGTTTCCTGTACCTAATTATAATTTTTTATATACCTCATCAAGTTAGTACAATGTTTGTATAACACTACAATGTCAAGCTTGTATAACACTACAAAAGTGTACAATACAACTTCAATCAAGTGCTGCTTATGACTGGGACAGGAGGAAGGCAACCACAGCCATAGAACATCTGATCAAAGTCCTTCCTGAGTCTTCCCAATCTCCTCGCACATAGAAGGAAGCAAGACAGGGATAAAAGAGGTGAGTTCATATCTTTAAAGTTGGCTGGCTATTAATGAAGCTTTGAGTACTAGAAACTCCATTGACTTGGCAGCTGTTGGAGACATGGCATCACCCTGATAAATAATGCCTTTGACAACTGCCCTAGAGTGGAGCAGTACCGATTTGACCCTGGGAAAGATGGAGTTAAGCCATTTTGACTATAAATGATCATCATTTTATTCCCTTCCCATTATTCCTATAAAATCCAATTCCAAAATCTGAGTACACCCTTATACTTTATGTAGTAAGGGCTTGAGGTGGTGGTTTTTCAAACATCCATCCTGAATGAAAATTGAGCATTTTGATTCTGCATGTACTGAAAAGGAAAAGGCAGAGTACAATTTTTTATGGTGACTTCCATACTTTTAGAATCATTCCATCCACATGTAACACTTAGAAATGATAGAAATGACATGCCAAACTACTTTCAGGGGCAGCTGCATAGATCCAAATTAATGCCATGGATTATACTAATAATATATTTTATTTTCCAATCATTTTTGTGACCTGATATCTCAAGCAGTAAATTTTATGTTTCATTTAAGAGAATTTGCTTTAAAACAGACATCTAATAAGATGAGATTGTGACATCTCAATATATAAGGATCTCATTTCTTTCTTTGCACATGATTTATGTTAATTCAGTGGATCAAATTCCGACCTCTTACTTGGACTAAATATTAATTTCACTGGCATTACCCTGAAGTTTCTGCAGCAATAATCTGTATATTCTGGCTTACTGAAAACTAGAAGTATCTATTTAAGTGAGAACACAGTATTCAAAAATGTATTGGTATCTTCTTAACCACTAAGGACTAATTCCTTGAAATGTCAGGTGAACTTCTGGACAACCAGTACAGCCAGAAATTAATCTTAATTTCTGAATAACTCATTTCAGAAGAATTCAAGATATCTGTATCCAAAAACTATTCTTCATCATACTCTTAGATCAACAAATAAAACTGGGTTACAGCATGTTTACCAAAAGAAAACAGATCCTGTTTTGTAACAAAGGTAATCCAAATACATTAATTTTTTTTTAAATATATTGTTTTTTCAAACCCAGACATTGTATTCCATAATCACATTGTATGCCTATGGTGCTTAACACAATGGAAACTCATTTTTAGCTGTTTTTTAGGCAGCACCCTAATAAATATGATAAATAGGACATATGAATCCAAGCAATAACTCTGCATCTGAAATGCCCAATTCTTAACCTTTTCAAAGTCCAAATCTGGATCTGTACTTTGCTGCTTGATCTCTCCATTATAAACACAGTAAACAAAAAATGTCCAGAGAATAGAAAATGTTTGGACACGGCCTTACTTCTTTATGAAGGAACCACAGGTGTATTTGCCCTGTTTTCAAGGGCTGTATACTGGTCCAGAAAAACAGCTTTTGTCTCCAAACTGGCTTTTGACTTTGAAACACTCAGTGACTGTGTCTACATGAATGTGGACTTTTATTTCTCTGGGGACAAGTAGCAGCTGCACACCTTGTGCCACTGCTAGTTGTCCCTGAGGAACACGTGGGGGTAGAAGAGATTGTGACTTGTAACTGTGCTGGCCCCAGTAGCCTTACCTGTGGTTCTGGGGACCTCAGGGAGCTATAGCTGTGGTTCTCCTGCTGCTGGGAGCCTGGCTAAAAGCCAGAGTGTGGCTGTGGTCAGCCAGGCTCCAGTTTCGGGCACTGCATGCTGCCATGACATGCACCACCCTGCTTTTTTTTTTTCTGGGTGGGTTTTTGGACTCCAGGATCTTCTGGGGTCAACCCCCTGCCCGTGCAGTGTAAGGCAGTGGCATGGGGAACACCTGCATGTGCAGTGTGTGGCAGCGCAGATGAATCTGCAGTGCCACATACCACACGTCCTCACTTGTCTGGATGCGGCAGAGGTTTCATCTGGCAAAAAAAAATACCAGTTAAAATAGTAAGGTGCTACAAGCAGCTATTTTAAATTATGAAAACCAAAAGCATATATATACAAAGAGAGGGTCTGCTTCTCTAAGCTTAACATGTTTCTCTATGTCAACATTTCAGGTAACTTGGTTTTAATGCAGTTCTAGAACTTAAAATTAATTTTATTTCTTTAATGTCACTGTGTTGAACTGAAACAATCTGTTTTCCTCTTAGCTATGTTCCTGCTTGCCTCTGTTCTCAATATTTAATGCTTTCTTTATTTTGAAGAATTACTTATTTTTAATTGGTCTGTGGCAGGGTGACCTAGACGTGCCGTGACCTCCCCTAGCGCCCCCTGGCTACCGTGTCAAGCCGGTGTCAATGCACCCTCACCAATCTCGCCTGCCACGTCTTTGATGGTTTAAATGTTTAGGGGAGGCTGCCTTTTCTATTTGCTTTGACACGGTGCCTTGATGTCCAGTTGCCCCGGTGCCCTCTAGTGTTAGGGCTACCCGTAAGTCCTACTGTCGCACGCACTGGGGCCTGTCTCCTGCGCTCGCATCGCCTGCACTGGGGCCTGTCTCCTGCGCTTGCGTCGCCTGCACTGGGGCCTTGCTCCAAACCCTCGCCCGCACTAGGGCCTTGCTCCAAGCCCTCGCCCTCTCCTGGGGCTCCTCCCTATGTGCTCACCCTCTCCCTGGCTTAACGCACTCCTCTCGCTCTCTCTGGGGCTTAACACAATGCGCGCCTGCCCGCACCGGGGCCTTGCTCGCACTTCCTGCCCGCACTGGGGCCTCGCCTCCCGCGCTCGCGTCGCCCGCACTGGGGCCTGTCTCCTGCTCAATAGGGCTCAGGCGGCCTCAGACTTACCTGGCCCTCAGGACCCCTTTCCAAGTCCTACGCCCCACTGGGGCCTTCCCACAATTGGGGCTCAGGCGGCCTCAGCCTTACCTGGCCCCCTGACCCCCTTTCCAGGTCCTGCGCCCCACTGGGGCTTTTCCACAATAGGGCTCAGGCGGCCTCGGCCTTACCTGGCCCTTAGACCCCCTTCTCAGGGTCCTACGCCCCACTGGGGCTTCCTGCCTGCGCCCGCACCAGGCTCCTCCCACTTCTGCCCACACTGGGGCTGGGGTCAGGACACCCCCAAAACACAGCACCTTCTCCCATTCCAGGAACCCCCCCACTACTGGGGAGCTCCCCTGAGGCCTCCTCCAACCCCTACAGCCTCACCCGGTCCTCTGGTTGTAACAATAACCAAAACCATAAGCTAACCAGCTGTGACACAAAAACCCAACTCAAACACTAGCCTCCTGGCTTAAAGCATAAACCCTAAGCCCCCTGGCTCGTCATTATTTCCATCCCTGCCAGGGCTCCTCTGCCTGTTATTCGCACCCCAGAACTGCTCAGGTCATCAGGCTTCCCAACCCTGCCTACTCCCGGCAGAGCTCTCTCCTTCACGGCTGCCAGAAGGGAACTGCCTTCCAGCCTCAGCCTGGCTGTTTATATAGGCCAGGCCCTGCCCCCTTCTGGTCAGCTGACCCAACCAGTTGTCTTAGCAACCCACACCTGTGCTGCCCCGGTGAGTGGCAGCTGAGCCCATATTACTGTTAACAGTAGCAGGCACCCTAGTGCCCTGCTACATGGTCTCTCAGATAAAGATAAGTTCCAAAATAGAAAATACATATTTATCTTTTATGAAGGTCCCTCCTCTCCCATCCCAAACATGGGTACATACCAATCATTGAATAACATATGTTACCTGACTGATTCTTATGGAAATTATAGATATAAAATGAAAGAATTCCACTGAGTCAGTGACTTGGTTGCCAAAATAGCAACGTCAGAAGTGGACATAGATTTTTGATGGCCAAATACACTATACTTTGAAAGAACTAATTTTATTGAAGGTATTTATGGGGGAAATGCATTGTTGGGTTTATGCTACTGTAACGTTTTACATTCCATATATTATTAAATAATTTAAAGTAAGGATATTGAATCATTGTAGCTTCTACATGAATAGGAAATAAGCAAAGTAGGGAAAGTGAGGGCTGGAAACAGGCATGGTGATTTAATTCAAATGTTTCTGAATACAACTAGATTTCATTCTGTAAGGTTGCTAAATTTTTGGTTGTTTTACTTTTGCATATGTCTTTGCCTACTTTTACATGACTTTGCAATGTCATGTTACATTTTCCACTTAAAATCAAGGAACATATAGATTATAACATGAAGTTAAGAACTTTAAGAAGTCCACTGGGGAAAGTTTCAGCTTCAGTGCCTAGCGGACATGGCACTGGAGTAGGAATGGTGAAGACCTGTTTTCAGTTTCCAGCTGTTCGCCTAACAAGCCTGTTGAGCGTCCTGGGGCAAATCATTTCACCTCTACCCCCACACCAACAATCCGATTTGCATATTTCTACTGTAATGTTTTTAGGGCATGGACCACTTCTTTCTACAACATACATGAGAATACAGCAAAGCAATCACTGAGGAAGATTAAAAAAAAAACAACAACAAAAACCAAGTAGCTAATGATTTTATGTCCTCAATCTTAAAAGAGGCATTCCCTGCATATGTGAATGCTTAGTTTTTTTCAATGATTTTGAAAGCATCTCAAATTGACTAAGGTATAGAAAATAATTTGTGTCTTGAAAAATGTTGGGCTCAGTCAAAATTGAATAGTGCTTAGCACCATTCCACACAAAAGAAGGCTTAATTTTTGTTCCAAATGTACTGGATGAGAAGACAGTCTTGTGTCAAAAATATACCTGCATCAAGATTCTTTTATGTCTGTTTTTAATATAAGTAATAGATTAACACTGAGAAGCTTCTTTGTGGTTCATTATTATTCAGCCATTATTTAATTTACATCTTTTTCTATCTGCAGTTGACAAATGAACATTCTGCAACAGGTTTCACATTTGTACATTTATTCTATATCCAATTAACTGCTTTTACCCATACCCTAATAAGCCAAAACAGCAGGAAAAAGTGGCTTAATCCTATATATAAATACCACAGGTTGCACAATGACAGTGGTTTTCAACCTTTTTTTTTCCATTTGCAGACCCCTAAAAAACTACAAATGGATGTATGAACCCCTTTGGAAATTTCAAATGGAAGTGTGGACACCTCTGAATTGCAAGTGTGAGTATTCACATACTTTTGATTGATTACAATATCTTTAGTTGACCCCTCAGACAATCTGTCTACCACAGGTTGAAAAACACTGTTATAGGTGGTCTCAGCACCAATTAAAAATGGGCAAACAAAAATTCTGAGTCCACATCAAGTAATTTACAAGCTGAAGGATATAGAGGGTGGGGAAAAGACTATATACATTAGAGAATGCTTAAAAGAGCATATATTAAAGATAAGAGTTTTTATTGGAAGCCAGCCCATGAACATAATGAATGAGACAGAGGTTAATAGTTAGCCTCTTAATCTAAAGGCTTTCATCCAAATTAATAACCCTCTGTGTTACAGGTGTGTTTGTGTGTGCATGTGCATGCACTGGGCAATGGGCGGGGACAGGAAGTGGGCAAAAAGAAAAAAAAGTCAGCAGAAAAGGTTTTTTTTTCTTTAAAAACTTGGATAAATGGTTTGGGGGAAAATCCAACTAAGCATCTGGTTTGACTGGAATTGAATACTGGGTCAACCTTTTCATTGACACCAATGGATTTTGGATTAGGTTCACCCGTACTTATCCCTACCTATTTTTTCTCCCCGCTTGTATTCAGGAACAGGCATTTTTTTCATATCATGTTACAAAATCAAAATTCCACTCAAGAAAAATCCTGGTCCATAGGCTTTATGGACCACTATATTACTCCTGTTCTATATCAGTTCACTTCCATGAATTGCAGTAGGAATACACTTGCAAAAAATTTAGTGAAATGCAATATGGATAAGAGGAAGGGGCAGTCTGCTTCCTCAGTGATAGTTTGGAAAGGTTCTGTGTTCCAGGGACCATCTCAGGAGTGAAGTTCATCCTGGCAGGTTGATCAGTGGAACCTAACACTCTAGGAGGTCATTTGTAATATGTGTTGAAGACAAAAAAGTAAGACTTGAGTTTAGGCTCTGTAAATCTACTGAATTCTGTCAACATCCAGTGCCAAATTACTCAGAGTTTATCTACCGCTCCTAACAAGAACAAATCTCATTGTTACCAGGGAAAACACATACTTTTACATTCAGAAACTAAACACCCATTCAATGTCCCCATTTTTAAGGCCTGCTCAGTCACTTTATTAGAAGCAATTTGTAACTTTGGCATTTATATTTAGTAACATGGGCATTTATTGCAAATTGACTGTTGCCTAGTTATTCAGATTGGAAAACAAAAATCCACAAAGAAATTCTTAATACTATGGAATTTTTCAAAACGTATTCCAATCCAATGAGATATAACAGAAAGCTGCCGTTTTTTTAAGATAAGTATGTCAAGCTGCACCTAGGTTCTTCTCTTTCCTGCTGCCTACCCCGTGTCACTCAAAAAAAAAAAACAATTCAGGCAGAATCTAGTTAATTGGGTGTCAGGAGGTTTCAGATCCAGGCTCGTCTCTGCTCGTGTCCTGTGACTTCTGCGCAGACGAGCCGATAGCAGCAGAGGGCTATGAGATGCGAGGATGCATTTCTATGCGACGTGCTGCTAGTCCCAAATGGACAAGTCTGCACAGCTCTTCACCGCGGAGGTTCAATTCCAGGTCTGCAATGACAGGGACGTCGTCTAATTCACGGAGGCGCCGCGCATCCCTGTGGCCTTGTCGGCTGCCGTGGAGCGGTCCCAGGCACCGAGCTGG
>NW_017729032.1:196131104-196132130 GCF_001723915.1 Gavialis gangeticus
GAAAGGGTTTCACAGCTGTGTATTCAGTCCAAGATATTTGATAGGTTCTTCAAAGATGCATTTGGGCAGCCTAGTAAGAGAACTGCAGTGACTATAATGAAAAATACTGTAAGTAGAGATAATGCTTACAATTATCTCACACGTGTTGTGAAGATTAGCTACTGTCTATCAAGCACTTCAAGCAATGAAACACTAGTAGGCATGGTGCACTATTGCTCAACTTAGATTATTTTCTCTCCCTCTCTGCCGTTCAACTGATTCATGCACTCAGACTTTCCAGCGTGTGTATTTTCTATAAAATGAGGCAATATTGTTTGGAGAATCCATTAAGTGACCCAAATCAATTTGTCTGTCTCCTCTGTCTAAGTCTTGATAGTCAGACCTTTGCAATAAGTTTACACTATGTGTTTGTTTGATCTCCTCAAGATGTAACAACGAAGCTTTCTGCAGCATTTGGAATAGTTTTGCCAAAGGATAACTGCATCTAAAGGAACTGGCTGAGGTCATTGCAAGACCCCTGGCACGGCTTTACAAGCACTCATGGTGCTCTGGAGAGGTACCGGAGGACTGGAAGAGGGCCAATGTGGTTCCTATCTTCAAAAAAGGGAGGAAGGAGGACCCGGGAAACTATAGGCCAGTTAGTCTTACCTCGATCCTAGGCAAGCTGTTTGAGAAAATTATTCTAGCACACATCCAGGAGGGGCCAGCAGGGGACTGCATGCTTAGGGGCAACCAACACGGGTTCATCAGTGGCAGGTCCTGTCAGACCAACCTGGTGGCCTTTTACAATCACATCACCAGATCATTAGATGCAGGGATAGCAGTGGACATAGTCTTCCTGGACTTCCGGAAGGCTTTTGACACTGTCTATCACCCCGTTCTCATTAAGAAAATGGGGGGGCTGTGGCGTAGACACCCACACAGTCAAATGGGTCACCAACTGGCTGGGGGGCCGCACCCAGAGGGTGGTAGTGGATGGGTCCTTCTCAACCTGGAAGGACGTGGGCAGTGGGGTTCCGCAGGGCT
>NW_017729032.1:196132532-196136125 GCF_001723915.1 Gavialis gangeticus
TGGGGGAGTCACTGTTCCCCCGAGCACCGCCAGGAGTGACCAGGAATAACGGTCACAAGCTGGCAGAGGGTAGGTTTAGGTTAGACATCAGGAGTCGCTATTTCACTGTCAGGGCGGCTAGGGTCTGGAACCAACTTCCAAGAGAGGTGGTGCAGGCTCCTACCTTGGGGGTTTTTAAAAGGAGGGTAGATGAACACCTTGCTGGGGTCGTTTGACCCCAGTACTCTTTCCTGCCATGGCAGGGGGTCGGACTAGATGATCTGCTCAGGTCCCTTCCGACCCTAGAAACTATGAAACTATCATAAGAGGGAGGGTGGGGAGCATACAATCTCAACCAGAGAAAAAGAGTTCAATATTAACTTTCTTGTCTACTCCAAAACTGTCTTATTCCATGCCCTATTAGGGTAATTACTCCATAACAGTTTCATCAGCTTCTTTGAGCCTATATGTAGAAATATAAATGAAATCAAGTGATTTCACATGATGAAAAACGTATAGGTCATTTTACAGACTGTCGGTGTTTCCTGCAGTGTTTTAATCCCAATTTTCAAATAGGGTTTAAAAAGGAAAGAGGACACTTGAGAATTTCCTGATTATCCAATTCTCTTTTCTTATAGTGAGTTCTAAATTACACAGCTGTTCATGTCTCTAATCTTCACAAAAAAAAAAAATACCGTTTCCAAACCTGGACGATTCATGGCACATGCAAGGACACTCTGAAAAATATTTTTTTTCAGTTGAAATCATGCATTATACATCATAAACTCAAAAAAGTTAATAAAATCAATTTATGCAGACTCCATCAATTATTAATGTAAAATGAGGCATATCAAAGAACTTCTTTGTGCCATACACTCTGATTCCACTTGCCACTGATGGTTAAGCTCATTTTCTGCTCTGTACTTCCTTGTCTTTTTTGCCTTGTACACACTACACAGAATTTCCTAAAACACAACAGATCAGATGAAAGCTGAAAGCATCTTTGATTTTCTTCTTTCATTCCCCTTTTCCCCTATTATTCTGAGAAGAAAAATTGATATTGACCTGGAAGTCAGGATGCTAAAAATAATTGACCTCTGCATGACTGATTTTTTAATAGGTATTTCAAAAAACCCAACTGCTTATACTTATGAAATGACATTTTTCTTGATGTGATTTGGGGTAAAATGTTTCAGTTGATAACACATTTCAAGTATGATTATATTAATATTTAACAGGTACATGATACATAAATGCTACGTAGTCAAATATTTCAGAGTGGTTTTACAGCAGCCTAGAAAAAGATAAATCTTATCCAAATATTTGTTTTCCCTTTGCCATTTTTTTGTTACTTTTCTTTGTTCAGTGACTCTTGTTCTATGCAGTATAGAATGAAAAATAACACGAACCCTCCCCCCCTACAAATTGATCCATACCCAAAAGTCAGTTGGAATTAGGACTATTGGTCATGGAAGGTATTTAGTACATATAATTGTGTTTTACTTTGTGTACTTGTCATGAAATACCTCTTTGGTAGAGCTTTATGATCTGTTTGGCTAGTCCATCCACACACTCCTAGTCATCTTTGTTAAGACTACATCTAGGGTATATTTTTCTTGGAATATAAGAGTGTCCACAAATGTTCTTAAAAATCTTTTGCAAACTTGCTGCTAGCATCTTGGTTATACGTAAAACTTTAACATTTTGCTATTCAGGGTGTATTTTCAACTCATTGACATAGTTCTTACAACAACTCCTGGAGAATAAACTAGTGGTATGAAACCTTGGTGCTACTGAAGTCACCAGGACTAGAGACAGAAGTTACACATAAACCAGTATAACTGATCAGAAGTTAGTTCAAATCTGTAACACAACAGAAGTTCAGTTCACATAAACTGCTTTGAACCTCCCCTGCAAACCCCCCTTGCAGGTGGGTGGGTTAGCCATGGCCAAATCTGTCTGCTCTAGTGGAGCAGAGAGACATGCTGTTCTCCTTGGCTTCTGGCCTGGGCTACTGCATGTCCAGTGCAGACATGTAGTATGAGTTTCCAGAATCAAAGGTGAATGTCTGTTCACTTGCTTATCAGTTCAATATATGCAGCTTAGACTAACCTGAGACGATTGAATCAATTTGGCCCTGGGCTTTTTGATCATCTGTACTTAGCCCAGAAGTTTTGCAGATGGCTTTAATAGATCCAGAATTTTACCCTCACTGTCTTCCTGCTATCCATGATTTTTGTCTAGGGATAGACATTACACATAAACCAGTTTCAGTGATCAGAAACTGGCTTAAACCTGTAACAGAACAGATGTTCAGTGCACATAAAGCAGTTTGAAAATGGGTGAAATGGGTTTGAGATAAATCTGGCTGAATATAGCATCAGACTTTACTGATTTGGGTCAAACCAGTTTATACAATGTCTGTCCCAGACCCCTTGCTGCTTTAAGATAAACCAGACACCCCAGCATCCTGGCATGCTCTCTGGACTGTGCAGGGCTCTGTTCCACAGCAGAGCTGCTCCCTGGCTGCAGCTCTGGCAGAGACTACAGGTTGCTTCCCCCTCACCACTCCCTGCTAAGCAGGAATTCCCCCCTCCCCTCTGTCTTGCTGAGAGGTATCTGTGTATTAACTAGCAGGCCACATCCTGGCTACGGTCTATGCTGAGTCAACAGGTAGAAGCAAGAGGCAGAACCAACAGGTAGCTGGCAATGTCCCTCTGTTGTTTTCTTAATGGGGTGATAAACACTGTTATCAATTCCCTGCTGGGCTAATCAGAGCATCTTGCCAGGGTCTGGCCACCCCCCCCGCCCCTAAGCTCAGTTCTGTGGAAGGAAAGGGAGGGCTGCTCTAGCACCCTCCAGCTTCAAGCCTGAGCCACTGCAGGCATGTGCTTGCATGTCTGGGATGTCTGTGCAGTTATAAAGTGATTTAGCCTAGCCTGGTTAGACTAACCTGCAAAGTTTGAATCAATTCAGGACCAGGCTTTTTGAATGTCTGTCCCTAGCCTATAAAGACTTTTTGAATGTCTGTCCCCAAGCTCAGACGAAGTCGGTTTTTCCATTGTTTCTGATTTACCTCTCTTAGCCCTGCCTACAACCCAAACAGGACATATGTCTTTTGAAGTGAACTTTGTCAATTTATTCAATTCCTGACTGGTTGTTAAGTATATAAACATTCTTGTGTTAACACAACTGAGAAATGTGTGTACATAAAATACCAGCAGAATGGAAAGTACCATTTTCATCTGCTTGTGTCTGATAACTACTGAGTAGCACCAAATGTGTTACAGTGAAAAAAACTTCCAAACATTCCCACAGCAGTAGGGGGAAAAAACAAAAACAAAAAACAATAGCACAAAGCAAGAGTACTTTAGAATGTCCTGAAATGGTGGGAAAATGATTTGCTGAAGAAAAAAAAAATGCACCAAAGTTTCATTAAATGCATAGTGAGGCAATTAATGTTGTCTGTATTTGCACAATAAGAAAAGCCATGAAGTACGTAAGAGTGAACACTTCATTCTTTAAAAATTGACTGCAACCAAACTTTACAGATTTGTCTCAAATCTCACATTCAGTTTTTCTTTCAAATCACTTTCATCTCCCCTGCTACAAAC
>NW_017729032.1:196136152-196145526 GCF_001723915.1 Gavialis gangeticus
CTTTCATCTCCCCAGCAACAAACAAGTGCTAGTATGTTAGAAACGTACATTCACAACAAGTGAGTTTTTTTAAAAACCAGGTTTCAAACAGAGTGCTGTAAACAAAAGAAAGAACTTAGGAATTTTAGGACTCCTATAAAGGACTAATTTGCAAATACGTATATGTTCAGTAGTAGAAGTGAACATTGTGTTGTAATGTTATTACCATAAATATTTCAAAGCACCACTTTGGAAAATAATATCGCCTTTCTCTCATAAATAAACTTTCAATTTCTTAGTAAGAATCACTACCATTCTCTTGCAACAGGATATCCCTTCATCACTCATCTGTTATTCAAATGACACAGGTTGAAGTTTTTTAAATTTAAATTTTACGTTTTCAGGAGACAAGGGTATCCTTAAAACAGGGTAAAATACAAACTAAAAAATACTTGGTGCCACCATAGACCATATGCATTGTCAGCACGGTCCATTCACGTTTACTGATAAGGCCACTGTTTCTCATCAAAGAATTAATGCTAGCTTAAGCTACTAGGAAGCAGTCTTTGAAAGGAAGAAACACCGAACTGAACACACACTCATGACCCATAAGTGGCATTTGACTTGTTTCACAAGGACCTGGCTGTCTGATTTCAAGCATCTGTATTTCTTATTTCTCTCATTGCAGGGGTTCTAGATCTTAAGCACAGTGCCCCACTTCCAAATGATTCATCTCCTATTTAATATATATAAGGAACTCAGAAAGGGACCACGCAAATTGTTCCTTTCTCTGGGCATAGGCAGAATAATCTATTTAAAACTAATCTAATTTTAGGAGGATTGTTAGAATAATCTAATTTTAGGAGGCTGAAAAAATCATTTATGTCTTTTCCTACTTTTCCTCGATGTCTTGTTAAAAGTATAATTTCTAAATAGCGAATCAAGTTTCTTTGATAAAGGTCATGTGATTTGGTGAAGACAGTCAACTGACAACACAGAAAATTGCTTGGTCAGTGCTAGAAGAGAAATAGTTTATTTTGTTCTTTCTGGGACATTTTGTTCTTTCTGTTGGTCAGGCCGCAGCTGAAGTAGCGTTCAGTTTTCGGCACTGCACTTCAGGAGGAATGTAGATAACCTGGAAAGCATTCAGAGGAGGGCCATCCGTCTGGTTAAAGGCCTACAGAAAAAACCCTATGAGGACCTATTGAGGGACCTGAATCACCTCAGCGTCCACAAGAGAAGGCTGAGAAGTGATCTTGTGGCTATCTACAAAGTCCAGGGGTTGGGGGGGAGAGCAGGAAACAAGGGATACAATGTTTACCGTGGTGTCCATCGGGGTAACTAGCAACAATGGCCACAAACTGAAGGAGAGCAAATTTAAACTGGACTCCAGGAAAAAAATTCTTTACAATGAGGGTTGCCAAAATATGGAACATGCTTCCAAGGAAGGTGGTGCTGTCCCCTTCCTTGGAGGTATTTAAGAGGAGATTGGACAAATACCTGGCTGGGATCATCTGACCCCAGCACTCTTTCCTGCTCGGGGCAGGGGGTCCAACTCTATGATCTAATAGGTCTCTTCTGACCCAAATATCTATTAAATCTATATGAAGTAGATCCATAACATGAATAACACAAGGCTTTACTTTTTGAGTCTGAAGTGTCTATATAAAATGTTTGCCCAGTCCACTTACTCCTCCTGGGAATTTACTTGCAAGTAAATCATGTTCAGCTTCATTCTCTCAGAAGTTCAGGTAGGAAACCTTATAAAAGTAAAAGGCAAGGTATAAATTGAATTAAAAAGACATATTCATTTCTTTTAAAATAAACATTGAATTATGAAGGCGTAATTCCCCATCACAAAATTCAATACCCTAAATTGAATACAAAAACATATGCAAGCAGACAAGTGAGAAAATGCTTATTTTTAGAAGTGGTTCCACTATTAGCAAGGTATGAGAAAGAGCTCATCATTCATTAAAATACCAAGTGTCTTCTTGCTCTTTTTAAAGCAATTCAAATGCTGGCTTCTGAATGACAGGTAGAGCATTAGTATGAGCCTTGGGCAACAGCTTACCGATAATTTCTAGGCCTCAAAGCATGACTGTAAGTATGACTCACTGCCTTCCATGTCCACAACACTGTATATATATTTAAAAACAAAAACCCAACCTATTGCAGCTGACAGGTTATTTTTGTAGGAGTATTTAATGACAAAAACTCTCATTTCATTAAATGACTGTAATACTACAGCAAGCCTTCTTGCATTCTATCCTGGCAGAACTCTCATATAATTACTCATCACTAAGCTTGTGGAGGTACCATATATAGCAGTCTCACAGGGGTTATACCTTTACTACATTATTATAGATTTCAGTATAGTCTCTGAAGACATGCAGTGCTGCTACTTACTTCTATGTTGAAGGAGGGTATTTGCCACAGGTTCAAAAATTATAACAAGTGCTTCTATTTGCCTACTTTGAACTGAAAATGTGACAAAATACGACTAAGTTTTACGGTTAACCTACTTTCTGAACCTTAGCCTTATCATGTGGGTATTCTATTGAAAGAACCAATTCAACAAAACCCTCACATACATGCTAAAGTCCTTCCTCATCAGTAAATCCCATAAGCATCCATTTAAGTTTAGCATATGTTTATCACATTGATTACAGTAAGATCTCAGCATGGGCTGAAGGCCTTACCTAGAACTCATTTAAGTCAGTCTTAAACAAGTCTTAATAGAGTCTTTCTATTGAATTCAATAGATGTTGGGTTACACCCTAAAAGCTTTGCTGAAAAGTAATGGGCATAGACATATGTTTGAGTGTTTTGCTCAGTCAGCTAAAGCAAAAACCCAGAAGATAGCACAAAATGGCCTGACTCTACCACTGACTAGGCACGCTCACATCAACAGAGCTCCAGTACACAATACATACCAGGGCTGCATCTACACGAGCATAGACATTTGGTTCCTTGGGGACAACTAGCAGCAGCACATTTTGCCTGTGCCATGCACCCTCTGGCATACAGCAAGTTACCTTGGGTAATGTAGGGGAGGCTTGGGCCAGCACTGGGCTGGCCCTAGCAGCCTTACCTGGGTTCCTAAGGCTGCAGCAGTGGCAATCCTGCTGCTTGTGACCATGGCTCCAGCCAGCCAGGTTCTGGTTTTGGGTAGCACATGCTATCCCCATGTGTGCCGCCTTGTTTTTTTTTGCATAGGATTTTTTGACTCAAGGATCTCCTGGGGTTAACCCCTCCCCCCACTCCACTACTCCCTCAGAGCACAGAGTACAGCTAAACATGCAGTATGTGCCTGTGGAACCACATACCTCATGGACATGCTTATCTGGACATGGCCCAGTAGTGTAACTGTGAGTAGGCAAACAGGGTATGAGCTCTGGGTGCTTCCTAACTGAGGGATGCAAGAAGCAGGGGACACTGGAATAGAGGCAGGAGAAGGCATTGTTGCAGAGGGAGGTGATAGCATGGCCAAGAGCTGCATCCTTTCTTCACCACTGAATTTTGGCTTTGAAATGGCCACTTCATGTATTTTCCAGTGCCATGAATCCCCACCGAAGCAGCTTGCTCTGGGCACCAGCTCTACTAGTTATGCCTCTGCTATGCACCTTGATGCTATCTAATGGTGAGAGCTTTGTCCCCAAGGATCTGATTTCAAGGACAGCTGAAGAAAGGAGCAGAGCCTCAACCAACTTGCAGTGCTCTCCTTTCTCCTCTTCATTTACTGTCCTCTTAGCCATCACATGCATGTTTGCTTCATTGAACCCCCTACACACTGAAACCCTGAATGATGCTTGGATTTAAAACTGTGTCAGGTTCCAGAGAAAATATTCACCACTATAATTATAACAGAATCTAAACTGTATTGAAAGACTTCTACTTCCACATACATACAACCTGGCTTAAATTCATATCAAATCACTTTTCCTAATCCACTGACAATAATCACTGATAAAAGTGGCAAAATAGTTTATTACAACTTTTAGAGGGGGAGGGGGAAGGAAGCAAAGAGGGGGACAGGATACTATAATACCAGGGGGAAAAGGGATAGAACTGTTTGCTAGTGGTTAACACACTTGAATAATGTTTTTATTTAAGGACCTCAAAGTGCTTTACAAACATTAATATAGCCTCACAAAACCCTGGTGAGGTATTGTTTTGATTCTCTGCATTGCAGAATAAATAAGTAGATAAGTATTGTGCTGCATGACATTTGCTCAGCAATTACTTTCCAATGTGTTACCTCAGCTCCATCAGATTTAATATTGCATAATTGTTATAAAGTATAAAGTGTCATCGTGTTTTCCCATTGTCACACTAAACAGTTTTGTTTCATTGTTCTTTAGCTGCTAAGTATGTCCAGTTTCTTGATTATGCAAGCAGAGAGGAAATTTATCCAAAGTACTCTCAAAGGTAAAAGTTTTTTTGTTTCAATGTCTTTGTTCTGTTTGTTATGTTGTTTGAAAGGGGGAAAATGGAAAACTGCATAAATTAAATTTGTTTCTGTGCATATTTTTTTTTACTGTCCAATATATGTTTTCAGTATCTAGAGATGAAGCAGTTATTAATGGTATATAAGTGCCATTTAATTCATTGTGACCCTAAATAAATATGAACAACACTATTCCTGCTTCTATGATATAAATTGGGGTGTGTAAAGTTAAGCAACCATATAAGAGGCACCTCCTCTTTTCCATATTGGAAAACTGGGCAAGATGATGTGGACAGTCTTTGCAAGACAGGATTCATCAAGCAAAGATTTTTCATCTGAAATTTCAGGTCAGTGTCTCAAATTAGGTGGTTCCAAAAAATGTAATAAATACCTTATAACCAGTTAGCCAGTACTAGTTGTTTCCAGTTATGGATGTTCCAATATGCCTTAAATCAAGGCTTCTGGAAATTGTTAATACATTTGCAAAATTACCTCTTTTTGTTTCCCAGAGACCAATTCACTATAAAGAAGGTTCTTCAGTTATTAAGGGTATATTATATTAAGGGTCATATAATATCCTTGACATGCAACTAGACTATTAAAGCTATTTTTCAAATGATTATGGCACAAATGCTATAATCAATGGTGAAGGGGACAGGGGCTCAGGTGGTGTTTTCTTTGATCCTCGTGGTCAAGGAAAAAGGAGCAGGTAGGAGCAGGTGCATACTCGAGACCAATGCATGGTTGTACAGGGAGTGTTGTGAGCAGGGCTTTGCCTTCTGACCAGGGGATGATGTTCCAAGAAGAACGATTAATAGGAAAAGATGGGACCCACCTAATGAAGACAGGGAAGAGCATCTTTGCAGACTGGCTTGCTAAAATAGTGAAAAGGGCTTTAAACTAGATTCACCAGGGGATGGAGACCAAATCCCTGAGGTAAGTAGGGAATTCAGTGATGTGGAGGAAGAGCAAGCAGGAGGGGGCAACAGGGAAGATGTGTTCATTCCTCCTGAGAAATCAGGGCAATTGACTAGTTACATCAGGTGCCTGTACATGAATTCACAGAGCCTGGGAAACAAGCAGGAAGATTTGGAAGTCCTTGCACAGTCACAAAACTAGGACATAATTGTAATAACAGACATGGTGGGATAGCTCACATGACTGGAGCACTGTCATGGATGGGTATAAGCTGTTCAGGAAAGACAGACAGGGAAAAAGAGGAAGAGGAGTTGCACTTTATGTAAAAGAGCCATATGACTGCTCAGAGCTCCAGCAGGAAACTGGAGATAGGCCTATTGAAAGTACTCAGGTTAGGGTCAGAGAAGAAAGCAACAAAGGTAATGCCATGGTAAGTGACTACTATAGTCCATCAGATCAGGAGGAAGTGGTGAACAAGTCTTTCTTCATACAGCCAGCAGAAGTTTCCCCAGTCACAGGACCTGATTTTCATGGGGAACTTCAATCACCCTGACATCTGCTAGGAGGGCAATACAGCAGTGCACAGGTAATCCAGGAAGTTTTTTGACAGTGTTAGGGACAACTTCCTGGTGCAAGTGCTAAAGCAAGTGTTAAAGCAATCAACTAGGAGCCATGCTTTTTTTGACCTGCTGGTCACAAACAGGGAAGAATTAGTGGGGAATGTACTAGTCGATGGCAATTTGGATAGCAGAGACCATGAGATGATTGAGTTCAGGATCCAGGAAAGGAAGGATGGAGAGCAGCAGAGTGAGGATCCTGGACTTCAGAAAAGCAGACTTCAACTCACTCAGGGAACTCCTGGGTAGGATCCCCTGGAAAGCCAGTCTGAACGGAAGAGGAGTCCAGGATATCTGGCTGTACTTTAAAGAAGCCTTACTGAGAGTGCAGGAATAAACCATCCTGATTCACAGGAAGACTAGCAAGTATGGCAGAAGACCAGCTTGGCTTATCAGAGAACTCTTCAGTAAACTAAGTCACAAAAAGGAAGCCTATAACAAGTGGAAACTTGGACAAACAAATACAGAGGAGTATAAGTGCATTGCTTTGGCATGCAGGGATGAAATCAAGAAGGCCTAAGTGCAACTGGAGTTGCAGCTAGCAGGGGAAGTGAAGGGTAACAGGACAGGTTTCTACAATTATGTCAGGAAGAAGAGAAGGTCAGGCAAAGTGTGAGTCCCTTACTGAATTAGGGAAGCAAACTCGTGACAGAGGATGCAGAAAAGGCTGAGGTATTCAATGCCTTTTTCACCTCAGTCTTCACAGGCAAGGTCAGCTCCCAGACTACTGCACCTGGAAGTGCAGTTTGGAGAGGTGGTGAGCAGCCCTCAGTGGTAAAAGAACAGGTTAGGGACTAATTAGAAAACCTGGACATATACAAGTCCATGCGGCCAAAAAGGATGCATCCAAGGATGCTGAGGCAATAGGACTGGCCATCATCTTTGAAAACTCACCTGTCCTTAGAACAATCATGGAGTAGATCCTCAAGGAATCCATTTTTAAGCACTTGGAGAAGAAGGTGATTAGGCATAGTTGGCATGGATTCACCAAGAGCAAGTAATGCTTGACCAACCTGATTGCCTTAAGGCCATGATGAAATGACAGACTCTGTGGATGTGGTATACCTTAATTTTAGCAAGGCTTTTCATATGGTCTCCCACAACATTCTCGCAGGAAGCTAAAGAAGTGTGGGGTGGATGAATGGACTGTAAGGTGGCTAGAAAATTGGGTAGAGCCTTCAGCTCATAGAGTAATAATCAATGGTCCAATGTCTAGTTGGCAGCCAGTATCAAGTGGAGGGCCCCAGGGGTTGCTGGTTGTGTACAATATCTTTATCAACAACCTGGAAGATGGCATAGAGTGCACCCTTGGCAAGTTTGCAGGTGACACCAAGCTAGGGGGAATAGTCGATATGCTTGAGGATAGGACTAGGAATTAGACTGACCCAGACAAATTGGAGGCTTGGGCCAAAATGAATCTCACCTGGTTCAAGAAGGACAAGTGCAAAATCCTGCACTTAGGATGGACTAATCCCATGCACTGGTACAGGCTGGGAGCTGACTGGCTGGGCAGCAGCTCTGCAGAAAAGGACCTTGGGTTTGCAGCTGAATATGAGCCAACAGTGTGCCCTTGCTGTCAAGGCTAAAGGCATACTGGGTTGTGGTTATTCCCTTCTATTCAATGCTGGTGAGGCCACATTGGGAGTAGAGTGTCCAGTTTTGGGCCCCCCACTACAGAAAGGATGTGGACAATTTGGAGAGAGTCCCACTGAGGGCAACAAAAATTATTAAGAGGCTGGGACACATGGCTTATGAGGAGAGGTGGAGGAGAAAAGACTGAGTTAATAGCACCCTTCAACTACCTGAAAGGTGGTTCTAAAGAGGATGGAGCTAGACTTCTCTCAGTGGTGACAGATGACAGAACAAACAGCAAAAGTCTCAAGTTGCAGCAAGGGAAGTTTAACTTAGATATTAGGAAGAATTTTTTCACTGGGAAGGTAGTAAAACACTGAAACAGGTTACCTGGAAAGGTTGTAGACTCTCTACCCTTAGAGATTTTTAAGACCCAGCTAATCAAAGCCTTGGCTGGTATGATCTAGCTGTGGACGGTCCTGCTTTGATCAGAGGGTTGGACTAGATGACCTCCCTTCCAACCCTAATTTTCTAAGATTCTAAATGCCATTCATCTCTGCTCATTGGAGAATATTCCTGTTTGGGTTGTGGTCTTTCCATAATGTGTTCTCTCATTATGTCTAGAAAGAAAGAATTCAGCTTTCAGATATCAAGGCTGTATGTCATGCATAGATCACAGGAATGATGACCAGTCAAAAAAGACAGAATATATTTGAGAAGCAAAGTTCCTTGTCAGCCACTGTTTTGTGTGCCCTTCTGGGACATTAATTGATAAACACCATCAGTCTTTTTACTCCCTGGCAATGTGACTAATTATCCATTTTGATGTAAATTCTAGCACTCAAATATAAAATATATTCACTGAAAGTCTTGATTTTATATTTTTCAATTACATTACTAAATTGTGTTTGATTTCTTGAGAATATTTAGTTTTCTATCATAGTCTTCTATGAGAGACATGCTCAGGTGGGATGGGCTCCACCTTTCCCCTAAAGGTAAGCGTGTATTCTCTTCTAGGTTGGTGGATCTCCTCCAGTGGGCTTTAAACTAGGCTCATCAGGGGAAAGGGAAGACAGGGGAGGAGGAAGCCTTGGACCGCTAAACCAACCAGCACTCACTAGTACAGCCCAGCCTAGACCAACGAGCAGAACATGTACACAGGTAAGCAACAGGAGTCAGGGCAATGCTGTGATTAGGGAGCCAGTTGACACATCCACAGGAGGCCTCAAATGCCTCTACACAAATGCTCGTAGTATGGGAAACAAGCAGGAGGAACTTACCCTCTTGCTAGCTGACACCAACCCAGACATAGTGGGGCTCACTGAAACATGGAGGGATCCAATGCATGACTGGGTGGTGAATATCAAGGGCTCTTGGCTGTACAGGAGGGACAGGACAGGGAGGGAAGGTGGGAGTGTGGCACTCTACATTAAGGAGGAATACACAACCTCACCAGGTAGCACAGAGTCAGAGGAGGGGCACACGGAAGTGCTCTGGGTTAGAATACAAGGCAGTCGAGGGGAAAGAGACTTAACGGTGGGGGTCTACTACAGACCACCCAACCAAGGGGAAGAGCTAGACCAGGAATTCTTAAGTCAGCGCACAGAGGTAGTTAGGTCAAAGGACGTGGTCATCATGGCTAAACTGAACTTTCCAGACATCTGCTGGGAAGAACAGTCAGGCAGATCTGACCGCTCACATAGGTCCCTAGCCCAAATGCAGGACCTCCACCTAACCCAGGAGGTGCACAGCCCCACCTGGGGAGACACCTTGTTGGACCTGGTGCTGGCCACAGGTGAAGACCTGGTGAGGGGGCTGCGGGTGCTCGACCACCTGGG
>NW_017729032.1:196145582-196152171 GCF_001723915.1 Gavialis gangeticus
CCTTTGACACTGTCTTTCACCCCATTCTCATTAAGAAACTGGGGGACTGTGGTGTCGACACCTGCACAGTCAAATGGGTCGCCAAGTGGCTGGAGGGCCGCACCCAGAGAGTGGTGGTGGATGGGTCATTTTTCGGCCTGGAGGGATGTAGGCAGTGGGGTTCCACAGGGCTCGGTCCTCGGGCCCACGCTGTTTAACATCTTCATCAGTGACTTGGACGAGGGGGTAAAAAGCACCCTGTTCAAATTTGCTGATGACACTAACATGTGGGGTGATGTGGGCATGTTAGATAGATGGAATAGGCTGCAATCAGATCTAGACAGGTTACAGGGTTGGGCGGACGAGAATTGGATGAGATTCAACACTGACAAGTACAGGTGCTGCACCTGGGAAGGAAGAACCAGCAGCATACCTACAGGCTGGGGAACTCCCTTCTCATCAGTACAGAGGCAGAAAAGGATCTTGGAGTCAACATTGATGCCAAGATGAATATGGGGATGCAGTCAGGAAGGCCAACCATAACTTGTCATGCATCCATAGATGCATCTCAAGCAGGTCCAGGGAGGTGATACTCCCCCTCTATGCAGCACTGGTCAGGCCGCAGCTGGACTACTGCATCCAGTTCTGGGCGCCGCACTTCAGGAGGGATGTGGACAACATGGAGAGGGTCCAGAGGAGGGCCACTCATAGGGCAGCAGGACAGGCCCTATGAGGACAGGCTACAGGACCTGAAACTGTTCAGCCTTCGTAAGAGAAAGCTGAGGGGCGGGATCTAGTGGCCTGTTACAAACCAGTCAGAGGGGACCAGCAGGCACTGGGGGAGTCCCTGTTTCCCTGAGCACTACCAGGAGTGACTAGAAATAACAGTCACAAGCTGGCAGAGGGTAAATTCAGATTAGACATCAGGAGGCGCTACTTCACTGTCAGGGCGGCTAGGATCTGGAACCAACTTCCAAGGGAAGTGGTGCTGGCTCCTACCCTGGGGGTCTTTAAGAGGAGGCTTGACAATCACCTTGCTGGGGTCATTTGACCCCAGTATTCTTTCCTGCCATGGCAGGGGGTCGGACTTGTTGATCTGCTCAGGTCCCTTCCAAACCTACTCTGAAAATTTGAAACTATAGGGCTACAATCCAGAACTCCAGCATTTTATCTTCTCCCCAGCTATAGAACCACTGCCTCATTTATTGACAAGAATGCCATTTAACATCTCCTTGCTTCAGCTTACCCATCGAAAAGATACTTCCTTATGATTTGTTTTAGTTCTTGAATTATTGTTACTGTATGCTGAAATTCTGCAATTGTTTTTTGTAGGTTATGTTGTACTCCCTAAGTTAATCAGTAAGCATGAAAACCAGACTGAAGCATTGCTATATATTTTTCTTTGAACACTGCTAGCTGTAATTCTATCAACTGTGTAACTTGCATATAATTTATTGTGGTAGTGATTAATACCCTCAATATCCATGTGTACCTAATGACTATTGTTTGGTAATTGATTCATAACAGTATCATGGTGTTTTCTCCCAAATACTTGAAGATTGTACAAGTAGTGCTGTAACTGATCACTGTTCTGTGTAATAAATTCCAACTGTTTCATGTTACACTTAAGCAAAAAGTTAGCACAACATTATGAAACAACTCTTGCATGCTGCCTTGCTTGGCACTATACTGATGACTATTCTTAGCATATAAAGTATGATTTGTTTTATTGCAGCAGAAGTTGTCAGAGATCCTGCAGTGCCATGTTAGCTTTATGAATTTTTAAATATTTTTATGTATATAAAACAAAAGCTATGTAATGTATTGTGGAAGTGATTAATACCCTCAATGTACGTGTGTGCCTAATGACTATTATTTGGTAATTGATTCATAATAGTCATGGTGTTTTCTCCAAAATACTTGAAAATCAATCTATTGTATGAGAGCCTTCAAAGTTCAGGGGAAAATACTACAATGTAATTTAATTTCAATATGGATAATAACTATTATTTTAACTCACTCATGGGGCTGGATTAACACATAGGCAATGTAGGCACATGCCTAGGGCCCCAAGCTGCAGGGTGGCCTGGTCCTTCCCTTCTGTAGCAATGGCATGAATAACCCCATCCACCTACCTTCCCTTCTCCTCCACCAAACTCTCCGTGGTGGTGGCTGCTTCCTAGCAGCAGCTCTGAGCCCTGCTCCCCATGGATAGCAGTGCTGGGAGGGGGGGGCAGGGAAGGGGGTAGGGGTCTTGACCCATCCAGGGCCCACAAGTTTGTTTGCCTAGGGCACACGAAAGGGTTCCTCTGGCCCTGGTAACTCAACTGCTTATGTGGTGGAAGCACCTAATGGTTCTAGTCAGCTTTGGCCCCACTATGCTAAGAAATCTACATCTATAGAACTCTATGTCTAAGAACTCGCTCAGGGGCAAGGATTGTAGCTTCTCACAATATGGGAGAAGAAGGAAAAAGCACCTGAGATGTGGATGAAAAAAAAACAAAGCAATAGACTGCACTTGGAAATAGATAGAACAGCAAGTGTAACAGGGCATGCAAAAGTCTTAGCTGGTCAGTTATAACAAATGACAGCTTTCCAGTTGCTTAGCCATTAAATAATTGTACCTTCCTGCATACACTATGGAGATTAGGGATAAATTAGAAATTAAGGATAAATAGAAATGAGAACAACAGTACTCTGGATCCAATTAATTTGTTTTGAAAGTGATGGAGTTTGTTCTGAAAGTTACTAAAGTTGTGGCCTGCAACATTAAATCTATTTAAGTGTCTATTACTTAATTTGTCTGGACCAAGAGATCATGGACTTCTAGTTACATCTATAGCAAAAAACTTATTAAAGTAAGGCTGCTCAAACCCTAGACAGTGGGCCAGATCCAGTCCATGGCACCATGTCATCCAGCCTGTGGGCTTCCCAGCACATCTGGAAATTTGGCAGGCACAGAATGGTGACACCTCTCCCTTGCTGCCAAATGTCCAGATGCACAGGGAGCCACAGAGCTCAATTCCAGTGTAGGGAGGCAAGAATGAGTGGTACTGAGGCCCAATCCCAGATCATGGGGCAGGAAGGGGATGGTGCCAGGTTCTGTGTCTCAGTCCTAGTGCATGGGACTCAGTCCAGCCTGTGCACCAACCCCACAGGGCTAAAAGCTTGAACACCACTGGTGTAGTGCAATAAAAACTGTATTAAGGGAATAAGAATGACTAAGCAGCAGAGAGAATGATGATGATGTGGTGAAACTGTGTTGACCTCAGCATTTGGAAAAGCAAATTGTTCAGGTAAGAAAAAAACCCTAAAAATCCTTGCATCAAATCAAGGTCTTAATGCAAGACTAAGGTAATTTAAGTACTAGTGTGAGGAAACACATTCCAAGATATTGAAAAACAAAAATGGGAGGCTGTTTCTTTCCTTAGGTGTCACACTGGAACATGAGAACATCAGACATAATGCATGTGTTATTCTTTCATAACAGGAAAACTGCTTTAAAAACCACACAATCCTCACTTTTACAGATACATGTAAACTGTTTTTTTTCAAGTTATCATTAAGCAAGTTTCTTAAAAGATGGAAAATTGGTTGAGATCAAATATAGGATTTAAAAGTTGATTCTTGATGTTTTCTCCTATATCCTATCATCTACAAAACTATCAAGAGAAAAATAAGCCAGGGCTGGCCTCTTCCAACTGACATCTCTAGGGTTTCTGGAAAGTGTTTGAAACAATGGTAGCAACTACAGGGCACAATCAGCCTCTGATCTATTGATTTGTGGATTCTGAGTAGTTTTTCCTCAGTCTGCAAACACCATTTCTAATAATGGGACTCTTATTTCAGACTTCACAAACGGCAGAAACAAAGTAATTATTTCTAGTCATATAGAGGCAAGGCATTATTACTTGGTTAACAGGAACTGTCCATCAAGGAAACTACATGCAAAAATATTTATTGAATTGTGTGTACTCATATTTTATTTAAATATGTACTGTTATACAGGAAGGATCACCAAGTCAACATATTGGTTGATAATCTGAAAGTGTATCTATTTATAGAGAAATCTATAATCCTGAAAAAAAATGCACAGAGCCAAAAAAGAATACTTGGTAGGTAAGTGAATTTGTTCTTCATAGAATGAGTCCATTGCTATTATAGGCTAAGTAACCATAACAGATAAACAGAAGTCCAGAGGAGTTATTCCAATGTTCAATTAAACTTAAACATTTTATGCTGAAATGGAATGAAGTGCAGCATGTTTCATCAGACTTTAAATAATCTGATAACAATATTGAATATATGGTAATAATTCCATGGAGAATTAGAGCTTTGACCATGGATAATTTGAGCCCTAACTTCCATCCTAGGGAAAATCCTAGAAAAGTTCAAGGAGTCTGTCTGCGATAAGCTTGCAGAGGGTGAGATTCTGAATGACAGCCAGCATGGCTTCTTCATGGGCAGGTCTTGCCTTATCAACCTCATCTCCTGCTATGACCAGGTAACTCACCACCTGAACACAAAAGAGCAGGTTGACATTGTATACCTTAACTTCCTCAGGACCAGAACACACCAAATGGATGCAGACCATGCCATGACAAGAAATACAAAACCTGCCAACACATCTTCACCACCCAAACAATTACTACACCCCACAACAGAGCATTCCTGGATCTTACAACTGGACCCCCAGAAATATAATATATTTCATCCAATGCACCAAATGCCCTGATGGAAAATATGTAGGAGAGACCAAACAACAACTGTGCACCAGAATGAATGCACACCAGAAATCTATCAAAAACAGGAATACCCAATTACCTGTGGGGGCACATTTCTCACAAGAAAACCATTCTCTCTCCAATCTCTCAGTCCTGATCCTCAAATCAAACTTACAAAACGCTTCCCAGAGATGAGCCTATGAACTTCACTTCATCAACCTCCTGGATAAAAAAATCATGGACTAAATATAGACATTGGATTTACAACACATTATAACCTGCCTGACATCTGACTCCCCAGGTACTTCTGCACTATCCATCTCTGTTCTCTCCCCCCCACCCAGCCTCTCTCTCACCCATTGACTCCTTAATCTATGTCTTCACTGACTGCCTATCTTGCATGCAGACCAGCCCAACCCCTGGCTTCTTTACTTTTCATTCCACCCAGGAAGAGCGCACACCAGCTGCTGAAACTTCCTTAGCCTGACGAAGGGTTTTTGAATCTGAAAGCTTGCTTAAAAATTGTTTTCCAACTATTTATGTTGGTCTAATAAAAGCTATCAGATTCACCCAAAGAACTTTGTCTTGACTTACAAAAGACTTTTGATCTAGTATTCCACAATGTCCTCACAAGAAAATTGGAGAATTGTGGGTTTAGCTGAGACAGGTGGGTGAGAAACTGACAGCAGGATAGAACCCAGAGAGTCATAGTGAACAGATCTGCATCATCCTGGCCAGAAGTGGGCAGTGTTGTCCCACAGGAGTTGGTGCGCAGTCCAGTACTTTTCAATGTTTTTATTAACAATTTGGATGTGGGGTTGAACAGCTCACTGGCCAAGTTTGTGGATGATACCAAGTTATAGGGGAGCGTGGTCACTCTTGAAGATGGGCTACAGTTACAGGTGGACTTAGGGTAGCAAGTTGGGTGGATTGGAATCTGATGAAGTTCAACATCAAGAAATGTAAAGTGCTCCCCCTAGGGAGGAGCAACCCCCAACACACCTACAGGTGTGGCAGCACCAAACTGACTAGCACCATGAATGAAAGGCACCTTGGGATTATAATAGGCCACAGTATGAATATGAGCTGGCAGCACAATGCTGCAGCCAGTAGGGCAGATAATACTCTGGCCTGCATCAATCGATGCATCTCCAGCAAAACCAAGGAGGCTATTCCTCTGCTCTACTCAGCACTGGTGAGACTGCAGCTGGAGTACTGTGTCCAGTTCTGGGCACCACACTTTAACGAGGACATGGACAAGCTTGAGAGGCTCCAAAGAAGAGCCCCCCACATGATCAGAGTCCTAAAAGACAAGCCATGTGAGGAAAGGCTGAGGGATCTGGGACTCTTCAGCCTGAGGAAAAGAAGGCTGAGAGGGGACCTAGTAGCAGCCGTATACAGGGGAATAGATCAAGGGCTCAGTGAGTAACAGTTCACCAGGGCACCCGAGGGGAAAACCAGGAATAGTGGCCACAAACTCCTGGAAAATTGATTCAGGCTCAACATTAGGAAAACTTCTTCACAGTCAGGGTGTCCAGACTGTGGAATAAGTCCCCTCCAGGTGCAATCACCTGCTCTGGAAATCTTCAAAAGGAGACTAGACAGTCACCTTGCTGGGGTCACCTGACCCCCCAGTTATGTTTCCTGCTTGATGCAGGGGGCTGGACCCGATGATATTCCAAGGTCCCAGCTGGCCTTACAATCTATGAAACTATGGACATGGAAGATCACATTCTTTGCCAGGGTAAACTAGTGGAATCACACTAGTTCCCAATAGTAAATGTTCTCCTTCTCCCCAGATGTTCTTGTTATGCTCACTGTTGTTTTGACAGGGCAACTTAAGGGTATAGACACACGTCCCCAAATTAAGCAGATCAGCTGTGATT
>NW_017729032.1:196157171-196173094 GCF_001723915.1 Gavialis gangeticus
ACAGATCTGCATCATCCTGGCCAGAAGTGGGCAGTGTTGTCCCACAGGAGTTGGTGCGCAGTCCAGTACTTTTCAATGTTTTTATTAACAATTTGGATGTGGGGTTGAACAGCTCACTGGCCAAGTTTGTGGATGATACCAAGTTATAGGGGAGCGTGGTCACTCTTGAAGATGGGCTACAGTTACAGGTGGACTTAGGGTAGCAAGTTGGGTGGATTGGAATCTGATGAAGTTCAACATCAAGAAATGTAAAGTGCTCCCCCTAGGGAGGAGCAACCCCCAACACACCTACAGGTGTGGCAGCACCAAACTGACTAGCACCATGAATGAAAGGCACCTTGGGATTATAATAGGCCACAGTATGAATATGAGCTGGCAGCACAATGCTGCAGCCAGTAGGGCAGATAATACTCTGGCCTGCATCAATCGATGCATCTCCAGCAAAACCAAGGAGGCTATTCCTCTGCTCTACTCAGCACTGGTGAGACTGCAGCTGGAGTACTGTGTCCAGTTCTGGGCACCACACTTTAACGAGGACATGGACAAGCTTGAGAGGCTCCAAAGAAGAGCCCCCCACATGATCAGAGTCCTAAAAGACAAGCCATGTGAGGAAAGGCTGAGGGATCTGGGACTCTTCAGCCTGAGGAAAAGAAGGCTGAGAGGGGACCTAGTAGCAGCCGTATACAGGGGAATAGATCAAGGGCTCAGTGAGTAACAGTTCACCAGGGCACCCGAGGGGAAAACCAGGAATAGTGGCCACAAACTCCTGGAAAATTGATTCAGGCTCAACATTAGGAAAACTTCTTCACAGTCAGGGTGTCCAGACTGTGGAATAAGTCCCCTCCAGGTGCAATCACCTGCTCTGGAAATCTTCAAAAGGAGACTAGACAGTCACCTTGCTGGGGTCACCTGACCCCCCAGTTATGTTTCCTGCTTGATGCAGGGGGCTGGACCCGATGATATTCCAAGGTCCCAGCTGGCCTTACAATCTATGAAACTATGGACATGGAAGATCACATTCTTTGCCAGGGTAAACTAGTGGAATCACACTAGTTCCCAATAGTAAATGTTCTCCTTCTCCCCAGATGTTCTTGTTATGCTCACTGTTGTTTTGACAGGGCAACTTAAGGGTATAGACACACGTCCCCAAATTAAGCAGATCAGCTGTGATTGGTGAAAATAGTGTCCATTGCCCAGCATCGGGAAGGGGCCCAAACCAGCAGGATAATGTGGGCAACATGTTCCCAACTTATAGAGCTGCACCTCAAAGATTCCACAAGGCACATCTTTGTCAGCAAGGAAATCTGGGGTTTTATGGTTGCAGAAATGTACCATAGGCAATCTATGGGATGCATCTCTGTAAGCAGGATAAACTGAGGTTTCCCAGTTACAGACGTGAGCCCCAGAGATTTCCAAGGCACGTCTCTGAGAGGGGAAAGCTGGGCAAGCACCCCTGGAAATCCTGCATGGGAATTCCCAGGGTGACCACAATCAGGTGCCTCAAACCTGCAAAGTGGGGCTGGAGAGCTCCAGGCTAAACACACTCTCTTAATAGACATATACCACAATACACCACCTAAGTCACCACCACAAATTTTGGACTTTGATGACAGCACAAGGGTATAGGCATCTGTTTGCTTACCTGTCGTGCCACCATAAACATTTTATGGTAGCACAAAGGCAACATCCATGTCCACCCTAGTTTCTCTTGGCCTTTGAGATGCAAGATGTCTTGAGGTGTCTTGGCTCTGAATCATTTTTTTGAGCCCTCAGTCAAAAGTTATCAAATAACTACTGAAAAAAAAATGTTCATTTCACACATTCATGAAAGGGAGTGGATAACTACCAAATGGGAGACAATACTCCTGTATTCTCTGCGCCCAAAGGTTTGGTAGCCAGGATAGACTCTTATAAGATAGATTATCTTATATCTATTCCCTCAGGAAGTGATTTAGAAATGTACTTCAGAAAATATTTTTCCTTGTAATTAGAACCCTTCAACAGATGAGACAACTTCTGAAATTAAAGAAAAAAGGTAAGAAAGAAAAATGCACTGTGTTTGAAGCAGCAAATAAATTCCTGATACCACAGTCTTCTACTTTGATTAAGGACAATGGTATCACTTCACAGAAAAGCCTAAAACGTAGAAAAATAAAATTGTAATGTAAAGGCTCTAACACAAGAAGCTTGATGGAAAATTCTTTGTGGGATGTTTTAAATATTTTTGAAATTTGACAGGAAAATGGGAAGGTTGATAACATTTATGCTTCTCTATTGAAATCATGTACAAACATTCACTGTCTACCAGAAGAATTGCCATTCTATCCGTAGAACATAAAACTGTACAGACTTTCAAGCTTTTTCTCCCAAAGCAAAAATGGCTGCCTCTGGAGAAAAATAGCTGGGATCAACCTCAGTCAAATCATTCCTGGGAGAGATTTTCTGGGATACTAAATGGCTATGTATTTTCCCCAATTTAACTCCTCCTAGGGACCTGGGGGTCTTGATTAACCACAAAATGAATATAAGCCACCAATGTGATGCCATGGCTGGCAAAGTAAACCAAACACTGGCATACATCCACTGATGCATCTCAAGCAAAACCAGGGAGGTCATCCTCTCACTTTACTCATCCTTAGTGAGGCTGCAGCTGGATTACTGCATCCAGTTTGGGCCCTCCACTTCAGGAGAGATGTAGATAAGCTTGAGAGAGTCCAAAGGAGAGCTATCCATATGATCAAAGGCCAAGAGAGCAAGCCTTACAAGGAAAGGCTGAGAGACATGAGACTCTTCAGCCTGGAGAGGAGAAGGCTCAGTGGTGACTTGGTGGCAGCCTATAAGTATGTCAGGGGGTGCATCAGGATCTTGGAGAACAGCTGTTCAACAGGGCTTTGCAAGGGATAACAAGATATAATGGCCACAAACTCCTGGAAGGCCAATTTAGACTGGACATAAGGAAAAAAAATTTAGTCTGTGTCCAGGGTCTGAAACCAACTCCCCCCAGAGGTGAAGCAAGCACCTACTCTGGATTCATTCAAAAGGTGTTTGGATGTTTATCTTGCTGGGATCATTTGACCACAGCAGACTTTCTGCCTATGGCAGGAGGGGCTGGACTTGATCATCTCACAAAGTCCCTTGTGGCCCCTAATGTCTATGAAGTCTATGAAACAGAGCTGGGAGATAGGCTCCTATACCTTTCTGTAAACAGGGACATGGGGAGTAGAACACAGAGAATACCCCTGCCTACTCCCCCTCATCTATCCAACCTACTCTAGCTCCACTGAGCAATGGGGGTGGTAAGCTGGTAGCAGCTTCCCTTTGTATCACCACTCCTCACTGCTCATCTGAGTGATAGTGGTACTGATGCAAAAGCCACAGGGTCCAGGAGCTAAACTTGGAGAAAGCCTCCCAAGCCTAGCTCCCAGACCTTCTAGCTTCCTACTTCCCCTCCAGCCCCAGCTGCTCAGTTGAGCTGCAGTGGTGGTGTCTTCAAAGACAAAGGGACTGGGAGCCTGGTATACAGAGGCTCTTCCCAGACCTGGCTCCCAGCTCGTCCCCTTGCCGTCCAGCTGACCTGGGGCAAGGCAAGCTGTTCTGGTGGAGCAGCCAGGGTCAGGAGCTTTGCCACTGTAGCAAAATGTCCCTGGCTTCACCCTTCTGCTTGGCATCTTCCCTGCACTCCTCTAGTTCAGGTTGGAGGAGTACAAGGAGCAAGCCTCCCACCATGGGAGATGTCCCTACTGCCAAATTGATGGGATGGGTGGAGGCATTCTCTTTGGGCTATGTGTAGAAGCTGCTACTTTTCAGCAAGTACCAAAATACATCTCATCAGCATGTCCCTTTCCCAGGTAGGGAAAAGGACAGTCCATCAATTAATGGTCTCCTTTAAGGGTGGGGATGTCCTAGGCAGCAGCCCTCTTGTGCCCCTCAGCTGGAGAGCTTGCCTGTGAAGTGCTGCAGCCATGGGGATGGAAGAAAATGGATACAGTCCAGCTGCTGGGATATTTTGATACTGGAAGAAATTTATTTTCATAGAAATAAACATCTTTATGCAGCTTGAGATGATGTAGCACTTATGCTAATCCTTGATATATACCATGTGCCATTGTATGGACATCACAGAATTGGTATCCTTAAATTCAGCAAAGAAACAAAGTTTTATAAATGCTGTTTTTGAAAAAAAAATGTTTGTTATAAGAGACAATACATTTGAGGTAAAACTTGGTCCGCTGAGGTCAGTGGCAAAACTCTTAGATCACAGTTTAACACACTAGCTGAACTGTATTTAATAAACACATTCCCTGGAAAATTACCTGGAAAAAACTAATCCATGTTCCCTTTTATTTCATGTCATTAACTCTTTACTAATTATAAAGAAATAACTTAGAAATTATTAATATAACAAAATTATAAAAGATTTATCAAAGAAAAAAATCTAAAGCAAATATTTTCTGTTGAGCAGATCATTGTACCAATAAACTAACAGGAAATTAAAACTATACCAAGCCAAGTTATTAACAAAGGCGTTGAAATATTGGTGCTGAAATATGGAAATATGAGTGGATTGGGAAAGAAAATGACAGGATGTTTTCAACAGCACTATTAGGTCTCATTTTTTCTTTCTCCCACCACCTTGTCAGTGTTGCTTACATTGTTTTACAATATTAGAGGTTGTTATCATATAGGAGCAGAAAGCTTTTCAAGAATCCAAAAGATCCCTTTAATTTTCCTAGGAGGCTTTTCCCATTGCCTCTTTTATTAAAACCCTAAGCTCACAATGTAGAAGGTAGCAAGGCTCTGTCAACATATATATTTTTATATTTAAAAATGTGATCTCCTTTTATGGTTCATCAATTCCATATATTTGTCAAAGCTTCTTAAATGTTCTGAAGTGCTTCACTTCTTCTATTTCAAAGAATGACAGAATCCAAATCTTCTGTTCAGCAATCTAGGAAATGAAAGCTTCATTGGTACTGATTAGGCAAATTAACTGGCTTATGTTGCAAGTCCAAAGTGACAGCAGGTATAAAGAAAAAAAGCAAGCACCATAATTTCCTCTCAGTTAATATAAAGGGGAAAAAATAGTGTTGGCAACAGTTAGATATTGGCATTTCCATTAGGGATTCTTATGCTTGGAGGTGACAGAGCAGCATGTTAAATGTCACGCCCCACAATCATTTGGAAAATAAGTTTGGATAGAACAAACAGGGTTGGGTTCTCACCAGCTTCCCTAAAGGGACTCAGCAAGAATCTAGCTCCAAGATACATTTTCAAGTTTACACAGATCTGGCAGATTTGATACAGAGTTTAACTGGTATTCCTTATTGATAAATGCCAACAAGTTTGTTCAGACCATAAACACTAAACAATCTAGATGCTTATCTAAAGCTACTAAGCCAGTTTGGAAACATCTCTTCCCATACACTATTTCCAAGGAAAGCTTATGGAGTCACAACATTTAGACACCTATAATATACAGCTTCTTAATCCAATTCCCTATAGCCATGGAAGGGGCTGCTCCCAACAATACCACATTCTACTGATTTCTGTAGTCTAGTTTTATTTGTTCAAACTGACAGTGGATCTAGATTCTCCCCAAGCAAAATCCAAGCAAACAATTTTCCCTTTAGGCAGCAGCCAGGTACACTGTTTGCAAGAGTCTATTTTTCACTTTATATACCACTACCTCCTAGGTCCCAAATATGCTTCTCTCCTTTATGTTCCATGTACATCAAGTCCTTTAACAATGTATGTTTCCTTATGCATCAACAGCACGAGTATTTATGGAAAAGTATTCTCCCTCCTCTACCTTTAACTTGGTAGGGATCAGATTTGGGGAAATTTCACAGATAAAAAAGGAGAGAAGAATAGGAATTTCATGTCATGCAGGGAAATGGGAGCTCAGAGTGGAAGGTAAAACAATGAAGAATTGGATGAAGAGAGAAACCCAAGAAAAGTAGTGAAAGCAGCACTGGCTGGTGAGATGAGAAAGTTGTCTGAGATTTTAAAAAGGGCAAAGAAGGGAAAATGGAAAGGGCAAAGGAGATCAACTGAAAAGAGGGTGATAGTAACATGAGGGAGATCTTGTTGAACAGAAATGTTAGGCAAAGAGGTGAGAATAGGAGATGAGGTATGACAAAGATGGACGGAAAAGAAGATAGAGTAACTGGTTTGGGAGAAGCAACAGAATGTGAGAATGTTGCCTTGCAGCCTTCCCTCTCTCCCTAGCTTCCTTCCTGGGAGCTTTTAACTTTCTCTGAACCTCCCAATCATCCTTATCAGCTGGCCCAGTCCTCCTAGATAGAAATGTAATCTCCTCCTCACCACCTGTAGCTGGGCCCAATCAGTTTGGTCATGGAGCCCCAGTCTTGCCCCACCACCACTGGGTAGACTACCTGGCACACCACTTCAGCCCTTATGCAGCCTTCCTGCCCACCAAATGGTCAAGCTTAGGTATATTAAGGGATAGGGCTAAATATCCCCATGAATGCACATAATTTACATATATTCCCCCACCTGGACCTCTGCCAGATTCACAAATCATTTGTGCATGAATGTCTATCCTGAGCTGGAGTTTATAAGCCCTGTAACATGGGCATCTCTGACTTGGACAATGGATTATATATCTCCTTAAGTCTGGGTTTTCCTGCCCTGAGACATCAGTGTGTGTATGTAACTATATCTGTGAGTAGCCCCTCAATCAATGTCCCATTCCTTCACATTGGAAACATGTTATTTGTGCCTCCCTTCCCCAAGCTGCAGGGAGGACCCAGGGGGCTTTCTTGTTTATACAGGTCACACAAGGTAAATGAGGTAATGCCCCTAGCAGGTCCTTCCCTACTAACCCAAGCGATTTTCCCTGTAACTCCAGCTTCCTTGATCCCAATGACTGCCATTTCCACTCTTGATATTCTAGCTCTGCCCCCATGAAGTCTTCTACCCTTCAGGTGGCCTCCACCAGACTAGCCACCTGATGCCAATATGCCCAGTTCTAGGCTTTAGCTATGAGGTAACAGAACTTCTCAAGAGAGTCTCCAGTTCCACAATTTCCATAGATGACCATACAGGTTTAACCAGCAAGTGCATATCTTTTAATTTGGGGGCCATGGCCCAGGGTCATGCATTCATGTCCTAAGGTTCTTCCCAGAACTGACAGTGACAGGCCTCCTCCATGAGACCCAATCAATCCAGGAGGGCTGCTTTGAGGATTTTGTAGCACCTGTGCATACGTTGCTTCCAGGGCCTGTTATGTGTCAGTTTGTACCACACAATCTTTATTTCCCCTGGAGTGAACCTGATCCACAGGACATAACATAAACCATAAACCAAACACCAAGAACAAAACAATAAAGAATTAACCAGACCTATAGCCTTTTCCCAGTCCGTAAGAGAGTGTCCTAGCTCAATGATGCTACCTCTAACCTCATAGCCTTCCCTCTCTTTCCAGCTCCCTTTCCTCAGAACTTTTACCTTTCTCTGGGCCAGCCAATCATCTAGCTTGGTCCCCCTAGATAGGCATGTAATCTCTTTCTAACCATCTGCAACTGGGCAGTAGCCCCTGACACATGCTTCAGTGGTTGAAAAGGAAGCCCAACCCCCTTGTTCCTTGGAGGTAGGGATATTATAGAAGGCTATAAACTATTGCAGTCAGATGAGTTGGGAGCTGAGTGAGTGGGAGGAGCCCCTGGATCCCTCTTTGCTGAGCTGGGCAGGGAGCTGCACTCCCAAGCCACGTGTGTGAACAGAGTGTGCAAACAGGGAGCCAGCCAGGGGGCACCCTTCCCCCAGGTGACAAGGGGATCCCTTGGAGGCTGCTCCTAGGGGTTGCTCCCAGGGGCTTGTCCCAGAGCACCGGGATCTGAGACCCCCCAGCAGGAAGGGAGCGCAGGGGGAGGGACAGTTGGTAGCCAACAGGCACTTCCAGGAAATCCGGAGCACCTGATTTGCTGCTCAGCCAGTGCAGGAAAATTCAAACCTCAGGCTTTAAAAACCCCGGTTTGACTCAGCACCTGGCAGTTGGGAGCTGAGGGAGTGAGAGGAGGCTGACTAGGCACATATGGCTGCTCTCACCACACTTGTGCCCCCCTGCAACTTAGCAACAGTGGCAGCTCCTACCAGCAGCGGGGGCAGCAACAGCTGATCCCCCAAAGGTAGGACACGCGCAAACAGGTGCACTCTGTAAGGGTGCGCTGGCATTTGCACCGGTGTTTGTGCAGGTGGAAGCAGGAGGGGCAGCGAGAGAGTCTTCCTTAGGAGGGAGGAGGCTCCACCAACAAGGAGAGAGGTAAGAACCATCTGCGAGCCATGGCAAGGACTTGTAGCACTGCCAGGGGCCCTGCTCCAGTGCTGCTGCCCTTCCAGGGCTCCTCTGAGGTTGCCACCCAGACAGAACCCTTGAGTGGCCCAATCCGTGGGGGCATCTGGGTGGGGTCCCTGGGGGTGGGGCTGAGGTCTGGTGACTCCCCCACCTGCCTCTCTTGTGAGCACCTTCAGGCTCTGGAGGGGCAGGTGGCAGAGCTCCAGGCCAAGGTAAGCATGTTGTGGGGGATCCGGGAGGCAGAGGATAAAAATTTATTTGTATTTCCATTCTCTGCAGGGCCAGGAATCCACTAGAGAGAACCCATGTGCAAAATATCCAACTAATCGGTGGAAGCAGGTTCCTGTCAAGGCCAGGGCAGCTCGTACAACTGCTGTGCCTGCTCCCCAGACACCCCTTGGGAACAGGTATGTGGCCCTGGTTCCCCTGGAGGAGAAGGCAGAAGAGCAGATCCCCAGAGTCATTGATGCTGCTTGACCTACAACACAGGCTGAGAAAAGGCAGGCCCTGAGGAGGAGGAGACATAAATTTCTGGTCATCAGGGACTCCATCCTGAGGGAAACCAATGGTCTAATCTGTCGCTCTGAGCCCTGGTCGTGGCAGGTCTGCCCAGAGCGAGGATTCAGGACATCACAGAGACCATCCCAAAAATCATCAAGCCCTCTGACTGCTACCCACTAGTTGTGGTCCATGTGGGGACAAATGATGCAACCAAGGGCAAGCCAGACAACATCATGGAAGACTACAAGGCTTTGCGACACCAATTCAAGAAAATGGGAGCTCAGGTGGTATTTCCCTCCATTCTCCCAGTAAGTGGACAGGATAGGCGTCATGAGGCCTGCATTGATGTAGTTAACCAGCAGCTTCAGAGCTGATGCCACAAGGCAGGCTTCAGGTTTTTTGACAATGACCCATATTTCTGTATGGAGGGCATGCTGGGGTGGGATGGGCTTCATCTCTCCCCTAAGAGCAAACTTATTTTTTCTTCTAGGTTGGCTGATCTTGTACGTGGGCTTTAAACTAGCTTCACTGGGGGAAGGGGCTGCGCCGAGTGGAGAGAATGCTTCACCAGCATGCAGGGTGACAAGAGAAAGGGATGCCCAGGTAAGCAACAACGTCCTGGAACTAGGGGGCCACAACAGTCCTGGGAGTAGGGGGGAGGTGCGTGCACCCTCAGGAGGCCTCAAGTGCCTCTACACCAATGCTCTTAGTATAGGGAGCAGGCTGTATTACAGGACCTTCAAATTATCCAGGAGGTGCACAGCCCCACTAGGGGTAACACCTTGCTGGACCTGGTCCTGGCCACTGGGGATGACCTGGTGAGGGGACTGCAGGTCCTTGACCACCTGGACAATAGAAAATATCACCTTCTGGAATTTCACTATCCAGTGCAGGGTGTCAAGGGCTTATAGCAAGACTAAAGCTGTTGACTTCAGAAGGGCCAACTTCAATGAGCTTCGGAGATTAGTGGAGGAGGCAATGAGGGCCCAGAAGGTAGAGGAGATGGGAGTCCATGAGGGATGGTCGTACCTTAAGGGGGGGCGATCCTCCAGGCCCAAAGGGTAACAGTCCCTAAGAGAAGCAAGGGGGGTAAGAGTGCTCAGAAACCCCCATGGTTCAGGCAAGGGCATTCAGGAATGCCTGAGGACTAGAAGGGTGGCGTACAACCAGTGGAAGGGAGGGGATATCAACAAGGAGTACTCCTCCTCAGCCCGTGAGTGTAGGAGGACTATTAGGAAGGCCAAGGCAAAGATGGAACTCAGGCTAGCATTCAGGATTAAGAACAATGAGAAGTCCTTTTTCAAGTACATTGGGAGCAAGAAGAGGGCACCAAGCAATGTAGGGCCCCTGCAAGACTCAAATGGTAACCTTGTGGCTATGCCAGACAAAAAAGCCAATATTTTTAACAGTTTCTTTGCCTCTGTTTTCTTGAACAGAGACTGAGACATCCCTCCTGCCAGAGGTAAGGACAATCTTGGGGATAGCTCTGTCAGGACTTGGGTCAGCGCAGATGTAGTTAGGGGTCTTCTGGAAGGGCTAGACATTTTTAAATCTACAGGTCCAGATACCCTCCACCCAAGGCTGTTGAGGGAACTGGCAGGGGTCATCGCAGAGCCCTTGGCCCGGCTATATGAGTATTCGTGGTCATCTGGCCAGGTGCCAGGGAATTAGAAACTAGCTAATGTGGTCCCCATTTTTAAGATAGAGAAGAAGGAGGACCCAAGTAACTATAGGCCTATAAGCCTCACCTCGGTGCTCGGGAAGATCTTGGAGAGAATCATCAAGGAACACATCTGTGGCAGGGCAGCAAAGGAAAGCATGCTCGGGGTAACCAGCATGGGTTCATCGAAGGCAGGTCCTGCCTGACCAACCTGGTTGCCTTTTATGACCAGGTGACTAAATCCTTGGATGATGGTGTCGCTGTGGATGTAGTCTTTCTAGACTTTAAAGGCCTCTGACACTGTCTCTCACCCATTCTCATTAATAAATTAAGCAATTGTGGCATTGATGCTTACACAGTTGGATGGGTAAAAATCTGGCTGATGGGGCACACCCAGAGAGTAGTGGTGTATGGGTCGTACTCAACCTGGTGAGATGTGAGCAGTGGGGTCCCCCAAGGCTCAGGCCTTGGGCCCGCACTGTTTAACATCTTCATCGGTGACTTGGATGAGGGGGTTGAAAGCACATTGTCCAAGTTTGCTGATGACACTAAGATGTGGGACGAGGTGGACACACTTGAACAGAGAGAGAGGCTGCAGCTAGATTTAGACAAACTACAGAAGTGGGCAAATGAGAATAGGATGGGGTTAACCGTAGATAAATGCAGGGTGCTGCCCCTTGAGAGAAGGAATCCACAGCATACATACAGGCTGGGGAGCTCCCCTCTTGAAAGCACAGAGGCGGAAAAGGGATCTTGGAGTCAGTATTGACTCCAAGATGAACATGAGCCGCCAATGCCAGACCGCAGCCAGCAAGACCAGCCGTACCTTGTCATGCATCCAAAGATGCACCTCAAGCCAGTCCAGAGAGGTGATACTCCCCCTCCATGCGACTTTGGTCAGGCCACAATTGGAGTACTGCGTCCAGTACTGGGCGCTGCACTTTAAAAAGGAGGTGGCCAGCTTGGAGAGAGTTCAGAGTAGGGCCACCCATTTGGTGAGAGGGCAGCAGGACAGGCCCTATGAGGAGAGATTAAGGGATCTGAACCTGTTCAGCCTTGGCAAGAGGAGGCTGAGGGGGGACCTGGTGGCTGCCTACAAACTCATCAGGGGAGATCATCATCAGAATAGGAAGAGCCCTATTCTCCCCAGCACCACCTGGGGTGACGAGGAACAAGGGTAAAAAGCTGATGGAGAATAGGTTTAGGTTAGAATTAAGGAGGCAATATTTTACAGTGAGGGTAGCCAGAATCTGGAACCAACTTCCCAGGGAAGTGGTCCTCACCCCTACCTTGGGTAAATTCAGAAAGAGGTTAGGTGATCACCTGTCTGGGGTCTTGTGAACCCAGCATTCATTCCTGCCTGTGGCAGGGGTCAGGCTAGATGATCTCTTCAGGTCCCTCCTAACCCTAGCTACTATAAAACTATGACTTAGAGGCAGCTGCAGGTAGTAACTAGCTAAGGAAAGGCTAAGAGCTATAAAGTTGTAAGGCAGCTTGGTCTAAGACAGTTACTTTCAATAAAGTCACAGGCAACACAGCTCCACACACCTAGCTCACTGGCTACTGCAGCGTAGCTGAATAAGCTGCATCAGAATGAAACAGGCTGAACTTTAGGCTAAGAGGAAACCCCTGTACCTGACTGAAAGGTCAGGTCAATGAAAGGGGTAGAGGATGAAACTGTAAGCCTAGCTCCTGGACCAGAGAAGACATACTAGCCCTGAGCACTGAATGTTTCCGTGAGCATAAACTGCTGAGAACAAAATCAAAAGTAAACAAATGCACCCTGAAAAGATGAAGGGAGCCAGCTGACAGGGGTTGAGAATTTGCATAATACAAAAACCCACAGAGAGATTTAAGTAGTTTTACTTGGACTGATTTGCTTATGTAGACTGTTTTGGCATGACTAAGGGTGAAAGGAGGCCACAGTAGGTGTCCAAGGAAGGCACTAGGCCACTGGATCAGTGGACTTAGAATCAGGTGTGAGAAGTGGGTCAGAGGGCTGAAGAGGAATTGGTAGGGAACAGCCATGGTGGGGGAGCCTAGAAAAGGCATTGTACATTTTTATTAACTGACTCAGAGTCTGGAAAGAGGCCATCCAGAGCAACTAGTGATAGACCCCAGAAAGAACTGTTTTCCAGAGGAGCTAGCATGAGTGGATCTAGGATTTTGAGAAGGGGAGTGTAGATGTTGTGGTATATCGTCGCACGTAACACAACACACATTTTTCTCCTGTTAAAGAGAAACTAGAAGATTTACTAACATGCTAGAAGGCCAGAGGTACACTATTTAGGTTAAAATCAAAGGAAAAATGAATGCAATTTTAGTGGAACATGCCCTGGTTTGCTAGATTATATATAAAGTTAAAAAGACACAATGAACCAGGCAAAAGTAGGTAAAATATATTGTTTTGTTAGTCCTGTGGCCATTATAAGAAAAAGGACAATATGGATACTGACTAAGGCCAATGCTAAGGAGAAACACCTTGCTCAAAGAACTGAGGTAACAAGACTGGACCAGGCCTAGGCAGCCTGATGATGAGCAGGGAAGGGTGACACCGTTCAAGGCTCACTCTCATATTCTGAGGGCAGCCTGGCAAATCTGTATTTATTTACCATGAAGCTGTGGCAGGAAGAGACAGGGCAGTAACCTGGGAAACTAAAGTGGGAAGAACAGGATTAGACCCAGAGGGTGCTACAGCCATGCACAGAAGTAGGCTTTGTGTGAGATAGTGCTCATGCTAAGCAAGGCCTAGCATAATTACCAACGCACTAAAACTCCCAGAATGCTTCAAGGAGGTTGAGAAGTCAACGGTTGACATTCTGGTGATCATTATCCGACCCTTGAATAAGGATGCTGACAGTCTGATAAAAACTGCAAGCACGCAGCTTCTATTGCGAAGTACGGAAACCGCATGGCTAAACCGCAATGACGAAAGATAACTGCTTACTATTGAAGCAGTCTGGAAAATATTATAATATAGATGAGTTAACTAGTAACCAATAGAGGTAAGAATTAGAAATGCATATGTACGTGTGTTATCATATATAAGTAATAGAAAAAGTATGTTAGGTCTCACTCAGACAGAGTGGGGACAGTTTTGTATCTTTTGTCTAAAAAAAGATAAGGGACTCCTTTTACCTAAGCTGTTGACCAGTTCTGAGGCTACTGAATCGGGCAGCCGCACCTAGCCTTCGGGTTACAAAGCAAGGGCCTGATTTGGGAACCTCGTGAACCAACAGACCTCCTTAGTTTATGACTTTGTGAAACAATAAAAGTTTTAAATTGAACATCCAGGTCTGAGCCTGTGCTTAATTCAGTCCTTATATAATTCGGCACAAACTCACATGCTTTGTTACAGGGAGGAAAATAGATATTGGGGGACAAGGAGGAAGGACTGGTATATGCAGTATGGACCGAGGAGAAGGAAAATGGAGGGGGGAAAGTGGGAAAAGAAACACTGCATAAGGAAAAGGGAAACTATTCTGAAGAGAAAATAATGAACACATTTTCATTTAGGAATTAAGAACAGAGTGAGTTCATTTTGTTGGGACGTGAAGACAAATAGAAGGAGAAAAAGGGACATTTATGGACAGAGGAGACAGTCTAAGATGAAAAGCACCAGCCAAAAGGCACCTTGCAATAGAGCCAGAGGAACACAGAAGGGATATGGAAAGGAGATGTGTAGGCAAACAGGATGCAGCAAGGAGAGGACTAGATGCAATTTACACACCATCAATATTTTATTGTACCCTGACATTTTTTTCAGTAACACTTTTGAAAAGTTACTTTGGAAACTATTGCCTAGGTTTAGGCTTTCAAGACCATTTTTAAGAAATAATCATAATCATCATCTCATGCAGGAGAGAACTCATTAAAAAGGTAATAGTAATACTAGGTAAAACAATATACAACAGAACAAAAAGAATGACGGAAGTCACATGGAAAATTTCACTGTGGTATTACAGGCACCTACTTCACAAACGCTCTGATCCTTTACAATCTTGGAGTATAACTGTGGTGCATGTTTCCCTAATCCAGTAATTGATATAATTTAAGAAATGCTCTAACAGTTCTTCATTCTCTGTAGGCATAGCTACGCTATTAACTAAAAAATGCTCTACAGTCATGAGAAAGTCCTGGAAGTCAAACACAATATGAAAGTGTCAGTGAAAACAAGAATAATATCCTGAAAAAGAAGCAAGGAAAAGCTCAGACTTAAAAAAAAAAATCAAAACAAAACAAAGCAAGACCTACTGAATATCAACACCAAAAACAAAACTCCCCAGAATTCTTAATATTTCAGATATTATAAAGAAAGATCGTTTGGGATTTGTTTTTCTTCTCTCTTTTTCTTCTTAATCATTTGGATACTCCTTTAAATAATTAATGCTCTAACATAAAATCATCACATGTCTGTTTTCTGATCACAGTTAAAACAAACAAACAAACAAACATAACCTCTCTCTGTACTCTTTCTTGCAATTTTTTAGTATAGTAATAAAAATAAGCATACAGACTAGTGAGATAAGTTTCTGTAGTACACAGTCTAGATACTATGCAACTAATTAGCTCTTATGTGCACCAAAAGAAGCTTCTCATTGCTATGATTTGACAGCTTCTGGCAAAAAACAATTCTCTGAATGTCAGCTGTATACCATTGTATAACAGAAAAACTGAAAATTTCTTTTATGAATACTGCTTCTGGTGAATAAATTTATAAGTCAACTATTAAATCCTATTCTAATGATTCAGTTTAAATCTGTGAAGTACAGTAAGCAGTGGACCATCAATATGTTATTGTTAAATATTTCTCTGGACAGTAAATTTTCATTTTACAGTTTGTACTTCAAAATAAATACATTATAAAGAATATACTATTTTGCTTATGACTAACCAGACCCTTTGAGCCTTACTTTTAGAAGTTGTCAGAAATTACTCACATGTGTCTTCAAGGCTAAACACTGGTCTAGCTAAACCAGGGGTGGACTATTATTTTAGTTGCAGGGCAGCTTAACCATTTTTGGTGAGCTGTTGAGGACCACACCCATAAAAGATTTCAGAAGATAGCATTTTAACATATGATAAATAAAAACAAATCATATACTAAAAAAATAAAAAAAAGCATCTACTGTAACATTATAATTTTATTTATTCATGTTTTTTTGAGTAGTGTATAAAAGAAATTGTGTAGTAGCTCAAAATAAAGTTTTACTCTTGTACATTGTGTGGGGGGGGGTAGAGGGAGCTACCTACAAGTTAGGTGGTTGTGGGAGCTGGCCTGAGGTGGGGGGAGGAAAAGGGAGGACTGGGGACACATGCAACAGAACTCCCCTAGGAGTACAGTGAAGGCACATCTGCCTCCCTGGTGCAGCTGAGAGAAGTGGCTGGGAGCTGGAGCTGGAGCCAGAAAAGGAGCCACTGGGGGGGGGGGGGGGGGGGGGGGGG